>NC_083360.1:84392402-84695432 GCF_030254825.1 Meriones unguiculatus
ACACCAGACCTGCTCCTGGCCTCTTAGAGCAGCTGCTCTTAAGGATTAAAACGTGGAAGCAGCCAAGATGCCCTTCAGTGGGTTAGTGATAAACTGTGGAACATCTCTACAATGACATACTTATTCAGGGATGAGAAGAAATGAGAAATTGGGCCATGAAGCTATATGAAAAGACCTGAAATGTATGTTGATAAATGTAAGAAGCCAATCTAAACTCAGAACTCCCCAACACTGGTTGATGCTGATGTATTGACAGTGATCTACATCAACTGAAACACATCCCTCACACCAAAGCAGGACATTACACTAACTGGTGTGTGTGTGTGTGTGTGTGATACAGTGGGGTGGAGATACTTCCTGCTCCCGTTTTCTGAGACTTTAAAGCTGTTTAAGCCAACTCTAAATAAACAAACAAATAAGTAAGAAATTCCCTAGGAAGCAGCCTGGGGCAGGGTTGAGAACGCTGAAGGGAAAAGTGGTTGGTGAGAAAGGAAGGGACTGGAAAACACCAGGAAATGACTGTGTTGCCCTCCATCATCCCACAGTGGAGAGATACGAGTCCCAGGTTTGATCAAAGGCTTCAGGGAATGTTAGATGATACTTTTTGGTTGTTTTTCAGCTCAGAAGGGACCCAGGTCCTAATCAGCCACACAAATGTAAATATGACATAGTTTGGGTCCTTTGGAGTTTACATGATTAAAATGGTACAGGAATATGGAATAGATGGGAAGTCATAAGGATGAAGGAAGTGGCCTTCTACCTAGACTTCCAGAATGGGGTAAGAAGAAGGCAGGATAATTAATACAAACATGGCAGTGCCGACGCCTCATGTAAGGGTTCCTCTCCAGGACAGTCTAGGAACAGCTTTGGTAAAGTAAGGGGAAGGGGCCACCTGGTCAGGTGCCTGACCGGGTCTAATGCTATGCATGGCAGGTTCAGCCCTCCCTCCACACCTTTGGGCTCTGCTCACGTGGTGCAGGTACTCTCGGAGATAGGATCAGGGACTATTGTAGACCAAGACCACCTTTTCTTCATGGCATGGTTCTCCTGCCCTGTAAACATGCCCTGTATTTCTCCCTCTCCCTCTCCCTCTCCCTCTCCCTCTCCCCCTCCCTCTCTCTCTCCCTCTCCCTACTCCTCTCCCTCTCTCTCTTCCCTCCACCCCATACCCTGCTCCATTCAGCAGAAGCAGGAGCAGCAAGTGCTAAGGGAAGAAATCATTGCTGCAGCATTTGGCATTTGGCTCCTCTCCTCCCTCGAGAACCCACCAGATCCTTCTTGGTCATAAGCCCTTGGTCATAAGTTCCCAATCTCCAGTCCAGTGAGTTCCTTACAGCCTGCCCATGGCAGCTTTGCCTTGCCTTCCACTCAACAGCTCCCCAGACTCTCTACAGGCTCGGAGCCCCCATGCTCCATCACCACACTAACCATGGAAGGAAGTTCCAAGTAGACACTCAGCCCTCCGTGGGCAAGCTATCTGCTCTGCCAGGGTCTGCTGACATCAGGGATAGGGTTGTGTGGGAACACTGATATCACTGGCTTTTTCTCTTTTTAATCCCATCTCCCAAGAGTGCCCCACGTTTTGTCCTAGTTTTCCATTTTGAACCATTCCCAGCCAGCCTTGCCTTCCTCTGGGTTGTTGCTCTAGTTATTTCTTGTATCAGGAATGCCAGGGGGAGGGAGTTCAATGTTATTTCATTCCTGGGGTGTGAATGCTCTCGGATCTGATGGGAACCATTCAGGAAACCCTGCCCACCCTCTCCAGCTCTGACCCTCTTCTACTTGGCGGGCTTTCTTCTGAAAACTCAGGAATGTTCTCTGAGCCCAGCTGTGTGCTATCCCCTGTTGATCTGATTTTCAGTTTCATCCATTTTAAGTTAATATCAGCCTTAAGTAGCCCATGACTTCTTTTCCACTGGAAATGATACACACTGGTCATTCACTGGTCAACAATCAGAGGACCCTGGGCCAGCCTCAAACACAGTGTTGAACTCTCAGAACTTCCCTCAAAGAGCTGCCATTCAAGTGGAGGCCACAGACAAGCAAATAATACTCAAAATGCAGAGTGACCCAAGGTGAAATAAAAGAAATTTCCCTGCAAAGATCAGGAGATGATGGGTACAAGTAAGAGGACTCAATAAAAGAGCAAAGAGCGGGGCTCAGCATGTTCAAGGAAGGCTTCCTCACTGAGGAAGTGACTGAGCTTCAATTTCAAACTTTTACCAAAACATAGGTCCTTATACTAGTTTGGAACCAGAACCCCAGAGTCTCTGGGGAGCCCTCTGGGCAATGTCAGAAAGCTTGATAGGCTCTGTTAGTCCCTTCCCCAAATTTATAGTTCATACAGACACAGAAGACCTTTGCCATAAAATTCTTTAGTAGCTGCCTGGGGCTCCCTACTGCCGCCTGAGATGGGTGTAACTTGGGTCTCACACTCAGAACCTCTGTTCTTGGTCATGTTTCTACTTCAAAAGGCCAGATGTGTGTAGCTTAGTAACTGAAATTTTGCCTAGCATGAACAAGGGTCCACGTTCTATTCCCAACACCGCAAAAGAATTTTCTCAAAGGCCTAGCCACAGAGTCTTAGGCCGCTCGTTGAGAGCGAGTACAGGAGGACTGTCCACTAAGGTTCAATTCACCACTAAGGGGTGCAGCTTGGGGAAGTCCTTAGCCTAGCCTCTGGACCTGGGTATGTAAGAGGGCAATAGCAAGGCTTCGCTGGATGTGGTTATGAGCGTGGAGAGAGGTGACCTACATGAGCTTCATCGTTTGAGCCTCTTCAGCGAAACTCGTATGCCACACTCTGGGTTTCTCCTCATGTATCTCCTCTTCCCGTGGCTGGATAGCTCCTCCCAGTTTGTCTGGAAAGCGTCACTCTTCAGAAGACCCTCCCTGGACACCTTAGACCCGTGTCCATTGCTTACAGAGGTTCCAAGTGTCTAGAAACTCTTGCTTGTTCTATTTTATTTTGGCAATAAATTTCAGGCCTTCATTCTGCAACTCAGAGGGGAATGCCTTTGCCTGCTCGCTCCCAACTTTTCAATTGCTATTCCACTGAGCTCCTTCTTCACGGCCTCCGTGCTAGGTCTGCTTCTGAAGATAATGCAACCCAGAAAATTCTGAATTTCCCTTCCTCAACACCTGCACTTACCATCATTTGTAACTGATGGTAACAATTAAGCCAGAATTTATCACTTGAACTGTTCTTCCTCTTAAACGATTCACTAAACATCTTATGCCCCCAGTGACTCCCTGTTCTGAAGTTCTTGGCGCAGGCTTTGTCTTTAGCCTTCTTTGGGTTTGGGCAGCTTCTTGGTGCCTTCAGTTACCCATTTATACCACACTTGATGTCTTTGAACAAGACGCCATTACATCTGTGTCAGCCCACAATGAGGCCAGCACCTTATCTATCTGGTCCTACGCCTTCAACCCACGTGGGCTGACACACAGCTGTATTCAACTGCTCTCTATGCAATGAACATACAGAGCAAATAAAGACAGGAACACTCTTTGGGTAGGGGTTCTTGATAGGTGGGGTTTTCTGAATCTATCTATCTCTCTCTGGCTGTGTGCCTCTCTCCCTCACCCATAGAGTGGAATGAACATTCCAAATAACCTGCAAACATATATGCTGACCCAAAAGTGTCCTAGGAGAGTGACAGTGACTGTTCTCATCATGAGGTCAGATCTTGGGTCTCTGTTTCTGAACCCAGAGATAGCTCCAGAGGTGAGAAACATCCTGTGTGCTCCTCATCCCATGTCACCTTGTACTCCCAGGAGATGTTCAAAGGACAAATTTCTGGCCATGGCTCAGTCAGGCCTGCTTAGATAAAGTGACTTCCCGGCATAGGCCGTGTGGAAGGCCTACACACCCCTGCCTCTGACCAAAGGAGAAAAGTAGAAGGGAGCATTGCCAGTGGGGCTTGTGCAGATTCATCATTTTGAATCTCTATTCTCAACATATGTTTTCGATCTCATGCAAAACATGGACTTCTGGTTTCCATTACGTTTGTTTCGTTTTAGAATATAATGTTTTTTATAGCCTGGGGAAGTGAGGGAGAAAGCAAGCAAGGGAGTATGCAAGCTTTTATGCTTTTTATTTTTCAATCAGAAGAAAGAAGGCTGAGAATGCCAAGAAACCGAAGATGGGAAGCCAGTCCTGACACTCCTGCAGGCCAATCATTGATTTCCAAGCGTTTATTGTGCACCTACAGTGTGCATGCAGCAGGATAAAGCAGTGACCCCTGCTGGCCATATGGATGAAAAAAAATCGGCTCACACCACATGGCAAAACAGACTTCTCTTCTGGAAAGAAAAAGAAGAGAGCAAAGATGGAAAAATGAGAAAAGAAGAAGAAGAAGAAGAAGAAGAAGAAGAAGAAGAAGAAGAAGAAGAAGAAGAAGAAGAAGAAGAAGAAGAAGATAGCTAATCCCCGGAACTTCACAAGCCAACTATGGCAGTGTACACCTTCTATCACAGCACTTGGAAGATGGGCACAGGATCCGAAGTTCAAGATCACCCTCAGAGACAGCTAGTTGGAGCCCAGCCTATAAAAAATAAATATCCTCTCTCAACAGAACAAAAACAAAGAATGTAGACGGGTAGAATAAAGGTGTAGGGGAAGAGAAGGAAGCAAGGAAGGAAGGAAGAAAGCAAAGAAGGAAAACAGGAAGGCAATGTGGGCTCACTCCCCACGAGTTAAGTGCCTGCGACTTGTATTTGATTTGTTCTCATAACAGTCATGTAGGAGAAGCCCTTCTGCCACTGTACAGTGAGATACGGTGGTGCAGGTCAGGCCCCAAATATCACAGCTGGTAGAGCACATGCCACCTAGATCCTGCTCTGGCCTCCTGGTACAGACATGATGCCAACCCTGGCTCTGCTTTACAGAAGGCTCTTCCCAGCATGCAGAAGGACCCAAAGCTCAGTCACTCCATCACCTCTTCCATGGCTTTTCCAGATCCAGACCCAGCATCCAACAGCCACACTCACTGGGAAGTATGTTCACACAAAGCAGATGGAGGGTGGCCTGAGGTCAGTGGAGACCGTCTAGAGGACCTCGGGCCCAGTCCTCCCCCTCCACAGCCCCAGGGAAGTTGGCAACACCAACAATGAGGGTATTTAATTGCTTGCAGACTGTGGAAAGCTGCAGTCCACCCTCTTCACCCAGTCCCATCCCGGCTGAAGCTTTCTCAGGTCGCTGAGCAGGAAGGTTAATTTTGGCAGGAAGCTGGGTACCGTCCAGCTCGATAATCACCCGTGTTAACACGCCATTATGCGTGTCGTTAACAGACTTGGCAACTGGGACTCAGTTTTTTACCCTCTCTTTGCATTTTTATTTTCTAAAAATGGAACAAAAATAAAATTCACTAAAAGAGAGTGAGAAAAATCAAGGCTCCCAAACACACAGGTGCTCCCAGCCTCTGCCTGAAGAAGCATTCTTGCCAAGAGCGTTATTGTTTCTGCCAGGAGGCCCCAGAAGCCTTTGTTCTTGAACTAGGCTCCTCTGATGCCATGGGTGGGGTTGGTGGCTCCTGACCAGGGCCCACATATCCAGGCTTTCTTCCCACCCTCCACCGTACCGCCAAAATGATGAGATGGGAAAGTCACACAAGCCCACCTCAAGAGCTGACTTTACTGTTGTATGGCTTTTGAGAATTTGATCTAGAATCACTTTGAACCTCAGTTTCCCAATTATAAAATGAAAATAAAAAGATATAGTGTTCATAATTCTTCCCACTGTGAATGTCATGTTCCTGGGAGGGAGAGAGGGAAGGAAGGAGGAAAGAAGGGAGAGAGGGAGGGAGGAAGGGAGGGAGGGAAGGAGAGGCTTGATGCTTCCATAGCACACCCAAAGTCTCCAAATTTTTTGTTCTTGCCTAAACTGATGCCCCCCCCACCTCTAAATATTTGCACAGGTCTTTCCTTCAGATCTCCACTGCGCTTTCACCTCATCAGAGAGGCCTTCTGCCCATTGCATGCATATGGTCTTCCACTGCTCTGGTTTTCTACATATGCATCCCTTTCTAAACCACAGTATGCCTCTATTTGTTTTCAGCTTCTCACAACAGAATACAAACTCACAAACAGAAGTGGTTTGGGAACAATGCCTGTACACACTGTATGTTCTAAAAGTATTTGTTGGGTAGGTAAACAAATGCAGAAATTCGCATGTGCTATGTGCCAGGTGAGACCAACTAGACAGTCTATCTGCCTAGTCTAAATGGGGATTTTAGGCAGAAGGCAGAAGGTCGGTGGAAATCCCGATGGGGTCCTGGACCAGCTACGGAAGATCAGAGCTAGGGAGTCCTTCGAAAATGAAATTGTGTCCAAACTGAATCCTGAAGAGAAAAACTGGAACTATCAGGTACAGATAGGAATGTTGGTAGATGCATTCCAGACCAAGAAAACACTAATTAGAAAAGGCAAAGAGGAAAGAGACTTCTTGGAATGGTTATTTGGAAAAATCACAACCATTCAGTTTTGATGGAACAATGATGGAAGCAGAAAAATAAACAACAGATCAAGAAATACAGTAACAAATCATGGAAGTACTTCTGTGCCAGTGAAAGGGAGGGGATTTTCTCTTAGATGCCATGAAAAGTCACTAAAAAAGAGTGAGCAAGGGCTAAGGCTATAACTCAGTGATTGACGGCTTGCTTAGCCTATGTGAAGCCCTCAGTTCAAACTTTAGCACTTCGAATGAAGAGTGACCAGTTTGATAAAATTACTTCTAGTCACTGGAAGAGTGATTTGAGGGAGGTCTATTGATTGAGGGAGGGCATGGTATGAGGCATGAGTTGGCCAATACTACAACAGCCATAAGCATTAAAAGAGGAAAAATTGCTTCCAATAACTGCAACTATCTTCCAAGGGCACAAGTCCTGCTAAATAGGAAAGAGATTTTTAGTTTAAAAAAAAAAGTTCATGAATTTGACTATAGATATTTTAAACCAGATCCTCCTGTGATGCAGGAAAAGAATTCAGGAGTGCCCAGAATCTGTGGGAAAAAATCAGAAGCAAAGGAAAGAAAATGAGGCGGAACAGGGGGAAGGAGGTGCCAGGAAAGCAACGTTAGTCACTGATGGAGGGGACTAGCCCTGCAGTGCTATGAGAAAAACCCAATCGCAAAGGAGTTTTTATTTTGCTCTGGGGTTTGTTGCTGCAGATGGAACCCAGGACCTCACACATGCTCTTCATGTGCTCTTCGCAGAGCTACAGCTACAGTCCTGCAAAGCATAAGTTCATGATTTACCATTTAAAACTGTTCGTCAATGAAGTAGGGTTCTACTTCAGGCTATGGTGGATCACTGGGGTGAACTTGCAGCATCAAAACAAAACAAGGCAAATATGAGTCAGGACAAGATATAATGGGCAATTGTTTTCTAGCATTGGCCAGCAGGCAGCACAGGTCTGGGATCCCTACTTCTTTTTATAAGATTTACTTATTTTTTTTATGCATATGGGGATTTTCCCTGCATGCATGCCTGGTACCTGGGAGAGGCCAGAAAAGGGCATCCGATTCCCTGGAACTGGAGTTATACATGATTGTGAACTGCCACGTGGGTTCTCAGAATAGGTCCTCTGGAAAAGTAGCCAGTGGTATTAACCCTTAGCCATCTCTCCTGTCCCACAAGTCTAGACCCTTGACAGTTGAGTCCTACAGTTTCCCAGCTCCCTGCTTGGGATTAACTTCCTGTGTTGCAGAATGAGCAGTCGTGGCACCATGATGAGAAGCAGGGACACAGTTGAAAGAGCTGGAATCTTGGAACACAGCCTCAGTGAGGACTGAATTGCTCACAGAGAGCCCCAGAAGCCTGTGCTGTGGTGCCCTATGTGTTCTTAGCAAAGAACTCCATTATGCATGCTTAGAGTGAGTAACATACAGGCTTGCCATGGAGTAAGCAACAAGAGAGAACAGGGTAGACGAAACTGGAAGTCAAGCAATGCTGGAGGTCAGCCGAGACACAGGCCAGGTACAGTGGATAATTCTTATTCATATATTCCCAGATCATCAGCTGAAACACCAAAATGGTGACAACTCAGTTCCACACTCAGGACGGAGTAAGCCATACTCTTCTGTTTTGTTTTTATTTTGTCTAGTACGGTTTAGTTTAGTTTGGTTTTGAGATTGAGTCTCACAGAGTACAGACTAACCTCAAACTGGACCTTGAACTCTTACTCCTCTTGCCTTCCATCCCAAATGCTAAGATTATAGGCACACACTATCACAACTCTATTTAGAGGGGCAGGGAGAAACTAGGTCTCATTATAGAACCAAGGCCAGCCTGGAACTTGCTTTGTAGGCCAATTTTGTCTCAGACCTCCAGCAATGCTACTTCGGCCTGCCAAGTACTGGAATGACAGGCATGCACCACCAAGTCCAGTATAAGACATTCTGTTGATAAGCATCATCCAATATCACTTTTCACAATTGTATTAAGGTCATTTGCACTGTCCAAAGTGATAAGCACACGTGGCTATTGAGCACTTGAATTACGGCCATGCAACTGAGGAAATGACTTGTTAATTTACTTCATTTTACACAATATAAATTTAAATTTTAATAGCAGCATATGGCTACCATATTGTACAGCACAGCTTCAGATTGCCCCTAACAAATTCTTCATAAGAGCCACATGGAGCACAGAGTGGGATGAATTCATTAAGTTAGAGGGGAGAAGAAGGACACAGGGCACTCCATGCCTATTGACGCATGAAAACAAGCCCCGAACCTCAAGGCGATAATTTCGTATTTACCTATTTCCGTGATACAATGAAATTTAACATTTGTTAAAGGAAAGTAACAAAAGTCAAGGTCTCTACATGTAGCAACAACAATACCTAGTTTATAATAAGAAGTTAGTAGAGACGTAAAGGATAGAAAAATGTGACCCATAGTCAAAAGACCAATCCCAAGATATCAAAATTACTGAATTTAGCAATTACTTTAAAGTGATTCCTACATTTCTTTTCAAATACCTAAGGGACTATGCTTTTAATGAGTGAATATGGTATTCATATTCACTCATTAAAAAGGGAGATGGCTCAGGTACTTGGTACCCAAGCGTGAGGTCATGAGTCTGGACCCCAAGTACTCATGTAAAAGCCATAGTGGCATGCACCTGTAACTCCAGAACCCTTGATCAAATTATGGATTTAACAGATTTGGAAGCAGGATTCTAAAGAGCTTATATTTGTTTGTTTGTTTGTATTCATTTATTTTTATGTATATAGTTATTTTGTCTCCATGTATGTCTGTGTACCACATGCATGTAGTGCTCTCAAAGGCCAGAGGAGAGAACTGAAATTATAGACAGATGTGAGCCACCATGTGGGTGCTGAGAATCGAACCCAGGGCCTCTAGAAGAGCAACAAGTGCTCTTAACTCCTAAGCCATCTTTCCAGCCCAAAGATTGTAATGATTTTTAGGGATAAAGCAATAGAAATCAGCTGATCTAAAGGAAAGAAAATTAAAATGTTAAAGAAAAATAAGAACTGCCAAGAATCTATGGAGCAACATTTGTCAAACTGCATGTGCTAGGAAGTTCAGAAGGAGAGAAGAATGGAAATGGGGGAAAAAAATGTTAGAAATAATAATGTCTGGAATCTTGCTATATTTAGAAAACCATAAATTTATAGGCTTAAAATACTCAGTGACTGCCACATGGAATAAACCAAAAGAAACCACATCTAGGTATGTTAGGATTAAACTATGAAAATTAGAAAATCTTAAAAGTGATCACAAAACAAAAATACATTATATACAGATGCCCCTTGGCCTACTATGAGGTCACATCTTTACAAACCCATCATAAGTTTAAAAAATACTGCTCATGCCTTGTGTGACGTAACATGCCTGTAATCCCAGCACTCAGGGAGACAGAGGCAGGTGGATTACTGTGACTTCAAGCCCAGCCTGGTCTACAAAGTGAGTCCAGGACAGCCAAGGCTACACAGAGAAGCCCTGTCTTGAAAAAACAAACAAACAAAAATATTGCTCACTGCTGTTACCTAACATCACAACAAAATACTGCACCATACACGGCTAGCCCCGGGGGGGGGGGAATGGATTTTCAAAATACAAAATAGATTTCTACTGAATGCGGAGCACTTTCATAGCATCACAACATTGAGCAAGGCAAATTAACAGACACTTGTACTGTGAGTCCACTTGGAGGATCACAGGTTCAGTGTTAGCCTGTGCTGCATAGGAAGGCTCGGACTCAAAGAAGAGTCTTGAACACTCAGATAAAACTATCATGTTGAGGCCATTTGCCTAAGGAAGCCACGGCAAGAATCACTGCTGACTTCTCATGAGAAACACTGGGGTCAGAAAGACTATGGAAAAAAAGACACATTTCAGTGTGCTAAGGAAGAATCTATCACACTGATACAGAATCCTATGTCAGACAATAATATTCTTATTATTATTCTTAATATTCTCAATATTATTCTTATTCTTAATAATATTCTTCAAAACCAGCATAAAATAAAGACAATTTTGTTAAATCCAGGTGGCAAGGCTTTTATGTTAGTAGGTCTACTACAAGAATTGCTAAGCATTCTTTAGGCCGAAGAGTATTGACATCACTTGAGAACTCAGGTCTGTAGGCAGGAAGGGGAAAAAGCTAATGAGGCGTGAAGGAACTTCTTTAGATGGTCTTCTCAGAAGACAAGTGACCAGGGTTGCACCGGATGAGGCAGCTGCAGATTTCAGAGTGGGTCAGGGTCACTGAGGGCACATCCCAATGCAACCCCAAGCCCCAGGAGACCTGCCTGTGTCGTTGCCTTCCCCCAGCTTGTGCCAAACTAGAAACACAGAGTAAAAGGAGGTTCTAATTCCTAGGAGCGCTGCATGCCTTCTCAAGGAGACCACTCAGTCCCCCCCCCGCCCCCCAGCTTCCATCAAAATGGCTTTCATTCCAGTTATGTGCAGCAGTCTTTGTTATGAACACTGACAGATACCCCAGGATATTTGTTAGACTTGGATAGGCTCCGTCACAGAGCATTTTGGGACATTGAGGAGGGTAAGGCCCTAGAGGAACAAGGAAGCAGGAATGCACAGGCTAAGAACAAGGTGACGAACTGAGCAGAAGATGTCTTTCACTGATGAAGAAAGCATGCCGAGGAGGTAAGCAGAAGGAGCTTGTCCACGAGGCTACCTCCTGGCCGGGTACCTCACTGTATCTTCTTGCGGTCCTCAAAGGTGTATTGTTAATCTTCATTTTACCAATGATCCTTCAAGAATTAGAAGGTTCTCCTCCCTCCGCTAAGAGTCCTGTCCAGCTAGAGGGTGTCCTCTTCAGTCTCCGTGACCCCTGCCTACCAGGAGGCTCAGCTAGAGTACCCTTCATATTCTCCCAGAGACTTGTTCTGACTTACATCTCCAGCTTGTCACAGAAATGCTCCTACCCCTGGTTTCTCTTCTCTCTGTAGGCCTCTGTCCTCCTACCCTGGCTCTCCCCAGGTCTGATCTCCACCCTTATTTCTCTGTGTGCTCCCTCTTCCTACTTTGTTCCCTCTCTACAACCACTACCTCTCTCTATTCTATTTCTCCTTCTGAGTGAGAGTTAAGCGTCCTCCTTGGGTCCTCCTCGTTGATAATCTTTTTGGGTCTGTGCATTATAGTATGTTTATTCTGTACTATATGGCTGATATTCACTTATAAGTGAGTACCTGCCATGTGTGTGTGTCTTTCTGGGTCTATGTTACCTCACTTGGGATGATCTTTTCTAATTCCCATCCATTTGCCTGCATATTCCATGATTTCCTTGTTTTTGGTGGCTAAGTAGTATTTCATTGTTTAAATGCACCACAGTTTCTGTATCCATTCTTCCCACCCACAAAAACTTCTACTCAAAACTTACCCTGCCTACAAGACCTGCAGGGTCAAAGATAGAACAGAGAGAACAGAAATTGAGGGAATGTCCAGCCAATGCCAGCCCCAACCCAAGACACCGCCCCCCCCCCCCCCATGGAAGAGAGGCAATCACTGACACTATTAATGATACTGAGCTATACTTGCAGACAGGAGCCTATCAGAGTTGTCCTCTGAGAGGCTCCACCCAGCCATGGTTCAAAGCAGATGCTCACAGCCAAACATTAGGTGAATTTTACACAGTCTAGTGGGAAGCTAGGAAGAAGGATCAAAGGACATAGAGGTGACAAGATCTCCACAAGACGACCAACAGAGACACCTAATCAGGGTCCAGAGGGGCCTGTGGAGGCTGAAGTATCAACCAAAGACCATGCATGGACTGGACCTAGGTCCTCTCTATACATGTAGCCTATTGGCAGCTCAGGCTTCATGTGCGTCCACTGGTAAGGGGAGCAGGGGCTGTCTCTGACATGAACTCTATTGCATGGAGCTGCAATCTAAGAATGTGTTTTGAGATTTGTGAAGAAAACGGGGAATGTGCAGCTGTCTGTGTCCCAAAGTCTAAAATAGGCACTATCATTATTGTCCCCTAGTCCAGAGAATCATGGAGGAACATGCCTGCCAGTGCCCGGGATAATATCTATGTGGAGATGAATTTCAGCTGAGGCTTGACAATGGAGAAGAAACATCTACCACCCTATATATACCCTAGGGAAAAAAAGAAAAGAAAACAGGACAAGATTCCTGCAGTGGAGGTGAGTGCGGTGTCCTGGGAAACAAAAATAAAAAGTGTGTCTGAGTAGGGAATACAAGGGAAAATGGTACCAGATGAATTAGGGGTAAGGCAAGCCAGGGATAGATAAGAGAACAATTTCTGGGCCAGATGAAGGGGGCTTCTTTATCCCAGAACCTGCTTGGTCAGGGTTACCTTAGAACCTGGAAGAGATCAGTATGGAGGGGCCACCAGGCGTCAGCACCCCACACCGGACACCAAGACCCTGGCCACAACGTGTGCCAGCCTCTCAACAGCCTTCACGCTCTCTGCTGGTCAGGCCAAACTCAGGAAATAAGAAGGGACACTTTGTTGAACATCCGTGAAGGATCCTGTGACGGTGGCTGATAAGATAAGCTAAGCTAAGATGGTGTGAAAAGAAGCCTGCGGTCAGCGGCCACTGCACAGGGCATTGAGCGGGTGACACAGGGACCAAGCCAGGGGCCCAAAGAGGGCCAGAAGAGAATAGAATACAGTCTGCTGTACCATTTAGTACTTTGGTGACCATTGAGCTGAAAGCGGGCTCTTGTCCTAAGCATAGTCCCAGGCAGCATGTATGTTGCAATTTGAATTTTTGAAAAATGTCTTTTATTGCGTTTTGTTCTTATTACAAGAGCAACACATGTTTCTTTCCGGGGAACCAGAAAACACCGAGCAACCAAAAAGAAGAAATAGAAACCTCTCACCTCCTACCCAGAGCAGTCATGGCCGATTGCTCCAACTCCGTGTTTCCAGCTTGCCTGTCTGTCCCTGCACGGCTGCAGCTTACCCTGTCACCTCTCTGTGGTTCCGCCTGGGTGTCACCTCACTGTAGGAGGCACAGAGGTTCTTAGGCTCACAGATAAACACTCGGGAAAACAGGAATGCTAAGCACCCAGGGTTGGCTGATCAAAGGGAGAGATGTAGGACCTGATTTCCACCCAGAAGGTGGGAGTAGACGTGGTTAGTAACCTGGTGACCTTTGTGCCATCTGTGTGACCAATACCACACCAGACCCTAGTCCAGGCCCTTAAAATGCCGCATTTAGTCAATCTTGACAGAAGATTTCACGTGGACTCTACAAAGAGTTTTGATGTGGTCATGTCTTGAGCTTTATTATGCACACGGGATTGGGTTAATTATCACCAGGAAACGCTTTCCAAACTGTACTGTGCTTAAATATGCCTAAAATAAGTTACCCAGTGTCAGACTCTTAAAGTTTGAACCAATGCCGGCTACTGAATCCTGTTGAAACAGATTGCCTTCTTGTCTCCCTTGGGTCAACACCCTGCTGACCAGGGTGTTTGCAGAGACGCCTCACCCTGAACCTCATGGTACCCCCATCTGGCCAGCCACCCAGCTCCCATGACTCCCACCGCTTCATGACTAGATGTTTGGACTCCCTTGCCGCCTTGGGAAGAGTCTGCTTTGTCACCCCTGACGCCCCCGCCACTAATGCTTCTTTGGGCCACATGGATGTTATGGTCACCTCATAGAAAAAAAAAAAAAAATCCTTCCTTCCCTGCTTTGCTCTTCCAGTAAGGCCAAGGATTTGAACACAGCATTCTCATCCTAGGGCTGAAGGGATCTCTAGGATCTTTAATCAGGTCTGTATGCCTAGCTGCTTCCAAGTTACCTGAAGGAGAAAAGAGGACTAACCTGCATTCACTCAATGCTGTGCTCTGCAATAGATCACCCATTAGGAGAAATATACGGTACATACGACTTAATAACTCTCCCTTATTTTATGGTGTGGCAATTTTGCCTGCATGTGTGTATGTATGTGTGCAACTGTAGAGGACAGAAAGTGCTGTGCACACAGGTAAGCACTGGAGAAGCCAGGAATGCTAAACTGACAGGCATTCTTCAAAGGATGTTTGACCTGTCCTCCTCCTGGAATGCTGGGAATGGATATATTCTACAACTTGGTGATCCTTCATTGTCTAATGAACCAGGTTCCGTCTTTATCTTCCAGAATTTATATTTTCCTTACCCTAGACCCTTTCTCCTTAAATCCTTGAACATTACTTCTAGGCCATAAAACCCATCCTTGTCCAAGTGGGTTCCATAGTAATGGGAAGAGAGACTACCTCTGACATAAACTGATTGGCCTGCTCTTTGATCACCTCCCCCTGAGGGGGGAGCAGCCTTACCAAGCCACAGAGGATGACAATGCAGCCACTCCTGATGAGATCTGATAGTCTAAGATCAGAAGGAAGGAGAGGGGGACCTGCCCTATCAGTGGACTTGGGGAGGAGCATGCGTGAAGAAGGGGGAGGGAAGGTGGAATTAGGAGGGGAGGAGGGAGAGATTTATGGGGGGATACAAAGTGAATAAAGTGTAATTAATAACAAATAAATAAATTTTTTTTTAAAAGCTTAAAAAAAAATCCTTGTGAGAGATGTCATTTGTACTTTACAACAGGCTACTTGACTTCTGTGTTATCCTAGGGCCAAGCTAAATCCTCACTCCCACGGGGATTACGTTTAACCTCAGTCATTCCCCCTTAGATCCTTATCTTGAGCATTATTTCTCAGTCAACAGAACCCGCCTTCCAGATGAAGCCACACATGCTTTGTGAAGAGCTTCAGTGTAAACATGGCTTGAGCTTTGTCGTTTACATGGGGATGAGTTCATTGCTATCTGAAAACTTCCTTCCAAAACTGTGCTGTGCTTAAATATGGCAAAAATGTAAAAGTTGACATCGGACTCTAGATGCCTTGGCTCAGCAACAGGACCTAAATTGGGCCGAATCCAGACTCATTCTTGTTTTGCTTTGTGTGTGTGGATGGCTTCCCTCTGCAGGGACTCCGCACACACTGCTTCCATGCTTGATGCCCAAAGAGGCCAGGGGAGAGTGCTGAGCCCCTGGAGTTGGGGTGACGAATGGAATGAATTGGAGTTACACACCATGTGGACATACTGGAAATAAAATCTGGGTGCTCTGGAAGAGCAACCGGGACTGCCATCTCTCCAGCCTTGTAACTTTTTCTTTTTTTTAATTATTGTGTCTGTCTGTGTTACGCTGGGAGGGGCAGTTAGAGCACAGCAAATGTACGCCATTGTGTCCATGTGGGGGTCAGAGAACCACTTTCAGAAATCAGTTCCGTTCCTCCACCACGGGTTCCAAGGAGAGAATTCAGGTCATCAGGCTTGCACAGCACATGCTTTTTACCTGCTGAGCCATTTCCTCAGCCTTGTAACCCTCTCTTTTTACTTGTAAATAAACTGGAATTGAAAACAGGAGGTTTTCTTTTGATTTAGCAATAAATGTGTTTCTGCAGCAAGCCAAATGGTTGCATAGTATTCTACTACATTTGACTTAAATTTATATTTAAAAAAAAAATCTAGACTTCCAGACTACTGTAGCCAACACTTTTAATCCTAGTAAATCAAGCATTTCCAACTTCAAGTGGAAAAAAAAAAAAAAACATTTCTCTGCAGAAATTCTCACCAACCATAGAAGTTGGAAGTTTTCCTAGTCATCTAATGAATTAAGTTGGGATTGAGCCCGTAGCAAACGCAGCATGCAGTACAGCATGACTCCCACTACAATACAGCTCAAAGGCAGAAACAAAGATACAAATGCGTGACGTCTGTGCCGCAAGGGATGGGCTTGGGACTGGGGCAGGCTTTGAGGACAAGGCGGCAGCCAGCTGGGACTGTAGTCATTGGGGAGGAGAAAGAGGAACAGGTAAGCTGGGAGCAAATGTGGGAGCGAGTGAAGGAACAGAGCTGGGAGGATCAGGCAGGAGCCTCCCTGTGGGGACAGGGAAAGTGAACAACAGAAAACAGAAGGAAACGTATCAAGAAAAATAAGCTCAGGCTAGTCCAGAAAGCAGGCAGAGCTACTGACGCCATCGGGACCAGGAGGTCCAGGATAGACAATTCTAGGAGAAAACTTGGGTCTGACGGCACAGCCCTTAAATCACTATTCCCGAAAATGAATATGTGTATACCACCTCTAACCCTTATGCCAAACATCATCAGCATAGGAGCATTAAAAAAGTACAGTAGGCACATGTTAACACAAAAGCTGACTTTCCAGGACCCTCTAGACACGCTGGGGCCTCCTTGTTTGTGCTGTTAGGAGAGCCATTTCTAATTACCACTTATAACTAACGAGAAGTGACGGATACTCACTCATGCAGTCAAGGCTAAGCACCCCTTGAAGCCGAACTTCATGAGGATGGGGTTTTCTGTGCCCGAAGGGCCTTCACACTGAGGTGTGACCATTAGCAAAGTGAATGAAATCACTCCATGTAATTGCAATTCTAGGACTTTTTTAGTTTTTGTTGTTGTTTTTTTTTTTTTTAATAAGTGTTTTCTCAGAACATTCAAGCAAAATTACACATCATTCTTATTGTTGTGTATTTTCAATGCTTCGTAGCCCAAGTCTAGAAGGGCTTTGAAGGGAACTCAAGTAAAACACAACAGGCTAGAGGTGGCCTCAGGCTTAGATAAATGTACAAAGTGATTTAAATCTGAGATCCCACAAGGCCTGTGAGGAATTTTCCTGAGGTGGGATCATTATCCCCAAGTGGATGAGGACATTAAGGTCCACAAAAGTGGATGAGATCATTCAGATCACACAGCGAAGCAGCCTGCCCGAGTTAAGTTTCCATTGCTCTGATAAACACCACGGGCCGAAAGCAACTTGGGGAGAAAATGGGTTTCTGTATCTTACAGCTTGTAAATCTATCACTGAGGGAAGACGGGGCAGGAACTTGGAGGCAGGAGCTGAAGGAGAGGCCATGGAGGAACCCTATTTACTGGCTCACTCCTCATTGTTTGCTCCGTCTGCTTTCTTAGAGCACCCAGGACCACCTACCTACCCAGGGCTGGCACTAACCTTACCAAGCTGGCTTGCCCATAGGCCAGTCAGGGGGGAAGATTTTTTTTTTTTTCAGTTCCTTCTTTCCAAATGATTCCACCTTGCGTCAAATGGACAGAACACTGGGCTCTGCCAGAGATTCCCGGGCCAGATATGTGCTCTCTGCTGCCTCCTGTTGGCGAGAAGAGGGAAGATCCGCTTCTCTGATCTGCCCAGCAGGCCTGCCCCACAGACATTCCGTGTGCTCCCCCAGATTGTCTGCTACTCTGACAGAGTAACAGCCCCAGAATCCAAGAACTGGAGCCATGGGCCTAGAGTCAGGAGGGAGATGAGCTCTCTGGACCTGCTGCGTGGGTTTGGCTCGTCTGTCTGGTTGCCTATCCCCTGCCTCTTGGTTCCAGCTCAGCCCTGGAACATGAGCTGAGACAGGTGAGATTCGGAGCTAACCTGCACCACGGTTTCTGCCAGCTATGTTATTTTCAAACAAGAGCCTCACTCTTTGGGCCCCTGTTTCCTCCCTTTCCAGAGGCTGGCTGTCTGTGGCCTCACTCAGACTCTGTGGGATTGAAATGAGATTCTGAGTTAGGCGCTCAGAAAATGTCCACGTCCCACGCTGACCTCTGTGTTTTGCTAGCAGTCACAGCAATGGTCGCTCTCCTGCCCCGTTCCTTGGCCCGGGACTAGGGTTGATTCTCCAACAGTGAAGTCACTCGTGGCTGAGCCAGGAGGACACAGAACCGCCACTCTTTTAAGCTGAACTTTACCCTACACAGGTGTCCGAGGTAGTGTGGCCAGAATCTTCACTGCCTGGTCTAATGCCAGGACCTCTGTGTACAGAACGTGCTATGAAACAACAAAGGAATGGCACCTCTCACGGCTTACGGGAACATCTCTGTGTCCCTCTAAACTACAGTAACCCCAACTGGAAAAAAAAAAAAGGCAATTGTTTACTCAGAACCACATTCATCAGAGGAATGAGGCGGACAGGACCCAGATGTCACCCAGTAAATCTTCTCTCAGCCACTAGGGAAGAGTTGCCATGGGTGAAAAATTGATCAGATCTGCTATTGATGGGATGAAAGCCAAGGAAAGAAAGAAGGCGAGGGTGGTGCCGAAGCAAGACTAGCAGAGCCAACACAGGGAATTTTTTTTTCTCCCTGAACTGTTGGCAGATGAGAGGCTCTAACATTCAGATTAGATAACCCAAAAGTGACATAAGGAAGAGACGGGGCTGTAGGATGCCTAGCCAAAGAAGTTTAAGTCGCAGTGAGTTGGAACATTTGGGATAGTTCATTCTCGGTGAAGACAGAGAAAACAAAGTTGTCCATCTAGTGGACCCTAGAGCAAGAACAAGAGCAGGATGGAGTACAGGCGTAAGGTTATTGTGTAATTCAAGTGCTGATTTCTTTACTCCCCCCCCCCCACACACACACACTATCTGGTTACAATCCAAGTTCTGAGAATCTCCTATCCCAATGTTGTGTAAACAGTGCTCCCCTCTTGTCCCCTGATATTCTAATAAAAGAGCTTACAGCCATTCACTGAGCATGAGAGAATAGGGCTGGACTTCCTGCCAGCCAGGAAGTAGAGGGGATTGAGCCTCTGACAGAGGTTTGAGAGATATCAGGAGAGAGAGTTGACAAAGAAAGCTACAAAGTACAAGTATCTCTGGGATGTGCACTAGGAGTAAGCCATATTAGTTTAGAAGGCCAAGAATAGAGTAATAACTGCTCAGTTCTTGCACTGTGAAGCTTGTTAAAAAATATATAATAAGGCATTTGAAAGACTCTACCTAGCAGTGTTTCAAAGCAGACACTAAGAATCATAACCAAACCCTCGGCAGAGTGCAGGGAATCATATGAAAAAAGGGGAGTTAGTATGATATGGAAAGGATAGAAGTTCTACAAGGACCAAATATATCCAGGCACAGGGTCTTTTCTGAGACTGACACTCAACCAAGGACCATCTATGGATATAACCTAGAACTTCTGCTCGGATGTGGCCCGTGGTAGCTCAGTAACCAAATAGTTTTCCAAAGTAAGGGGAACAGTGACTATTTCTAACAGGACCTCAAGGTCCTGTTTCTAACTATTTCTAACTATCTCAAGGTCAGGCTTGACTCCCCCCCCCCCCCAGGGGAGGAGCAGTCCTGTTAGGTCACAGAGGAGGACTCTACAGCC
Source organism: Meriones unguiculatus (assembly GCF_030254825.1). Lineage (NCBI taxonomy): Eukaryota > Metazoa > Chordata > Mammalia > Rodentia > Muridae > Meriones > Meriones unguiculatus. The sequence goes on from NC_083360.1 coordinate 84,412,049, forward strand.
AGCCCTGAAGATACCTGATAAAACAGGGTCAAATGAAAGGGGAGGAGGTCCTCCCCTATCAGTGGACTTGGAAAAGGACAGGGAGGAGACCAGGGAGGGAGTGTGGGGTTGGGGAGGGAATGAGGGGGCGGGATACAGCGGGGACACAGAGTTAACAAAATGTAACTAAAAAGAAAATTAAAATTAAAAATATATATATATATTTAAAAGAGTCTCAATTATTTGTGTGATAGCCAGGTTAAGAGAGAAAGTGAGAAACAGACACAGTTTTATAAAAATGACTTTAACACTGGAGCTTCCGAGAACTTACCTCATGCTCCCTGGCTGGTGAGCGTTCGAGCAATCTGACTCAAGAATGACTTCCAGATAGGTAGAGACATAAGAAAATCCACCTTTAAAACATGGCTGCGTTGTCACAGTAATGAGAAATGTGACTAAAATGAACAGTGACCAAGGGTGAATATCAAAAATACTCCTTCCTCTTAGAGAAGTCAGGATACTAATGGGAACATCAAGGAGGTCATCTCAGAAGGCCTAGGATGGTAATTTCCATCCTCTTGGCAAATGAACCAATATGGGGGAAGGAATGCCAAAACCTTGCTTATGTAAGTCCAGGAGATAGGTACTTACATTCCTCTTTATTAACACTGTATGTAAGACAGCCAAGGAGCCTTGAAAAGCTGTTTCTCCTCTGGCCAACCTCCAGAACCATGCTTTGTAGAGCACAGAGCAGATACTGTGGAATCCAAGCACTCCCTGTCAGCCATCTTTCCTACAGAGAAATAATCCGTTAGCCTTTAAGAAGTTTAGGCTTAGGCTGCCTTTAAAAAAAATAAAAAAATACCACAGACTTGAGAGATTACACAGTATAAATTTATCTCTCAATGGTTTTGGACATTAGAATCCAAGGTCAAGGTGCAGCTGATTTGAGTCCCCCTTGTGAGCTCTCTTCCTTGGTTGCACATGGTTTGCTTCTTACTGGGGACTCGCATGACGCAGGCAGAGTGTTTCTAGTATCTTTTTCTTTGTAGGAGGCCCACCCTCATGGCCCCATCTAAGCCTAACCCTGCCCCCGCAAAGATCTTATCTCCAAATATCATGACACTGAGAAGTTGAAATTGGATTTGAAGAAATATAGTTCAATCCATAGTACCTGCTTCCCATCATGAAGCTATCTCATTTCATTACCAGTAAAAACACCTTAGGATTGGGCATCAGTGCAAGTTACAAGCTACAGGCAAGGTGGATGCAGAGAAAGCCACTATGCTTGTTTAAAAAAAAAAAAAAAGATTAGCACCATTAAAGAGAAAACACCTGCTCTGTCCTGGGATAATAAGGTGCCCAGAGAGCAAGATCCCATGTATAAAAGCCTCTATGTTTCAGAAATGCAAATCCATTAGAAAGGAAATAGCCTGAACTGAGATGGCTCCCAAAGCGAAGTCTCTGCTCCCGAGAAACCTCAGATTCTACACCAAAGTACACAGAAAGAATACAAAACTTTGTCCCAAACTGGCAGCGTTGCTTGGGAACATCAGTGACAGTTTGAAAGTGTGAAAAAAAAAAATGCAAGAGTTACAATGTCATGGAGTCTTGCAGTGAGGTTCTAAAAAGTCACCGAGGCCAGGTAACATGGAACAGGACCTGATTCCCTGGACAGACCGTTGCACAAAGCTGTGAGGTGAGCTGCAATACAGACCTCAGATGCTGGAGATGCCAAGAACATAGAATGCCCACCGCAGAAAGCTATAGGAATGGGGTGGAGCCATCCCAAAAGATGCTGCCTAGACTACAGGCTGCAGAACTAGGAGTATGGGGCTATCCTTGGGTGTTGTGGCCCAGATGAGCCCAAGAACCCTCGGTGCTGGATGTGGGGCTACAGGAGCTGATACTTGCCATGCTGGGTTTTGATCTTGCGTTGATCCAGCTCCTTCTTTGGTGTGCCTACATCCCTCCCCCACTGAAAGATAAAAGCTTATTCCATATGAGTGTCAAATTGACCGGATCTGGAAATATGTCTCTGGACATGTCTATGAAGACATTTCCTGTGAAGTTTGACAAAACGGAAGACACACTCTAAATGTGGAGCTGCTATCCCATGGGCTGGAATCCTGGACTGCATAAAAAGGCAAAAAAAAAAAAAAGGACAGGGGTGTGCTGGAGAGGTGGCTTAGAGGTTTAGAGACCTCGTGTTAAAGCATGAGGACCAGCCTTCAGATCCCAACATGTGCCTATAAGCCCATCTCTGGGTGGGACAGAGACCAGGGGGTCTCTGGGGCTTGCTGACTTCCATCTTAGCTGAAAACTCGGAGCTTCTGCACCAAGGAAAGACCCTGTCTCAAAGTAATAGGCAGAGAGTGACAGAAGACAGCCGCTCTCCTCCTCTGGTGTCTGTGGAAATCCACAGGTCTGCATCACACACACACACATACACACACACACAGGACAAAAAGGAGGCCACAGTTTTAACAGCAGCACTCATCCCTCTCTGCCAATACAGTGTGACCGGCTGCTGCTCTCACTGCCACCCCTTCCCAGCCAGGGTGGACTACACGCTCAACCAATGAGCCAAAATAAGGCTTTCTTCCCTTACCTCGCCCCGTGGTAGGCATCTTGTGAGAACCTTGAGTAAAGTAACTAACCCAGATCAGCTCCCTCTGCTCTGAAAGCAGATGGAAACAGTAACACAGGCATCTGCCAGTGTGTGTGAGAACCATCCAAACACGGAGGGGCATTCATACAGTTGCACATACCAAAGCCTTAGCATTTGCCTCTAGAAAACTCTTTCCATTTCCAAACTGTTTTCCCCCTGTTCATCAAAACGATGGAGAAAGGGAAGCACAGGCAGGTAGTAGAAAGAATTTGAAGTGAGATGTCTACTTAGAAAACTAACCAAAGCAACAGAAAGCGCGAGATTCTGCTATGCAAGTGGTTCTATTTTCTTCTTTTTAGGTCAAGGGCACTTATTTCTTAATCCCATCCCATCAGCTCTGTGGTGGGAGAAGCTCCTCCCAGAGACCTACAAATTATTCATGGGAAGTCATTTTTTCCAGATTGTTCAGCCTCACCTCTTTTTGGATGGTGGGGAGGATGTCAACAGAAAGGGGTTAAACCCAGCTGGAAGTCCACCACGCAATCCAAAACCCAGTCCTCAACCATTAAAACCTCCACCAGGCCTTCTCCTGCCTTGAATTTGGGTGGTACTCTCGAGCTGGTACGTCAACTCAGCCAGCCTGATGTCAAAACTCTCGTAAGAATTTTGCATTTCACCACCAACTCTCTTCCAAACCAGACACATGAGTGACTTGGGAGACTTTTTCCAGTCATGCGATTTCACCAGAGTTTATCCATTCAGTCAGTGAATCTGGGTAAAAACCCACCACATCCCAGGCCCTGGGCTGGCACTGCGAGTTGAAAATAATTAAACAAAACCGTCCTCATCTCTCCTAATGTCGTGCATTGTTTATGGCCTGCATCTTGTTCAGCCTTCTAATGATGAACACCTGGTCAACATCATCCATATGACAATTCATCATTCCGTTCTCTTGTTTCCTTCAAGAGTCTGTCCCTAGATGATCCTCCAGGATGAATTTCTTTTGGGAGTCAATCCAATATCCAGATGTGTGAGTGTGCTTAGAAGGGTCATGAGACCCTTGGAACCAAACTTGCTCTAACTTGATTTAACTACAAAGCCCTTCCTCAGACCCTGCTCAGGTTTAATATTGCTTTCCCGAGGCCCATCTGCTCTCTTAGTGCCTCTTCTCCTGGGTGCGTCCAAGCCACCTGCTCCAGAGGACCCAGTTTCACTGCCTCAGAACTAGAGAGTCATTTCCTGTTTCCAGCATTGTATGTTTTTTTTTTTAACAAGATGACAAGGGGCAGCTGTTCTCTCAAGCCACAGTGGGTGGAAGAGAAGCAAGCACACTGGCCAAGAATGAGGGGTCTGTGGGTTCTTATCCCGGCAGGCCCCATGGTGCTGAGTGGCTGTGGAAAATCTCTTGAGTCCAGATCCCTGTAATCTCCTCCAGAGTTTTATACAAGCCCTCCACCCTATTGTTTTGTTTTTGTTTTTGTTTTTGTTTTTTTTTACACTGTCTCTTCCGAGGTCAGTGAAAGGATAGTAGGAGCATCTTCACACTTGAGTTGAGATTTTGTGACCATGTGAACTGTTCCTGGACACTAGCAGCTCCTGGAAGGATTTGACCGAGCTTGCTTTGCACTCTCATGTTCTACTAGTGCTTCCATTTCCCAAACTCTTCTGCTGACCCACATGATGCTGGGGACTGGAAAGACAAGAGAGGAAACAGTTGGAGACCTCAATATTCAATTGCTGTTCAGAGGGAAGGCTAACGCATCCTCAGGGGAGACGGCACTGCCATGCAGGAGCTGGAAAGAAGGCATGCAGCCAACCTGTGAGAAAGATGCCTTAGAGGTGTGAAGGGACATGAGGCGGCTGGCAACCTACCACAAGTGTGAAGTTACTAGAAGAAAATTCCTGAGGCTAAGACAGGCCAATGAGGATGGGGAAAAAGAAGAGCCAAGTCCCAAAAGTCCTTGCAAGTCAAAATGAGATCATGTTTTGGTTACAAATTTAGATGGCTTCTTCCACACCCAAATTAAGATCTGCATTCCATCTAAGACTGTGTGTGCAGGGCTGGTTCTTGAAAAGGGGCCTGTTACTTACACTGGTGTCTTTATCTTCGTGGAAGAAGAATTTTACAGGCCTAGAAAGAGGGCTCAGCAGCCGAGAGGACAGTCTGCTCTTGCAGAGGACCCAGGTGTGATTCCCAGTATCAAAAACTTGCTCACAACCAACTATAACTCTAGTTCCAGGGAACCCAATGCCCTGTTCTGGCTTCCACTGGCACCAGGCACACACACAATGCACATACATACATGCAAGCAAACACTCATATTCAACAAAAATAAATCATTGTTAAAAGGGAGAGAAGCAGAAGTTTGTTTTTTTTTTGTTTTTTTTTTTTTTTTCCTAACTGGGGATGGAAACAACTTTCTTTGGCTGCTTAAACTCTAGGCAAGTGATACGCTAGTATATTGTTTATTGTTTCAGACATATAAGATGTTGATAATGTTATAACAAACCCCTGAATAATCCTCAATAAATCGAGAATTAAATTGTTACAGAATTGATGCTGTCCTTCTCAGTATCATTTCTTCCCACTGAATTCCAGAGGAATCCATGGCCCTGACGCTTAGATGTGCCATTCTCTTTCCTATTTTTAAACTTCTCCTCAGCCTACGTAACTTTAAGATAGTAACGTAGTTTTCCATGTTTGGAAACTTTTAACCAGGTGCACTTAATGCTTCTAGAACTTTCTAGAGGCGTTTCTGGATCCTCCCTCTCCATGTAATTCTTGAGATGTATCCAACACTTTCATTTTAATGTTGCCTAGTATCCATTTATTTTAATGTGATGAGGAGTACATGAATACAAAAATACACCACACCAGATTTTGTCATTCCTCTAAGGACAGACATTAGAGTTATTTCCAATGTGTGCTATCGCCAATAAGCTGCCAGGAATAAACATTTCTGCAGTTGATCATAGCCTAAGTACAAGAAGAAGTGACATTGCTGTCAGCTCTCTATGCACGTATGTTAGGGGTTCTCCAGGGAAGCATATTTAAAAAGAAGAGCGAGGTCTGGCCATAGGAAATACACATCTCTAACTTTATTAGCTCTTTTTGTTCGGAATGTCACTTAAATTACCATAGGCTGGGTGGTTGAAACAACAAGCACTAATTTCTCAGAGTCTAGATAACCCAGATCCGAGGTCCAGAGTGGTCCAGCTCTGGTGAGGACCCTCATCAGGCAGCCACAGCCAACCTCCTGTGGCCTCACCTGACAAGAAGAAAGCAAGCCAGCTTCCAAGTCTGTTCCTGGGAGGCCATTTGTCACATTCGAGAGGGCTCCATTCTCCCAGCTTAGTCACCCCCAGATTCCGTGAGGCTTAGTTAAATAAGTAATTTAAAAGGATTCAAATACTCCGTCCGTTCTCTGCCAAATTCCTCTTCCTGGTAACTTTACCAATGTCAATTCCAATCGGTAATGTATGAGACCTCCTGTAAATATTTACAGGTTTTAGCTAGTGAGTGTGAAATAGCACTCATTGTCATTCTTTGGCTGTTAAAACAAATGAGCATCTTTTTGGTTTACTGCATATTTGTGAAATGCGTGTTCCCTTTTTTTTGGGGGGGGGGATTTGCTGTCTCTTTCTTACTGGTGTAATGGAGATCCATATATCTTGTTGGAGTACTTTTATCTATTTTATCAGGGTTCTTATGTCTCTACCTCCCTTCTCCACCCCAATCCCTTCCAACTCACCAACAACAGGTAGGAGAGAAAGGTTAGTGTGGAGAGGGGGGTGTAGGTCACTTTAGCTACTTCCTGCTAGTTAGGGTCATTGGGTTCTTGGAACAAGTCCATTCTTCATTTCAAAATATCTCCAATTTCTTCTGCTCAGACTGCGTCAACGGCAGCCAGGAGCAGCACAGGGGAGTGGCAGCAGCCTTCTTTCTTGGAGCCCTCCCTCCCCCTTTCCCCCCCCCCCCCCCCCGCTTTTCCAGCGGCACTATTCGCTTCCCAAATGCTTCCGGGCCGAAAAACGCTCCAGATGCACAACCGACTCTGCAATCCTTTCAAAAACAGGACAATTGAGTGACACTTCTGAGTTTTCTATTTCATCCATGTTTTTGTTGTTGTTTCTCATATCCCTCCATATCCACCAGCAACTTTTCCAATTGTTCACCAATTCTCCCAACCTTTTTTTTTTTTGAAATGGAATACACAAAGAAGACGAAGCAAAAACAGAAAATCCCCTCTTGGAGCAAACCGGGAGAGAACCCAACAGCAGCAGCCACAGTAAACCTTTTGCTGATAACCTCAAGCAGCGTATTCATTCCTTCGTACCCTGCTGTCCCCAATACATGATTAGAAACCAGATTGTCCATTATTATTCCACTCCCTAAGCCTGGGTGCCACTTTTGAGCACCTCTTTTTTTAAATCTATTTTATTTATTGGGTTGTTTTTATATCTCTTTCTCCTTTATCCACTCCAATGCCTTCCAACAAAACACTCTAACACCAGGTAAGAGAGAAACAAGGTTAGTGAGAAGAAGGGGCAATAGTTCTTTTTAGCTAGTTCCCCTGACTCTCTCCTGGCTCTGGCATTTTTTTTTTCCTCTCCAGGATCTTCAGAATTAAACTATCTGCAGCTGGCAAAGATCACACCCCTTCTCAGAGCCCACACACAGCAAATAGTCTGCTGCTGTGGACAATCTTAGCAGCCCCATATCCCACACCTGGGATTAAAACAAAAACATGTTTACATAACAGAACTGAGTTTTTAAAGACACCAAAACTTCCACCACAATATCTCATAAGAAGAATCCTTTCAGACTGTGTATATTTTTATGGCATTTTTGTTTTCCTTTGTGTTTGTGGTGACAGAGTTCAAATCCAGGGTCACGTGCACGATGGGTGAACCTACCATCTCTCAAATCTCCAGCTCTGCGAATTTTTAACTATATATATGTTATTTTTAAACCACGTACATGTAAATGTATCTGTGTGTGGGTATGTGCATTTATGAGCGCAGTTTCCCGCAGAGACCAGAAAAAGGTTTCAGATGCCCTGAAGCTGGAGTTAGGAATGGTTGTAAATCACCCAACAAAGATGCTGGAAACTGAACTTGGGTCCCTCGAAAGAGCAGAAAGCCATCTCTCCAGCCCCATGTTGCTATTTGTTTGTTTGTTTGTTAATGCAATGGGGAGTGTGGCCAAAACCCAGAAATGGACAAGGTCAGTACTGGGAATCCTTTAAATTCTGAGTAGTCACTGCTTCCAAGGTTGTCAGAGTGCATGCTCTTTTCATGAACTTTGATTGACTATGCTATTTTAAGACTCGGTAAAAGACAGAATTTAACTTGTAGAAAACTAGCAACGATACAAATCTCCCTGTCTGTAGCAATACAAATTACTCTTGCTCCTAGTGATGGCGACGAATTTTTTTTTTTTGTAATAGAGAATATAAAACTGAGCCAAATTCTCACTTAGCCTTTCTATTAGCTCCTTTGTTTATAAGTTAAAACTAAATCTTTGACACAAATTTATGACATATTTTCACGAGAATCTTGTTTTGGCCACATCAAAAAGATATTTTCAAAACTAATAAAATATAATCAAAGAAAGCTGGCCCTTCAAGACGGAGCACCGACCTGCCGTGTGCAGCTGACTCTGAGGCCTCAAGAGATTTGTTGAAAGCTGCTAATAAAAAGGCCTGAGGAGCCACCCCCAAAACCACAGCTCATTCACAGGCCAGCTCCACTTTTCTTGTCGTTTGGATGGTTGGGATAATGTATTAAGCCTCTCTGAACCACGCTCCATTAGCAAAACTGGATTAAGAACATTTACCTCAGGGCTGGCAAGACAGCTCGGTGTATGAATGTGCTTGCTACCAAGCCTGACGGCCTGAGTTCAATCCCTGAGTTGGGTAAAAGATACTCCTCTCCTACAAGTTGTTCTCTGGTCTCCACATGTGTGTGGACCATGCACACACAGATACAAACACACACACACACACACACACACACACACACACACAAGCTAAATAAATGTATTTTTTTAAAGGCTATTTTCCTCAAGGACTATCGTGAACATTAAATGAAATGACATGTGCAAGTCACTTAATATATACGATAATGCAGGCCGGCCGCCCAATAGCAAAAGGGCTTACCAAGCTTGAAGACCTAAATTTGATTCCCAGCATCCTGCAGGTGAAGGGACACAAACGACATCTTCAAGTTGTCCTCTGACCTCCATATGCACACAAAACTATGCATACACACACACACAAAATAAAATTTAAATTTTTAAAGTAAAGAGCATTGGGAGTGAGGGTGTCTCCGATTCTTTTGCTTGCTCCTTGGACCCTTTTCCTCCTACTGGATTGCCTCCTCCAGCCTTGATCTGAGGGCTTTTGCCTAGACCTATCGTAACTTGTGATGCTGTGTCGGGCTGACATCCCTAGGAGCCTGCTCGTTTCTGAAGGAAAACAGAGAGTCGGCAGCCTCTGTGGACTGGGATTACTCTCTGTTCTGATGAGCAAAGAACTAGCAGAGCATCCAGATGGTTTCCAGCGTGGACTCCCCCCTGGCTCACCCGCAGGACCCTGAGCAACTCACAAATCTGTCATTCGTGTGCACCTCCTTTGATGAACTCTCCAACCTCTCTAATCCCTGCCCTAAATATCAGTGCTACAGGATGAGAGTCCTTAGGAGCCCGAGTTCGTTCACTCCTAATACAGAGATGAAAGGTCTACTCAGATCTAGGACTACCACAAACCAAGTACTTAAAGCAATAAAAATGCTCCACAGTTCAGAGGCTGAAAGTCTCTGGTAGATAGGTCTCCTCTATAGCCCCACAATCCCTATGAAATCTGTGGAGTGGCCCTCACCTCTTCCTAACTTCTAGTGGAGGCCAACATTCCTTGCTTTATAGCTACAGCTATTAAATCTCTTCCTCTACCATCACTTGCCTTTTCCCTTGGAGGGCCCTGTGTTCATATATGTTTGTAAGAACACCAGTCATTTTAGGTAAGGCCTACCCTATGCCAGTATGACCTCGTCTTGACTTCTTCTAAGTAAGATTCTGAGGCGGCACCTGAGATTAGGACATCAGCAGATCTTTTTGAAGGACACAGTTCAGTCCAAAACAACACCCCATACGGGAACCTTCAGTGGAGCAGGCCTCCCTACTTGGGCCAACTTCACATGATGATGTCTGGCACCCCAGAAGCTTCCAGGACTACAGAAAACAGGCCAAAGCCCAAGATAGAGGGGGCCCTACTCCCAGTGCAGTGTTTTCTGATGCGGCCCCCTGACTGAAATCCAGACAGCAGTGGCATGAGGTTGAGAGCTCGGGAGATCTCTCCATCTCTAACATGCTTGCTGCACAAACATAGGGTCCGGAGCTTGATCCCCAGAACGGCGTAGAAAAGCCCAGCATGTCGGTGCATGCTCATAATCCCAGTGCAGGGGAGACTGAGGCTGGAGGGTTCTTCGAGCTTGCTGGCCAGCCAGTCTAGAGAAATCAGTAAATTTTTTGACACTGTCTCAAAAAGAAAGAAAAAAGAAAAAAAGACCACAAAATGAGCAACTCCTGGGAAAAAGAGCCAAGGTTGACCTCTGGCCTCTACATACTGTATGTACACACACACACACACACACACTTTTTTGATTACATGGAATAAAATAGAGAAGAAAGGCCATGCCACCCTTTCATCTGAGGGGCAAAGAAGCAAAGTTCAAGAGAGCGGTGCTGGTCAGTGCCTCCCGCTTAGGAAATACAGTCCAAACCTAGAGGCTATTATAGGCAATAATTTGCTTTTTCAAAAAAATTCCTCGAGAATCCAGAAAGAGAAGGGAGCCAGCATTTTTATTTAGAGCTTCCTCTGTGCCAAGCCATATGTGAAATGGCTTTCTAGCCATCTCCTTTGAGCCTCATGACAAGGCTTCTATTATTAACTCCATTTGACAGATGAGTCTCGGAGAAGTAAACTAGGATTTTCCCCGAGCCCCGTGGTTTAAAAAGATGGTACCATGACTTAAACGAAGGTTTATTTGAGACACACAAGCTTATAATCTTTCCCCTGCACTGGTATCTCATTCTAGGAAATAAATTTGAAAACGTGAAGCATTCTATCTGGCAAACAGGGGTGGTCATTATACATGCAAATCCTTCCTTCTTCCCCAGAATGCTTCCAGACTGAGTGACAGTATATAAAGATACAACACCATTTCATTCTCCTGCCCTCGTGTGAACTTGGACACGTGGGATTAGTTCTCCCGTCTCAGGTAGGACTTATTCCTTCCTGTCTCTTTCCTTTATCCCATAGCTTGCCCCCCACCCCCAAAAAAATAGAGTGAGGTCGGGTTCATCTTCAAGTCCCCTTATCCAGCCTCCTCTACTCTTTTGGTTCAATGTATGTGCTCAATATTCGTCTGCAGAATGCATAAGCGGAAACTCCTACACAGTGCTATTGGTTAGAGAATGATGTAATCTGCTGGCCTTCCTAGAAAATATACAAAGAATCCTGAGATAGACCCAAAGGCAGGCTCTGGGGCCCGCACCATCGCTAAGTTATTAGCAAACTGGAGCTTTGCGTTATACCTCTCTTAGCGAGTTCATCAAATGAGGAGCATGCGCCATGACCTCACGTGCTCTTCTGACCCAACAGCTTCGCTCACAGTGTCCTTAAAAGTGAAGCAGACTCACAGATGCCACAGGGATGGGGGTGGACAGTGCTTTCTCAGATTCCAATGTACAACATTTGGGTATGGTGAAAATGCCCCCTTGATAGTTCTAAGAAAGTCCTCTCCAAACCGTAGCTGGAATGAAGCAGCCGGAGGTTCCTGTTCCACTGAAATCTCACCAGGAGCCAAGGACAATGCTAAGAGCTTGATCAAAGACCTGGTCCTTAAGACAAACAGAAGTGATGCCCTTTCTAGGAAGGAGCTATGGTTTCCCCTACTTTGAGTAAGCCACTCTCGGGCTCTTTTTGCATTTGGTTCTCATGTGAAGCATGTCTAGTTCGTAATTTGCATACAATAATATAAATAACAAATTTCCAGCTGAGCAAGTTTAAGCCAGTCCTCTCTTTTTGATTCACTGTACCTGTTCACCTTCTTTAGAGCTGACCATGTAGCTAGCTTTTTTTTTTTCGTTATTGTGACAAAACACTCCAAAGTAGCAAAGCTAAGGAAGGAAAGGTTTATTTTAGCTCACAGTCTCAGGAGTCTACCATGTGGGAGAAACTGGGGAAGAGCTCCTCAGAGCACCGCAGCAGGGGCATGCAATGGCACTGTTCACATTTCAGTGGCTCAAGCCACAGGCAGCATAAGCAGGACCAGGAACAGGTGTAACATTTAAGGTTTACTAGTGACCTGTTCCACGCAGCCAGGCCCCTACCTCCTACAGGCTCCACTGCCTTCAAAACATCACTCAAATCTGGGGGCCAAATATTCAAAGCATAAGCCAGTGGGGTATACACTAGATTCAAATCATAACATCCTACCTTTCTGGGTGATGGAGGGAGATGCCTGTGATGGTCTCCAGCCTCAGTGCCTGCCGCCTTAGGGGTGAGTGAATCGGGAGCACGTGGTCCCATTACCCTTTTCACACACGTGGATTTGACAAAATAATGTGTGCTGGGGACAGAGGAAGAAGAAACAAAAGAAAAGAGAGCTCTCATAGTAACCCTCCCATTCATTCATGCAACTGTGTAGTGACAATCCTGGAATTTTGGTTTCTTTAAAAAAAAAAAAAAACAGAAATATTATAGAAATTTCATTCCAATCCCAGGTGTGGAGATAAGGAGCCGTTTCACAGCATCATGCTCTAGGGAGTCATGGTTTTGCCAGCTGCAGATAAGTTTCTGGGGTTGTAATGTCTGGAATTCTGGAAGCTTTTCAGAGGGTATGTAAATGCTAGAGCCCCAATAGGTAGAGTCAGTTGGTGGTTGGTGTTGGTGGTCATTCAGACAGGTTGGTTGTGGTTTGTTTGGTAGTCATGCCCAAAGAAACAAGAAACTTAGATTCAAGGATCTCTTTCTCTGTCTCTCCTCTATCCTTCTTTCTCTCCTATATTCTGTAGGGGGTGAAACTGGAAGGTGGATAAAGGATGAGAAAAGGAAGAACCCGCAGAGTAACAAAGACCAGCTACACAAATGAGCTTTAATGGCCTTAATGGCCAGCTCTGAGTGCTTCTGTGAACTAGAACTGCCTGCATTTAGTAGGTGCCTAATATGAGCCTTGGTGAGTGCTCCATGCCCTGTGTATGCTCTCTCCACTGAGGTCCACAGCAGACGCTGGCGGCAGGCACACTCTCGCTCCTGAGGATTTAGAAGAATAGGAATTCCTGGTCAACACTACACAGCCCATACATGGCAGGACTGAGGTTAGATGCCATGACGATTGGCTCTCGTGCTCAGAATCCCTCCCTGGGAACACACAGGACCCCTCACAGAGTCTTCAATCCAAAATATGCAGATAGAATTACAAGTGCCCCGGTACACCCATTCAGTTTAATTAGACTACTCAAATGACCAATTCCACTAAAACTTACTTTTTTTCCTTAATTTTTGAATTGGGCACTTGACACAATCCTGGAATGTCAGTGATAAAAGGGACCATATGTTTAAGCCTCTCCACTGCACGGAGGTCCAGAAAAGACCCAAGCTCCTTGCCCAGCATCACACAGCAAGCTAATGCCCAGTTTTGAGCAGTGTATTGGGATTGAAAACTCCAGTTATTTTCACCTCCCTATATTCAGGGTTCACTCTGAGCCTTGGAAATATTGTATTCTTGAAAATAGTGTCTGCACAACGCAGGTACCAGTTGCATGTTTGTGTGTCCAATGTTTGGAAGACAAAATAATTCCTTTGATGAATATGTGGTGGTTGTATGACAAATTAAACAACAATAATTATTCCCAACGTACAGAAGAAGAGACTGACATTCAGATCCATAAGATTATCAACCCAAGGTTCCAGAGTAGCCGAGTCAGGATTCGGTCCTGGTCTTCCTGGCTCTGGAAGCCATACTTGCCGACTATACAAGGTACCAGGCACATAGAAGTATCGAGCCTCACACAAGTACCCCGCTGCTTTCACTTAGTGCTGAAAAGACCCTTAGAGGGAGGGGTCTTGCACAAGGGTCGGGGGCTTGGCTAGAGCCTTTAAGTGTGTGCAGTAGGGAAAGGAGGGCTCTTCCCTGTGAGGCCCGCTTCACAGACTGCCTTGGGCCCAGATGGCCAAACCAGCCACACATGTTTGGAAGTCAGTAAGCAGCTTTGCTGGGGGCCAGGAGAAAGATCTGTTCTGGGGGTTCTGCCAGACCTGGAGATGAATCTGCCAGAGGGAGGTCAGGCCAGGGGGAGGACAGATGTGACCATGGCTCTGCCAAAGGCCATGCTGGTCCCAGTGAGACAGCCCTCCAACCGAAGCCATAACCCCACTCCCAGCTCACTACATTCAGCTTCCCAGATTAGACCGTGGAAAAGTGGTTCCATGTGGGCCTCGCAGCCTGTCACTTACTCAACTCCCCCCCCCCAACACACACACACACAGACACAGACACACACAGACACACCCAGCAAGGCCCCGTCCCACCTCCAGCTCAGAATCCCGGGGCATCATCCATTTCGTGTCAGCACGGGGGGGGGGGGGAGAGGGGGAGGAGATTGATGCTCTTTATTTCCTTCTTTCTTGAACCCATAAAAATAATTCTGCCAGACTCAAATATCCATGTGCACTCTCAAGAAGCTGGGCTTAAGCACGTTTGCACGTCAGGACCAAAGCAGTCCCACACGTGTCCTTGGTGAGGCGGTACCCTCTATGTGGCAAGTGGCTGCTTCGTTAGTCTTGGGGATGCTGCCGAGGCAGCCTCCCCCCAGGCTGCTCTACAGAAGGCTTCTTAGTTCACCATCTTCACTCTGCAGGCTCTAAGACACGTCACTATTTCAAAGCCGTTGTTCGGCAAATGTTTGTCCTGTTCCCCAAAATGCCTGACATGAATCTCTGCAGAAGAAAAGCCAGTGTCTAAGAGGATTTGCTGGTGTAGTCCCCTTGATATCTTGTGCAAAGCTTCCCAGGGACAGAAGTAAAAAAAAAAAAAATAACTGAAGAGCCATCTGGGGGCTGGGCGGGGGGTGGGGGGGGACAAGTTCTAGGCACAGATTATTCTGGAAACTACTGATTAAGCCACGGTCGCTTAGGAAGTCACTGATTAAAGAAACTGAACAAAACAGGATTTTTCTGGAATACGGGAGTTTTCAGAGCTCATGATGACTAAAACGTATTTGACTGTCCCCAAAGAGCAGAGCGTATGAGGCATTCTCCCAGTTGTGAGCCAGAGTTCTAAGAAAACCATTTTTGGAAGCACTTTCCTCGTGAATGATGAGGCGGAATCATATGAAATTGGCAGCATTTGGCAGGTCTGTCCACAGAACAGCAATTCCGTATGGTTGAACTTATATGCGAACAATAGTGTTTTTCCATGTTTTCTTTTCCTCCTTTGTCATTTTCCAGAGTGTGACGCCGCTACTGCAGAACCTCAGAGGGGGTGCTTGGGGTGTGGCCTTTCTGTACTGATTGTTGGAGCAGGAACTAGACCTGGGAAAAGGTGGCCTGGGTGGCCATGCTTGTCCTTAGAGAACACGGAGCTGTCACAGTGAGCAGCTGCCCCGCCACAGGTCATGTCCTCTGGTCCTCTGAGGTCTCGGTGGGTCTATAAAGCTAGTGTGGAATCTGAGTACACGTGACAGATGTCATTAACAGGTGACGCAGAAAGGCTGTGTAGCAGCCATGGTTTTCCTATCTTTCGTCTAAACACTGAGACCCCCAAAGCCCCAGGGGCGGCAGATGCACAAGGCAGAAGAGCAGGTAGTCCCAGACTCCCCACGTGGCAGAAAAGTGCTCACCCACCAGGAACACCCGCGCTGAACTGTCCCACGAAAATACAAAGAGAAAGAAGCTGGTTACCTTAAGCCACTGAAAGCAGAGGTTTTGTTGTAGCTGTGTTTATTCATACTGTCCTAGAGAAAGCATTTTCCTGAAAACTGTGGTGAGCAGCCAAACAAACATTGGGCAGAGCTTTGGGAATCCGGTGGATTGAAGGTGCCAAGAGAGGTCAAGGACACCACAGGGAAAACCTACAGAATCTAACCTGAGGCCCTCAGAGACTGAACCAACAAACAGAGAGCATGCGTGGGACGGAACAGGGCCCTCTGCGCATGTGTAACAGTTGTGCAGTTCGGTCTTCGGTCCTCCCGTGGGACTCCTTGCAGCGGGGTCTGGGGGCCGTCTCTAACTCTGTTGCCCGCCTTTGGGTCCCTTTTCCCTAACTGGGCTGCCTTGTCTAACCTCAGTGGGGGAGGAAGCACCTAGTCCTGCTGCAGCTTGATATACTGGCTTGGGTTGGTGTCCATGAAGGCCTTCCCTTTTCAGAGGACATGAGGAGGACAGGAAGATGAAGGGGGAGCCAGGGAGTGAGAGGAAGGGACTGGAAGGAGAAGAGGGTGGGGAGGCTGCAATAGAGATGTAAAGCAAATAAGTAAATAGATTGACTAATTTTTTTTTAAAGAAAAAAATGTGGTAAAGCTGGAAACAGCGGTGGCATGCCTCCTGGGCCCTACAGGGGTGACAGTATAGAGCTAACAAAGGGATCAGTGTTCAGAGTGGCTTTACCAGTGAAGAGTTTAAGTTAGCCTGGGTGACTCCCATTTTGAAATGAGAAGCCATCTTGACCAGGAGCTGAACTCAGGTACCAGGAAATATCACAGAATGTGCACTTGGCAGAAAACAAAGTTAACTCTCCCGGCAACAGCTTCCAGGAAATATCACAGAATAAATACTTGATAGAAATAGAGACAATCTCCTTGGCTAATCAATGAGAATCGATTAGGAAAAATCTCCCCAACATTCCAGATATAGTTTAGAAGAATGGCAATTGTGATTATATAGAAGGTCACCTCGCCCCTATGGCTTTTACCCAATCGTGTAATGTCAAGGCATGAACCCCCCTGCTTGCTGTCATGGAAACCCCCTACCTGCAGTTTTTTCCTTTAAAAACCCTGCTCGCCCAGGGCTCAGGGTCCCACTACTGCTGCATCAGTGAGACTTGCGTCCTGAGTACAATAGCCCTCATAATAAGGTTCTCTTGCCTTTGCATCAAGTTGTCTCCTGGTGGTCTCTGAGGGTCTCGTGATCCTGGCATAACACTAGGTGGTTGTGTTTGGAAGTCAGTGTCATTTGTACGGAGTTGTGAGTGCCAGGCTTGTTATAAGGATGTCAAGCAAACCCTCAGTCTTTTTGGTTGAGGGATCCTTAGCAGCTTCTTCAGTACCGTGTCCTATCAGTCCCCAATGGGTGCTCTTCATCCTGGGCTTCAGACCTGCTGCCTTTCTCTCCTAGCATTTCTGTCCTGACTTCACCATCTTCCCTGATACTGGGCTCACACCAATCCATATAGGATCCGTAGATGAGGATTTTAAAGGATCTGCTTAAGCCTGAAGAGCTACTGTCTCTGCTTGTCTGAGACTGTAAGAGACCCCAGGATGCACATTGCACATGAAGCCCAGCTGCCTTAGCCTGGTCCCACAGGGCTCTCTAGGAGCTGTCCCTGCCTCTGCTCCGCCCTTCTCCCCCAGAATGCAGCCACACCAAGCCAGGACTCTCCACAGAAGCCTGTGTACTCTTGCTTTGGGAATCCTTTCCCAACATAATAGTATCAATATTAACAATTATTGCTGGTATAATGTTAAATTCCTCACGGTATTTTCCTAATAATAGATCTCCATAGCTCCTGAAAATTAAAATATTTTCTGATGTGAGAAAAAAATATTAAAACCTTTTCTTTTACTCTAATGTTCAGGGGGTTGTTTTGATTCTCCTGCTTTTGAAAGAAATTAAGACATTTCTTAGTTCGGGATTTTTGTGGGGCATAGCGCACATAGTTCAAAAGTCCTTGTACCCTTCCGTTTTTTTTTTTTTTTTTTCCTTTTCTTTTTGCTCTTTCTTTTTTTCTTTTTACTTTTTCTACTTTTTCCCCCTTTTGGTTTTCTGAGACAGAGCTTCTCTGTCCTGGAACTCTCTCTCTCTCTCTCTCTCTCTCTCTCTCTAGACCAGGCTGGCCTCAAACTCACAGAGATCCGTCTGCCTCTGCCTCTCTGAGTGCTGGGATTCGTGTGCAGCACCACTGCCTGGCTCCTTTGTGCTCTTTCTCAGATGCCACCCTGGTGTTAAAGGCTGACCTTCTTTATGATGCCTTCTTTTTGTCTGCCTTAAGAAGAGCAAGTGACCTCTCATTTGTATTTTTTTCTCCTCAACCATGTCCTTCTAACAGAGCATCTTCATTATCAAATGTCATGGTCGCCATGGGGCAGTCTCAACTTTCTTCACGTCTCGAGTCCAACCATAAATGAAGTGGATGTCTGGGTATCTACAGACTACCTCAGTAATTCTGAGGTATGTCATCTAACACCATACCATTAAAAAAGAAACAAAAACTTACGTGGGAAATTCTGTGTGCAATGGTAGGAAGCCTCTGTGTCCTCCACAAGGGCAGAGGCCACACCCTTTGCCTATCTGGGTTCCACTGACCAACACAACACCGGCGCCAGTGAGGTTAGGACACAGTGTTGGACTGAGCTGCATGCTGAGGTCCATCTCCACAGCCTTCCACATCAGGGTGCAGCCGTGGAAAGAGCTGCAGGCAGGTGCTTTCCTCCAGCTTTTGCTGAAAACTCAGACCCAGAAGATTCTCCCTCAAGACTTGGAGACACGAGCAACCTGACTTCTGAGCTGCATATTTTTTTTAAACAAAGTGAAAGGGGAGACTCTGCAGAGAATGGCATGGATCCGTGTGCTGACTTCCCACCTGTAACTGTGACTAGGAATGAGTTGTGCCTCACATTTTAACCTTCCGCTTCTCTACAGATAAGACACAAGGTCTTGCATGCAGACTACACTGGGCAGGAATCCTCCTCACAAGAACTAGTCAAAGGAACCTGGGAGACATGAGTCCACTTCCTCTACTAGCCTAACACCGAGCACTGTACTAGCCAGAGTGGGAGCTCCGTGGATGACACCTGACAATGAACATCAGCATCTACCTCTGGTCAGGTGCTCACTTTGCTGTCATTGTCACACTTCAGTTCAACTCCAGGGGAAAGGGTAGTACTTATAAACGCGGTCTGCTATGTCTGGCTATCCAACACTCAGTAGTGATAACTGACTCTTGGGAGTAGAAAATACTCTCTCTGTCTTCTACCACATCCCTAAGAGAGTTTGCCCATCAGAGAAAACAAGTAGGGGTTACTGTTGTGTAGCAAGTTCTTCTAAAATAAAACATACCATAAGGTTGAAGGGTTTCTAAAGGGATGGTCATTAAAACTCAGGAAGCAAACAATGTCAAAGATTCAGGAAGTTCCTGAAACTGACCAAATGTACCAGGTCCCTCCCTCCCCAATAGTATATAAGCAGTAAGGACTGCAAGGAAACACTTTCAGACGGACAAGCTGCCTAGAAGAGACTCAGACAGCCATGCTGCCTGGAAGACAGACCAGCTGAGCTGTCTAGAGAAGGCTGAGACCAGCTGAGCTGCCTGGAAGAGACATCCTCTAACACGTCAAGCTTCCTGAAGTCTGTGCAGTATACTCCATGGTTTCAGCTTCTGTGAGCCATCACCCATGCTGGGTGAACTTTGGTGATCTGAGTCATATCTGACCCTGCAAGTAACTCCTCACACATATTCCTATAAACAACCCCAATAAAATATATGGGTTCACCAAGTTAGACTTTGGTGGGATCCTTACTTTGGTCTGTCATTGGTTCCCTTTATGAAGTTAGTAGACATTTATGGGCAGCAGGAACTGTGCAAGTTTTACCTGGTAGAGAAGTCTTTGTGTCCTTTCTGAAATGTCATTCTGACATCATTTCCAAATCTGACCTGCTTTGTGATGTCTTCCTGTCATCTGCTTTGAGAATAGCAGTTGCAGTTCATTTGTGTAGTGTGACACAACAGCCTACCAGCAAACTGGCTCCAGATCCAGCAACACAGCTGGCCTTGCAGTCCTGTCTGCTAGTCTTTGAAAAGAGGGCAGGAGGGAAAACATTAACTCTTCAAAGCAGACATCTGAATTACAGTGTGTGAGAATGAGCCCACAGAGAGAGCAGCATCTCCACGAAGGACCCCAGGAGACACCAACAGCATATGAAGAACCTTCCCAGGAAGGAAAAGCTGACTTCCTAGGATGTCCCCAGGCACCTCTCCTGGACCCACAGTACACACCTGCTTTTCCTGCTTAGGCCCCAAGAAGAGGCCCGTCTCTGAAGTAGCTGTTCTCATTGTTTAAAAGAGTCTCGTTTCATTCATTTCTGTCTGAGTTCTGAAGCAACTTTATGGTGACCCTTGCTCTACCCTTTGGCTAGAACTGTAAGATAAAGGGAAAGGCAAGACATGATACTCATATACTCACTTACAAATCGCTAAGAAAGAATGGCATTATGGCTGGTGAGAAGGACTCTGGTACATTATGCATATTCAAATCATAAAATCATGACCTCTCTGTGTTCAATGTAACCATGTTTGGCTCGTTACCTTCTGCCATTTAACCCAACAGACTTTGTGAGCTGTTGGGAGACTTAAATAAATGACATTCCAGATTACCCACAGAAGACCACATTAAAAGAAAATCACCCCCTAACAATCTGCCGTGTGTGGTAGAAGCTGTTGGGTGGCTGCCCAATAGCTATTCATTCCCGTTTCCCCATCATGAGAGGGAACAGGAGAGAGACAGAGACAGAGAGAGCTGAAAATGAAGGGTTCATGTTTTTCCATAAATTCTGTGCAATCAGAAGTTTCTATATGACCTTCTTTAAGTCTATAACCTATATATACGGCAGGGCCTCTGAGAAAAGTACTCACCTTCAGAAAAGAGAGACAAAGATGAAGCCAGGGCATCTCTGACCACCCTTTGGATTCCTGCTTTTGAAAACAGCAACCTGAGCCTAAAGCTGAGGTCCCTCAAGTCAAACCATGAGCCTGCAAACAAGAGCTGGTATGCTGAGAGAAGAGGAGAAGAAAGGCAGAAGGAGTCTAGGTAACAGCTGTCTGTTGAAATACAGAACTGGCCTGCTTCCTAAGCCACTGTTATCCAAGTCTTCTACTAGAGCCAAAAAAGCATCTTAACTGATAGTTGATGCTATATCAAACCATCACACGATAACATCATGGGACACAAAGAACCTTACGAAGTGACAATGAGCCAAGGGTTAAAAGTGAAAAATCAGCCTTTACAAAACCTGGAAAATATGTAAGTGAATATTTAATATTATCAATCTATTCCCCCATGAATACATCTGTTTATAAAATAACAATGCTAATATGTACCTCGAGGGGTTATTCTAAGGATTAGATGAGTTAATAAGTGAAAAAGCAAAGTTAACATTGTGAGGCACAAAGCATGTATGACCTAATTACAGCTATCATGTTAATCGGTAAAAAAAAAGAAAAAAATTACATTCTTTGACAAAGATTATGTGTTGGACAGGGTACTAGACTTGAAATTGAAAAACCTGGCTTCTAGACAAACACATCTCTCTTTGATCACATATCAACTTTTGTAGCTGATTTAGGACAATGAAAACCTCCGCACAATATATACCCTGTGTCAAAGAGTGTTGAAAGTTTGATGACTCAGATGAATTCTGAATGACTGTATGTTGCCAGTTCTGTAATGAAATAAACATATCACCAGAACATCTAAAAAGACTTTTGAAAAAGAAACTCCGCTTGTAAATAAAATGGAACATTTTGGTTATGCAACGGAGAGCCTGGATGATCTTAAATCTTTTCATGTGAAGTTAGTTTTCCTTCCTTAAAACAATGGTCCTACAGAAAGATAGTAGCCGGCATGGCAGGGCCTCAGAGGGCTGTCCAGTTAGGGTCCTATACTCTGCCTGTGTGCCTCTAGGAAAGTCCTCTCTGCTCTCTGGACTCCAGTTTTGTCATTTGTACACTGAGAGGAAGAACCTGGAGAAAAAAAAAAAAAAACTCTTTCCTCTCCTGTAGAGTATAAAGAAAAAGCGTTTCTCTTCTCCATCGTCAAATGCACCACTTCTAAAAGTATAAGGAACATGCAATACAAACACAAAACAAAATTCTAGTGTCACTTGCCAGGATACTGGAAGTCACAATGTGAAGGGAAGTGATGCTAAAGAAGCCAGACCTGGACATATGCCTGCAGGCCTACCCACTGAGGAGGCTGAACCAGGAGGATGGAAAGTTCAAAGCCAGCCTTTCCTTTTCGTATGGTCAGACAAGTAACAGCCAGCCCCACTCACCACTAGCAGATGGCTAGGAGCCTGAGGGTCTCTCAACAGAGGAAACATCACATAAAAAATAGACCCGCCTGCTTCTGCTTCCCAGTGCTGGACTTCGAGGCCCGTGTTACCATGCCCAGCCAAGTACATTTGTTTTTAAGAGTGGTTTCCTCCTGGCATAATGGCACACACCCTGGATCCCAGCACTTGAGAGGCAGAGGCAGGTGAATCTCTGTGAGTTTAAGGGCAGCCTGCTTTACATAGTGAGTTCCAAGACAGTCAAAGCTACATAATAAGACTGTGTCTCTAAAATAAATAAAATAAAAAGTGGTCTTCAACCCATGGGGGAAAGGAGGGCATTTTTTAAGAACCAAGTGAAAGATACTGTTTTCCACAGAAGCACAACTGTGCCCTAAGATACAACTTTGTGGTGTTCATGGATATCCAGGGCCTGTTGATGACCTGCAGAGGAATAAGAACCATCTTAGGAGGTGACCTAGATTCTTCTGTGACTAAGAAAAAGATTGTCTTCATTTTAGGTGCTCAAAAAAAAAAAAAGTCACACAGTTATTAGAAAAGTGCCACTTTCATACCTCCAATTTGCCAGAATCTGCCCCAGGTGATGGCTGTGGTACTAATAGATTCTGTATATCTACCCCTAGCTTGGTAACCCTGTAGTCCCCTCCATTCTTGCCCTGGGGCTTAGCCATGTCAGATACTCTGGCCAATGAGAGAGCAGCAAACTTGATACGAGCAGAGGACGATGAAAACGCTATCATATTCCACTTCCTCTCTGGGACAGCTCACCTCCCTGTAACTATATACCACCCATACCACCAAGCCGCCAGGTTCTCTGGGATAACTCATAGAGGATGGTTAGCCACAGAGAGCCAGTGAAGTCCTCCTATACGGTGGCATTCTCGGCTGTCCAGTCACCCTGCGGGCTCTTACGACACATGACTGCTATAGAAGCTGACCCAGCCACAATCTCTCAAGACTGTCCCAGACAGCCTCATCCAACTGACTGGCGGATACAGGCAACAGGTGATTACTGTTTTAATCATTTGGGGAGAGGCTGCAATATTTAGCCACGTATAACTGAAAAATAAGTAACGTGGCTCGAGCAATAAATACAGCAAGTGATATGCTTGTTCTCAAGAAGTGTGCTTTCTGGCAAACAGAGATATGCAAAGAGTGGAGAAAAACGAAGCTGGAAAAAGGTAAGATAACCACGAATGCCAAAGTGATCTTATGAAAGACCTTGGCCACTCACCAAGAGGCAATAAGGAACATCTGAGCGGGTTGGCGCAGCACAGTAGTACAAACAAATTGTTATTCTAAAAAGGTCTTTCCACAGCTGTGTACGGAGCAAGCCTTGTGGTGTCGTTACCACTGGAAATGTTTTTTAGCAGCACCGTTGCGAAACCAGGGAAGTCTAGACTATGAGAATAGCAGGAAAGATGGAGAGAGTGGAAGCCTGGAGAAAGGTACCGGCCATAAGAGTAAGGGAAGTTGGAGGTCTTTTTCTGGAGAGTGAGAAGGCAGAGCTGTCTCTGACCACAGATTACTCGTTCAGTTATTTAATGGCATTTACTGAGTGCCCACAATGTATCAGGAGAGTCCACTGCTCTGAAGTGTAGCTGTCGTCATTTGAGGTGAAATGTCCTCTAAAGTTCATGTATTTAAACCTTTGGTCCCCAGCTGCTGGTGCTGTTTCAGTGGGTTGTAGGATCTTTGGGATCTAGCCAGATGATGTAGGCTCCTAGGGTAGGCGTTGAGGGTGATAGCCCTAGTTCCTGCTAGAGCGCCCTCTTCCTAGTCAATGCCATGTAAGGAGGCGCTACTGCACAGTCCCACGACTGTGACTGACTCACCCCAGCCACCGTACTTACCATGATCGACTGAAACCCTGTTAACCACTGTCAGGTAGTGAATCCAGATATTTGAAGGACTCCGGGTCAGCCTATCACAGAGATACCAGCACATTGAGGCTAACTGCAGCACTACCCATGACAGGGAGGTAGGCAGCAACAAAGGAAGAGATAATGAAGATGTTGTGTAGATACAATGGAATTTGTTTTAACCATAACACAGAACAAAATTATAACATTTTCAGGAAAGTGACTGCAACTGGTGATAACGTCATAGCAAATTAACCCAGTAACAGAAAGACAAATATCGTATTTTCTCTCAATTTGTGTTTCCTAGATTACATATATATATATATGTAATATATATATATATATAAACTTATGCATATATATATGGCATGGAAGTAGAAGTGAAGCTGGCAATGGAAACAAAGGAAACTAACAGGACAAAGGGGGAAGAAGAAAAGAGAGAGAGATGGTGAGAAACGGTTCGATTTATATGAAATTTATATTTGTAGGAAATACAAAATTTGTATGAAAATGCCCTATGTGAAACAGTACCATGCACAGTTGACATTCTCAATGGAAAGAAAGCTTGATTAAAATATCAATGAGGATAATCACATGGCCATCTAGATAAAAAGCAATTACAACTTGGGGCATGCGGCGTAAGAAAGGGTAATAGGAAAATTCTAATCGTGACAGTGCAGAAATCCCTACAAAGGGACGCCCCAGGACATGAAACCTGGGCTGAGACCCAACAGATGAGAATGTGTCAGCTAGACACCCAGTCAGGAAGTGACTATGTCAAAGGGAACAGCTGCTAAGAAGGCTTGGGGGCTTTCAAAGATGTAAATGAAGATGCAAGATAAATCTAAGGAGAGTAGGGCAGTGTGAGTGAGTGAGGTGAGGTGACGGCAGCAGGCAGCAAGCCCGGCAGAATCATATCTGAAGGGGCAGCGCCTGTGGTCCACCTCAGAGAATCAGAATAAAGATACTAAGTGTGTTTGCACAGTGACGAGAGACTAATTTGCTAGGCCCTTTGGTGGGGAGAGGTAGCACTCCAGACATCTGTCAGCAGAAGCAGCAGATCTGGGAGAGAGTGCTAGGGTGGAGGGCTCTGAAGAGCTTCATGTGGACCTGCCCAGAAAGCACTGGAAGTCTAAAGGTGGCCAGAGAGACCAGACCTGAAGACAGGCGCTTGGCAATTGTCAGGTTGGGGTACACAGCCCCAACCAATTGGGGCTGAATTGGTACCAGGCTGGAACCAATTCCCCGGGGAGGACACGAAAAGTGAGAAGAGAAACCCACAGATGGAAAGTCCAGCCGGAGCTGAGAGAAAGCCCAGCTGACTCAGACCAGGATGGCATTGCCAGATCCCCAGCTTAGGCCAGGAAGCTGTGGATGGACAGGAGTCCAAGAGGACAGCAGTGGGATATTTATGCCTGTGCCCTCTCCGTGTCAGGAGCTTAATGTTGTTCATTAACTTCACTTGTCACGTAGTGAAAATTCAGTAATAAATAAAAACACTAACTTGATCTCTAAGGGAAAATTTGAACCGGTCAAAATAACCTTTTCTCCTGGTAAACAAAACCAAATCTTAGGATTGTGCAACAGAGAGAGTGGCCAGCCAGCATTAAACGATTTCACATGGTCCTACCACCGTGGTCACCCCACACATATCAAATTGTACCCAGGAGTATAACGTGTGACATAGGAATTGCTGGTCTATGCCTAATTATTTCCCCAGCATTTCCGGTAGGTATGGGGACCTAGGATAAGTAGGCCAGCGCAGCCCTGTAACTTGTCTTCTTCATCCTCAAAGTTAGAAATGGAGTCCTCAGATTCACTTTTTAACAGTTATTTTTATTGAAAATAAAATTTTTTTCATACAATATATCCTCATCACGATTTCCCCTCCCCGAACTCCTCTAGATCCTCCCTACCTTCCCTCCCATCCAACCCCATGCCCTCTCTTTCTCTCTTTAGAAAACAAACAGGCAGACAAACAAACCAGAATAAGAAAATAAAATTTTTAAGGAAAAAAAAAAAGAAAAGAAAGAAAGAAAAAGCAGAAACAGGGAGAGAGAAGCCACAAAAACACAAAATCAGAAAAAAAAAATACACAAGCAAAACACCAGTGAAGCCAATAATCAATAATAATAATAATAATAATAATAATCCCAAACAAATACCACCTAGTTTATTTCATGCTGGCCACCTACTGCCGGTCATGTGGTCAGTCCTTAAGTGTGGTCTGTATCTCCAGTGAATCTCCGTTGGAGAAAACGGAGTTATCAGCTGGAGATGGCTTCTGAGTTGGGGATGAGGGCTTGGGTCTACTTCCCCTCTCAGCACTGGGACCCCGCCTGGCTTAGAACTTTACAGGCCCTGCACATGCTGGCAGAGTCCCTGTGAGTTCATATGTGTGTCAAGCCTGTTGTGTCAGGAAGACACTCTTCCCTTGCTGTTTTTTATCCCTTCTGGCTCTTACACAGTCTTTCTACCTCCTCTTCCACATCCCTTGGATTTCCTGTGTTCTACTCCAAGACAGCTGGTGAACAACTAATTCTCAGTAAGCGTCCATAATGTGTCAGACCTATACACATATTACCTCATTTAATACACACAGAATCCCTCTGAGTAAAGGAAATCTCATTGCCAGGTTCGAGACAGGAAAATCAAGTACAAAATTTGTTATTACAGAAGAATTGGTGAGGAACTTTGCCCACATAAACCTGGTTCTAGCACACCCATCAGTTCATTGTCCCAGCACCATCACCCTTCACTGTTCTGCCTGATGGTGCTGGAGTTGGGCCTGGGTAGAGTTCTCCTTCCGCTGTACATGTGATGCTAACCTCTGTCGATGGAGGACCCTTTATTCATTGTATTGATGTATAGATGCTTGAGTGTGTGTGATATATGTGCACATGTATAAGGTGCACACGCCTATCCGTATGTGAAGGAGCCAGGTGAGGGTGTCTGACATCCTGCCCTGTCACTGCTCATCACTGAGTCAGGGGTTGTAACAAGAGCAGGATGTATAGGAGTTCGTTTCAACACCCATGCCAGAATAACCATTCTCTCTACATCTGGAAAGACTGAGGATGTCGTGACTTGCCCAAGATCACCAACAGGAAAGCAAAGTGCTATCCAATCATGTGACCCCCAAGGCCATGGGCAGCAGGGTCACCTGCCTTCACCATCTGCCATGCTCCCTTGCTTTTGGATTCAAGCCCTGGCCCCACCACTGGAGGTCCATGTGACTATCGGCAGGCTCTTTAATCTCTCCAGCCTCGTGAAATAAAGAGAGCACATCTGTTTGGCAGGACTGCTGTAAAGATGACGAAGGGTTTACCTAAAGCACTTAGCACATTGCCCGGCCCCCAAGATGCCGTTAATAAATGTCTCCTCTTTGTCTTTCTATAAAATTATGGTGGTACCTTCAAAGGCCAAAATGAGTCCACAGGTAACAACACAAGCCAGGACACCAGATTTGGCAAAGGCCAGCCAGGGGTGAAGCTTTTTTTTTTTTTTTTAATGTACTGGAGAATTTTTCTTGCATTTCTTTGGTGGAGAGAATAAAAAAAAATTACAAGATAATATTCTCCATTCTACCTCAGGGCTCAGCCACATGGAATTCATTTCCCCGGTGAAGCAGTGCAGACTAAAGCTGAAAGCAGGTTGAAGCAGAGCTGAGATAGCTGCTGGATGACAGAACCGGGGCCCATCACTAAGCAATAATACCGCCACCTCCCATATGTCTTACACTTTACAGTTTCCAAAAGCATGCCCACAGTCATCTTGTTTGGTCATCACACCACACCACGGATGGGTGCTGTGGTCAAGGGTGTTGGGATGAGGTCATCTCCATTTGACAAACGAAAGAGTAGAGGCTCAGAAAGGGAGCATGGTAGGCCCCCTGAGAGGCTGGGACTCAGAGAGACCCAGACCAGCCAACAGTGGCCTTATGATCTTCTCTGTGAAGAAGAAATTCCTAGACAGAGAAGGGGACTTCCCTTTAGCAGTGCTGGAACTGGGTCTAGGGAGATGTCTCAGTGGTTAAAGCACTCGCCAAACAAGCAAGAGGACCAGAGTTCTGATCCTCAGAACCCATGTAAATGCCAAGTGAACATGACAGTCCGGCCTCAGAAAGCAGAGACCAGGCTGTCTGAAGCAAGCTGCTTAATGAGACCAGCTGCTTTAGTAAGCTCTGGGTTGGACGGAGAGACCCTGCCTCAAAGAATCAATAGAAAAGTGACTGAGGATAATTTCAGCTGAGAAAATCAGCCTCTATCAGATTGGCCTGTGAACAAGTTTGTGTGAAATTTTCTTTACTGATGATTAACGTGGGGAGGTCCAATCAACAACAGGCCCCGGAGCAGGTGGTCCAGGGTTGTATAGAAAAGCAAACTGAGCAAACAACAGAGAACAAGTAATCAGTAATCAGAGCTCTTCCATGACCTCTGCTTTGGTTTTTGTCTCCAGGTTGCTCCAGAGTTCCTACCCTGACTTCCCTCCATGATGGACTGTGATGGAGACATGTAAATCAAATAAACATGTAAATCCTGCCCACGTAGCTTTTGATCATGGTCTTTACCATAGCAACAGAAAGCAAACTAGAATGGCAAGCAAATTCACCAACAGGAAACCTATAGATCCACCGTTGATATAAAATCTGTACACGAACGCACACTACTGCACCCGCTGCATAGATACTGTTTAGAGGCCAGTCATCCACTCACAATCACACAGATCTTAAGTGGATGGATATGAACCAAGGGATACTCCCCCACGTTCCCTTCCATCAAAAACCTGTTTGCCGTCCCCAGACCTTCCTCTGTGGACCCCAAAGAACCCAACGCTATATTTCATGGGGTTCAGAAGATCCAGAAGAGTAGATTTGCAAGCCAGGCTAGCCCTCTGGCTTCCAACTGTACAGAGCAATCTGCTCCTGCCTCACAGGAAGGGGTCAAATGAGCAGATGGCCTGCAAGTGCTTGAGTTGTGAGCTGTTGTCTTTGCTTCCCTCCGCACACAGGCCTTTCCCATTAAGGCTAATGTTTCTATTCCGCTGATGTCCCACTGAGCACAGTGGAACCTGCCAGGCCCTCCCCCAGCTGGAACTGAGAGCCCTTCACTGCAGGCCTGGGGCCTGGAAGGGAGCAAGCCAGCACAGCACGTTCCGTTCCGGAAAAGGACACGCTCTCCAGCGGATAGTCATCCCTCACCACCCTCTCTGCAGAGCCAGCACACAGCCTGAGGCTTGCTTTTAGCAACAGAGATCATCCTCTCTTCCTTTGCTTTTCAGGGTCCAGGGGTGAAGAGGCACCCCCCTCCCCCCCCGCAAAGAACCCCTCTGGCCAGTTGTGGCACTTTAAGAAAGTGCCGCACGCTGAAATTAGGCACAGCAAATCCAAGTACAAAGCGATTAGATATGTGACTCTCACCCACCTGCGGTGAGCCTGTGTTCTGATCACAGATGTAGCCTGCCTGCCTGCCTGGCACAGCTCCAGAACAAACAGCCGCAATCCTTTGCACTTTGCTGTTCCAAGACTGCCCTGGGACCAGCAGCCTAGGTACTACCTTTGAAACATGCAGCAACTCACCACACACACACACACACACACACACACACACACCAGGCCGGCTCTAAATCTGCCTGGTAACAAGACCAGGGAGTTCAAGAAAGGGTGCACAACCTGCTCTGGCACCTGCTGAGCCTTGGGAAGCACACAACGGACAGCAGTCACAGCACTGCCAATCCACAGAGCCGACCCCCTAACCATACATAAATAACTGATAGCCAGCGGAGTGCCGGGGCATTTCACAAAGGCAAACAAAATGCTCGGGGATTAGGCGGGAGAGAGTGCAAAGGTGGGGGAGACTTGGACAGGGCGTTCGGCCCCAGCTTGCTTTGTTAACTTTCTGCTGAAAAAGCACACGGCCAACCCCTTCCCCCACACGCATTGCACTGTGCTCCAGGCTCTGTTCTGCTCTGGCCAGGTTTGGGGGGGAGGGGGGAAGCTAAATATTCAAAGACACATACGCCAATGCTGCTCCCAAAACCGCCACGGTACTGAGACAGAAGTCACCAGAGCAAGGATGTTAGTAATATAGCTGGGGGGAGGAAGGGGGCAGGTCAGAAGATGAGGCAGCCTGAAGGCCTTCCCTTCTGGGGAAAAGAAAACACTCTGAACATTCTACCATGTCCTGCCACACCCTTTTCTCTCACTACTGCCCCCTCCATGCGTGTGGTGTGTGTGTTATGGGGGAGTGTTTTATGTATGCGTGGTGTGTGTGCACGTATGTACATGTTATGTGTTTGTGTGTGTGTGTCTCGTGTGTGTATGTATGTCTATCAGTGGTGTCTGTGGCGGGGGTGTCTGTGGCATGTTTATCTTTTACGTAGCTCGGTATTATATAAATATCTGTGTTGCTTTGCAGCTAACATCATTACATCAGAATTGTCCCACGTGTAAGAGGACCAGCCCTCACAGGATCTGGGCCTTTGTGTATTTTAAACACTTTTATTACATTTTGCTGTGAGGGTGCATGTATTCTGATATGCACGTAGAGGACAGAGCGATGAGAACAGGGGGTGGAAACTCACCGGTGGGCTTGGAGCGGGGACCCTGACAGTGAGCAGGTGTGACTATTGTCCTTGCTCAGAAGTGAGAACTATCCCTGGTTCTGTCCCAGCCAGGCCTGGAATGCCAGAACACAGCTCTTTGTGTCTTGCTGTCTCTCATCTTCAGGGAGCGCCCTGGCAGAGGCTGCGCGTGAGATGTGCCTGGCACTCCAAGCCAGACACTCATCCCTTCTTCTGAGCAGCTTTGGAGTTGGCTCTCTGGGTTTCCATGAATTATATCTATTTCCCAATCTCAAGCGGACTCCCAAAGGATTCTCGGCTCTTGAAGGGGGAATGTTACTGCGGTCTTGGAGTTCGTTAAGGATGGGCCCCTACCTCAAACTAGTTTTGGGACCCACTTCCCATATCCCTTGCAATACTAAAAAGGTAAAATCGGTTTTCCCACTTCTTGGGCTTTAAAATACCAAGTGAAACAGAAGGGATATGAAGGGCTCTGTTGGGGCCCACTACAGCAAAGCTGCTTCCTCATGGTCAAAGAATGGTCCTGGGTGAAAACATAACATTCTGATCTGCTCCAAAGATTAAAATACTACATACTGTTGTCTCCTCCCTTAATCTAGCTGGACCTTGTGAGTCAACTGTGGAGTCCATCCCTCGGAAAAGCTGAGTAACAAGAAAACAGTAAGTAAGTGAGAGGAGTAATTATCCCCTTCATGAGCTTTGTACTTACCCTTCACTAAGGCTTCTCCCCTGTTCAGCTAAGTAACTGCTTGTCTGCTGTGGCCACTTGCTGACGGCTACTGCTGAACACCGCGCCTACCTCAAATACCGTGGCTCTCTCCTCTTCTCATCTCCCTTCTCCCGGCAGCTGCCGACATTTATAGCTTGCCTGCCCTGTTGCTTCCCCCTCAAACTCTAATGCAATTGTTCTTAAGCTTCCTTTCAAGTCTGTCTTTTTAATTCTTCTAGCAATCTGAAAGAGCTGTTCTCAGGCTTGGTGGTAAACAGCTTTACCCACAGAGCCACACTATGCCACCCTTGGGCCTTGATCTTTGTCTCCTGATAGTCTTTAAAACATATTCAGTGGAAAAATTCTCTCCGTTTCTAGGCAAAACTCAATGGTCCTCTGACTTCATGCTCAGGCAAGTTAAGGAAAATGTGCCCTTCATACCTTTGAAGTGTAAGCTTCAGCCAATCCTTAAAACTCCCATGGACTGACCAGAGTGCCAGTCTTCTAAAGATGAAGATGTTAGGATCCTGCTGAAGGCAGTTCTTTGGTCAGGGTATTTTATCAGAGCAATGAGGAAAGTAAATAAGACAGAGACATTTCACATTCAAACTGCAGCACACCCTAAATGACAGACCATTCAGAGAATTATAAAATGGAGAGGACAAAAGCCAATTTGCCTTTGTCAAGGCCCACACTCCTCTAATGCAACTCTCTGAATGAAAGCTGGAATAACCAAAGTTCATTCTCTCTCTCTCTTTCTCTCTTGTTCTCTCTCTCTCTTCCCCTCTTTCTCTCTCACTCTTGCTCTCTCTCCTCCCTCCAAAAAGATCAGATTTCTCCTGAATCCTCTACCTTTCATTCCACTTCTTAGATATGACTGAAGGTATTTTCCTCAGTCCCCACCAGCTCATACACTGGTTCAGTTAGACTGCGCTGTTGAGATGCTAAAGGTGAGGGACCACACACACCCTTAACCACCAAGGATGAATTTCCTCCATAACATGTTCATGCGCCCTTCAAATAAAAGTCATCAATTTCATCTCATATTCTCTACACCCGTAGTTGAAAACTCTGTGGCTACCCTGTGCCTTCCTGAAGGCCCTGACAAAGATGAATCTGAAGTCAGGGTCATGACTATGCCTCCAACAAAGAAGGACAGACATGTACCATTAGCTCCAATCTAACACCACAAACAACACCTCCAACACCTTTGAAGATGGCACCTTCAGAGAAGGTTTTTAAGGGACTTTGGGAGAGGGGGTCTAGTTAGGTTTTTATCTGTTTGTCTCCTGTTCTGTCTTTTTTTCCCTCCCTTCCGTAATCAACCCTTGTCTTCCCCAGATGATGGCCACAAGCCACAAAGAGCAAACACCACAGAAAGAAGGAAGCAAAATAGAAAAAAATACATTTATAGTTTGAAAACATTGCTCTCACTAAGCCGTCATGGTTGGCCATGATTTTAGTCACCCCTTACTTCCTTGCTGGAATCCTGGGAATTGCTGGAATTGCTGAGAAACCAAGTGTAAAAGATATTGAAATGATAAAGATTAGTTGGTGTTTAATGGCATCAATAAGTTATTGTAACTTTTGTTAGGTGTGATAGTGGCACTGAGCCATTTGCCTTTGCCTTTTTAGTGTACACTTCAATATTTACAGCATAACTGCAATTTGCCTTAAAATATTTTAGCAAAATAAAAGTGGGAATTTAAAAATAACTGACCCTTCCTGGGTTGTTATTTCACTACCCCTGTCTTTGCCTGGTGGTCTCAATTCTAAAAAAAATTTCATGCACAAATGATTAAGCTACTAACTGCTAAATGGTCTTTCTTTAAATTTATAAAACTCAGAGCATTTAGTGACCTTGAGACAACATCAAAAGGTGTGACTGCCACCCCTTCTTATTCTATACCTGTGCACTGACTAACGTAATTTGCAGAAAACTAGTGTGTTTATCTAAAGAATTACAGGGACTAAGCATGTTAGTGCATGCCTGGGATCCTAGCATTTGCAATGATGCAACAACGGAGTCATGAGTCTGAGGCCAGCCCGACCTACACAGCATGAGCCTGTCCCCAAGAGATATGGGAGCCAGCTCTAGCAAGGTAAAGTCAGCTACGGTGTTCCCACCTGAGAACAAATTAAAAGAGGCAGATAAAGACCCCAACACGCTATTGAAACTTCCCCCAAAATAGCCCTTTGTGTATTTGAGTTCCCGAGATGCCTTTATCTCAGGAGACAGACACACAGACAGACAGACAGATACACACACATATACACTCACACCCCTTCTCAGGGTGATAGACCATGAATAAAGTTCATTTCCTTTCTACAGATTCTCACCTCCCAAGTATTGGCTTTTGAGGACACATTGAAGATGGACTTGGGTTCGGTAACAGGAAAGCTGGGCTATGGATGGGCCAGACCAGACAAATGTTGATGGCAGCAGGAGCTGTTTGGGGGCCACAGGGATTTTTTTTCCACATACAATTTATTTGTTTCTGTGAGAGAATTTTTCAAAGAAGATATTTTAAGCCAGTAGGATGAATTATAAAGCACAAAATTACATGCTCTGTACTTTTTTATTTTATTTTATTTTATTATTATTATTAGTGTGTGTGTGTGTGTGTGTGTGTGTGTGTGTGTGTGTGTGTGTGTGTGTGTGTTTTGAGATAGGGTCTCTCTACATATCCCTGGCTGTCCTGAAACTCATTATATAGCCCAAGCTGTCCTCAAACTCACAAAAATCCACCTGCCTCTGCCTCCAAGCCCTGGGATTAAAGGCATTAAAGGCGGGTGTACAGGTTCTGTACTTCATGTTCAATTCAGCAGTGAAATCCTGTGCATTTTTTACCTTCTGAGATCAGACCCAACTCAGCCCTTCTGTCTGACCATCTCACCAGCCCCTTGTCAATACAGAGCACAGCTATTTGCTAACAATGACTAACTTATAAACAGAAAATATAGAATGGGGGACTGGAGAGATAGCTCAGCAGTTGAGAGCACTGGCTGCTCTTTCAGAGGATCCAGTTCAATTCCCAGCACCCACATGGCAAATCCTACCTGTCTGTAACTCCGGTTCCAGGCCTTCTGACACCCTTACACAAAATACATGCAGGTAGAACACCAGTCAACACAAAATTT
Source organism: Meriones unguiculatus (assembly GCF_030254825.1). NCBI lineage: Eukaryota > Metazoa > Chordata > Mammalia > Rodentia > Muridae > Meriones > Meriones unguiculatus. The sequence goes on from NC_083360.1 coordinate 84,446,279, forward strand.
TTAAAAAAGCCAGGTGGTGGTAGCACAAGCCTTTAATCCCAGCACTCGGGAGGTAGAAGCGGGCAGATCTCTATGATTTCAAGGTCAGCCTGGTCAACAGATTGAGTTCTGGACTACATGAAGAAACTCTGTCTCAATGCCACTCCCCCCAAAAAAGAGAAAGAAATATAGTCTGGCTGTTTGCATTTACACTAGGAGGATTTAGTGGGTGTTATTTTCATACACATATTACCCAGCAAACTCACAGACTCACAAAGACTTTCTCAAGGTCACTGAGCTTTCTTTTTTAGAGCAGATAGAACTTTTTAGAAATCACCGGAAGCCATTCATAGCCCATTTTTAACTTCCAAATATTAAAAACACTCATGTCAAGAGTTTTCTCCTACACCTTCAGAGCAACTTCAAAAGGTCTTGCTTGTCAGGAAGATGCAAGTGTGCCCTGCTGGCAGCAACAGCTCATTAAAACAGGTGAGCAGCTTCTCCAATGTGACAGCTATTGCATGCCTTAGGCTGATGCTAACAAGGTTGGTAATGATAGGCACGATGTCCTTTGGATCATCTGTGTTCGTTTTTTCAGAAACGTGCCCCTTCCTACAAAGAATGAATGGGAAAACCTAGCCAGTTGTAAAATTCTAGCTTAAAGCTCACTTTAGCAAGCACATAAACATTTTTATCTTTGAAAAGTAATATGACTTTCTCTGTTCTGTTTCATATAACATACATGATTTCTTTAATCTTTCCCATGAAGCTGGTGCTGTTTCTATACCTCCAGTCTGAGGTAAGAAAATGGAGAAGCAAATATGTTCAAGCAGCTCACCAGCAGTCGCACAGCAGCAGGGGCTGGAGACAGAGCTTAGGCTCCAGAGACCACGCCCTCAACCACCAGTGATGAATTTCCTCCATAACACGTTCCTGCTCCCTTCATATAAAAGCCATCAACTGCATCTCCTAATTTACCGTGCATCCCCAGTTTAGGACTCCATGACTGCCCTGTGCCTTTCTGAAGGCCCCGACAAAGCTGAAACTGCAGGGAGTGTCATGGCTATGCCTCCAACAAAGGCCAAGCCTGTACTGTCAACTCCAGTCCAACACCACAAATATTATCATCTTGTTTACCAAGACTAGAGGTGACCCCTCTCTCAGTGATGTGCCTGACTCTGACTCTTCGTTTTAAAAAATTTCATAAAACATAAAGCAGGTAGTGGTTAGGGAAAAAATCTCAACAGCCAAAGCTCCATACACGCATGTTCACATTTACATAGAGATAGAAATAGAGATAGAGACAGAGAGAGAGAGAGAGAGAGACCAAGACTTTCTCTTGGGTGTCTAATCTCATAATTTAGCTTTGAAAGCTGTTAAATAAGCATCTCAAAGATGGATATGTAGATGGCTTGATCCCTAGCCTATGGCACTGTGAGGTAACATTCAAGAAATGAGCCTAATGAAATATCTGCACAACTAGGGTTATTCCCTTGAAGAAGGCATTGAGATGCAGCCCCTTTTTCTGCTTCTATTCAGTGTCCTGCCATGTGTCAGTGCTCCTTCTACCACCAACTTACCACCACAGACCCCAAAGCAACAAGGCCAACCAACCATCTATTAATATATCCAAAGGTATAAGAAAAAAAAAAACTTCCTCTTTTGAGGGTGATTGCCTTGGGTATTTTGTTACAGTGATAAAAATCAAATACAAGAACCTATCATAGACCTTCTGAGGCTAAATTTGGGAATTCACAGAAAAATATTTCTGCCAGTTAATGTTTGAAAAGCAGCATAAAATGGCAAGAGGTACACCCACGCTGTGTCAGGCAGACTTAACAGTTTCCCCTGTATTCAAGAATAGACAATATGCCAGCCCCACCAAGCCTCTAATACAGATGTCCTGTATGTGCAGTTAAAGTAATATACATACATACAAGGTTGTTACAACATGTAATAAGACAGGTTAAAAGTGTGAGCATTTTCCATAAAACTCAGTAAATACTAGCTAAAGAAGTGTGTGTGTGTGTGTATTGCAGGAACACTCCCCTGGAATCCCTTTACCTGCTCAGGAAACAAAATTATTGGGCTGTGATCACTCATATATGTGAACATAGCTCTAAAGGGTGTGGGTTACCTCCTCCAGATTAGGAGCAAGCATTATATACTCAATGATACGCTGAGGTCTGAGTCTAAAGATTTCGTTCATTTTCTATTTACTCTTCATTACAAAGTGCCAGGTAGTGATGGCCAACCCAAAGGTAGAGAAACTGAGGGTTAGGGAAGAAAAATGGCTTGTCCGAGGTCCTGAAATGTAACTAATCCTGACCCTAAAACTGGAATTCATTCCTAGGCCTGTGTCATTCATTCATTCATTCATTCATTCATTCAAACTACATGCCTAGCACATAGTGTATACTCCTATCTCATCCCACATCAGGGCTTCCAGAAATCTCAAAGACTCAGATCAAAGAGCACAGGATGGGGACAGGGCAGACATTCCCAATGCCTGGCCCAGACCAGAGAGAAAAACACATTTCAAATTAGAAGCAAGATTCAGGTTTCGAAAGACTTAACTGGCTAGAAAAGGTTCAGATCTGCCGTAAAAGAATATGCCATGCCACACATGTGAAGGTAATGATTAAAGAAAATGGTTTCATGCTTATATCTCACCAAGACCAACCAAGTCAATGAGCCAATTATAACAGCATGGGTCTGTTATAATGAGAGAAGCAGGGGGTAGGGATCAGCAAAGGATGAAAGCTAACCCTGTGGGGTCACAGATGGCCTCCCAGAGGGGACCTCCAAAATGAAAAATCTTCCAGGCAGAGACCTTGAATAAAACCCAGAGACATCCTATGTGGCTGATGGAACAGAAGAAATGCATGAGAAAAGACTAAGGGGAGGCCAAGCAAGCAGATGCAGATCGCCGAGGCCATTGTGGCTCAAGGGCAGGCCTCTGGCTAAAGATAAGGAAAGTCTTGGCAGGGTTGTGTGCACAGGAATAACAATCTAGTGTGCATTTATAAAAATCCATCTAGTGGTGCTATGGAATAGAGATCAGACATGGCTACCATTCTAACTTTGCCCAGCCACTGTGAGCCCAGATGTGTTCATCTACAAAATGGGTCCGATTCGGTCTCCCCCTTGCAAGTCTTACAAAGGTCTCAGTATGCTGCATTTTCACAATCACTTAAGTAAATAAGTACGTTCCATTCACTTAGCAGCAATGATGAAGATATCCAAAGACACCTGGAAGATGATAGGGAGCAGACATGAGGATTTAGATTGGTGGGGGAGGGGGGCCAGAGAAAGGGCAGAGGTCAGATCGATGCTACGGTTTCCTTCAAAGCGCTCAAGTAAAGGTTAAGTTGTGCAACTCCTTCGCTTACCACACCCCTGACCTGTGCTTAGCAGCTCCTGGTAAAGAGTTAAGTAATACACTGCTCCTCCCTCCTGTCCAAGACACTCCCAGAACGCCTAACTCCCATGAAAAAGAAAAGAAAACCTTAAACGTTCATTAAAAAAGTCCCAAGTGCCAACTGAGGGCGGTGTGTGTCATTTAAGCCTCGTATCAACCTGAAAGGGGGCGAGGACTGCCGGCCCACTTCATGAATAAGAAAACTGAGAGGTAAACCAGCTAATTCACTCAGATGGTGGTGAGAGAACAGCAGACCCTAATATCAGACCAGCTTTATCCCCGTGGCCCACCCAAGTCCACCCCTGGACTGCGGGTGTTACGGGCGCCTTTCCTGGGAGCCACCACAGACCAGCTCCAGCATGTTCCCTTATACCTGGAGGCTTAAGCTGGTTCTCTCAGATGACTGATTTAGTGAAGGGGCTGAGTCCGGAACAGCAAGGGTCCTGAGCGAAATCGCGAGCCTGCCATCAGCTCTTCCTGCTGCCTCTGGACAGCCCCGGGATTTCCAGCAGAACAAGGCACAGGCCGTTCAGCACAAAAGAGCAGCACCTGTGCACTTTGACTCTCAGATGCTGGTAATCGCCAGCTCCTCAAAAGGTGGTCCATGGCCCAGGGAGAGCCAGCCCATCGACACACCCAGAAGTTCACTGGAAATGCAGAGCTGTGGGCCACCTTCTGGGGTCACAGCTGCTCTTGAACAAGACCTCTAGGTGACTGGCATGCACCCTGACACTACACCAAGCACAGCGGCCCATGAGTTCAGACCTTGTAAGAGTACGCTGGCTGGCTTTGTGACTTTGGGCAAGTCCTTCTCTTCTTGGAACCTTGATCTTCATGACTGGAAAATAAGCTGCTTAGACCATATGCTTGCAAGGAAGGGCCACCAAACACTCGATCAGAGGAAGGAACAAAGATCCACAATGCCACACTCATCTCTGTGAATACTTAGGTGGGTAGATGAGCGATTTGGTTTCTTGTTTTTTTGTTTTTTTTTAATCTGTTTATTTATCTTGTGTATATGAGTGCTCTATCTGCGTGCACACCTGCACGCCAGATGAGGGCATCAGATTCCATCATTCTAGATGGTTATAAGCCACCATGTAGTTGCTAGGACTTGACCTCAGGACCTTCTGAAGAGCAGACCGTGCTCTTAACCGCTGAGCCATCTCTCCAGAAATGTGATTTGGTTTCTTGAGACAAAGTCCCATTATTATAGCCCAGGCTGGCTTCAGATTTCCAGTTCTGTTGTTTTGACTTCCCAAATGCTGGGATTACAGGTGTGTGCTACCAAATCTAGCTCCACAAATGGTTTAGTGAACTCAATAACCCCTATTGGTTTTTCCAAAACATCTACATAGGCATTATAGGTACTGTAGTGAGAAAGCTCCTGCTCTCACGAAGCTTGGATTAATGAATTCTCTAGCTAATGAAAACATGTAATGTCGCATCTCTGCTTCCCAGCAGTTCTTCGGCTCACCAACATCTACTTTCCCCACCAATAAAATAACAGTAAGAGAAGCTAACATTTATTGAGCACTTGTTAACGCCAGCCATGTTTCTAAACACATAGAAAGGGCTTGGGGATTTAGCTCAGTGGTGATTCATACACAAAGCTCAGGGTTCTATCCCTAGCACCACAAAAAAAAATACAATAAAATTTAAAATAATATTTTAGAAATTCACATACAAAGGTCGGCAAGGTGACTCAGGGAGCCTGATGGCCTGAGTTCAATCCCTGGGACCCACACAGTGGCAGGAAAAAGCTGATTGCTGCAAGTTGTCCTCTGACCTCTACATATGCACATGACCCCTGTACACAAATACAGACACAATGAATGAATGAATGAATGAATGAATGAATGAGATTCTACATAAGAAGAATCTTACGTAGCTGGACTTTTGGCTACTTTACTGGGTTCTTTTTTCTACCTCCCTACACCACCCCTATCCCTTCCAACCCCCAACACTAGGTAGGAGAGGAAGAAGGTTAGAGGGGAAAGGGGGTGTTAATATCATTAGATTACTTCCCGCTGATCAGGGGCATCGAGTTCCTTGCACAGATTTTATCTTATGTCAGGTTATCTCCAGCCAGCAACCAGTGACCCAGCAAAGAGCAAGCAACAAGCAGCAACAACCAGTAGCAGCCACTGCCACCGCCTCTCAAAGAGCTTTGGCATTTATATACCCTTGGAAGAGTTCCCCAGAGTTCCAAATGTGAACCAACCTGAAGCTGGCACGATTATACCCCTGCCAGAGCACCAGGCTGCTGTGGACAATCTGCAGCAGCTCTGTATCCCACACCTGGGACTAAACACATTCACATAACATTTCTGCGTTTTTAAAGAAACCAAAAATTCCACTCCTCCGATCATTCTCTCTCTCTCTCTCTCTCTCTCTCTCTCTCTCTCTCTCTCTCTCTCTCCTGCTCTCATCATCCCTGGGTTGTCTGTAGTCCTCTGTGGAGGCTTGAGGCCTCATGGTCTATCCCCATCCACTTCAGCATGTTTGCTGTCGTTGTACTGGTTTTAGGTGGCCATGTTGATGAGACTGTGTGGGTGTAGCTTCTGTCATTCCTAGGAGACACAATCTCGCAGCAAACCCCCTATTCCGCTGGCTCTTACTTTTTAAAGGTGGGGACAGGGATGTATCTGGAGAGATGGCTCACCGGCTAAGAGCAATCACAGCTCTTGCAGAGAATGCTGGTCCCGTTTCCAGCATCCATGCGGCGTCTCACAGCTGTCTATAACTAACTCCAGTTCTAGGGGACCCAGAGCCTTCTTATGACCTCCATGCCCTCCCATGGGATGCACACACCGACACTCAGACATGTACAATTAAAACAACACTTCTTCATTAACAGATAAATTATTTCTAATGTCTGGAGATAAGAGACACACCGTGTGACCCATGTGGGTGCTAAAGAGGAGCCATCCACCCCAAGTCATACCTGACTAACATATTGGTGATTTCAAGAGGAACCCTGCTCAGAACTCATGCTTTCGGCAAAGGGATCTCTGACCTGCCTATTTCTATTCAGAGAAAGCCATAAAAGTTTCTTGGAGGAGGTGGCTTTTCCTCATGCAAGGATGAGAAATAGCCCCTAATTACCTAATTCTCACTCTGTGGATCTGCACAAACACACTCACCAAGGCCATTCTTTCCCCCACTCAACTTACATTCCCCCAACCCCCATAGCTACTCCTGATTCTTAGAGTGAGTAGCTCCAGCCCAAAGCCCCTTGGACCTAGGCTTTTCCCCAGATTAATTAATTGATTGATTGATTGATTTGTCCAAAAGATATTCTTCTTTGGCTATTTATTTTGAACTACAGTCTTTTGTGAGGCTTCTAATATACATACAAAGTTAATAAAATGAATATCTCTCCTGCTAATTTGATTGTATTCATTTGGTTCCTAGGCCCAGCCAAGCTCCCTAATCTAAGAGGATATGATATAAAAATTACATCAGGTCACTGCTGTGGACGAAGCTCCTGACAGACCAGATGAAAAAGTCAAGACAGTGTCGCCAAAGGACTGTATCGCCAAGTTAAAACAATGCTATTCATCTGAATTTCTGGGAGATCAGGACTGGAGACCCAGCAGGCAAATGCCCAAAACGATCAGTGTCAGTGGGCATGGTAGTGAGGTTTAACCCCGCACGAAAAAGGGGAACTGAAGCAGCTCCGTGGCAAAGACTGCCCTGAACCAAGCTGCCAGAGCTATGCCTGCTTCCCCATCAGAGACAGGCTTGCTGACGCTTGACGTTCCCAAAGAGAAAGAGGATGCCTTAGGGTCTGCATTGCTGTGATAAAAGATCATGACCAAAGGCAACCTGGCAGGGAAAGGGTTTATTTCAGTTTACAGCTGTAGTCCGCCATGAAGGGAAGTCAGGGCAGGAAGCTGGAGGCAGGAACTTTTTCCGGGCCTATTCCTCCTAATTTGCTCGGTTTGCCTTCTTCGACACCCCAGGACCACCTACCTAAGGAACGTACCATCCACTATGGCCTGGACCCTTCCACACCAGTCACTAATCGAGACAGTACCTCACAAACTTGCCTACAGGCCAACCAGGGGAGCCATACTCTGGTTTTTCACTGGGACCTCAGAAAGAGGGGGAGACATTGTTCACATCTCCTTCAGGGAAAGAACTTTAAGCAAGAAGCTGGGCGTCAACTCATCCATTGTTTTCCTATTGTTTGTCTTCTTGTCACTGCCTCATGATGCAAGTAGCTCCAAAATGACCAATCCCGGCTTTCTGTCACCACTTTCATCGGTCTTCAAAGCTCTTCCACATGTCCCACTACAACACATACCCTGTCATACAGACTTGAAAATAAAGCAGTGTAAGGTTGTTAACCTGAACTTTAACTTGGTCTTTTGACAATTGGGTGGGGGGTGCAGTCAACGCTCCACTGGCAGGAGCGTGAATGAAGTGTAAACTGTTTTCAGGCACAAAATTGGGAAGAGGGCAAGTGGCCAACACTGAGCAAGCTCAGGCCCTGGCACAGGCACAGAATTCACTGCAATTAGTGTTAAAAGTGACAAAGGGTGGGGAGGTCTCAGCGATGGAGGGGCCAGATGGAGACCTCTGATCAGTGTTTCTGTGTCCTGGTCACCATCAGAGAGGTAAAAGGACATGCTTGGGGGAGGGGGGGTTTCCCAGAGTCACACCCTAGGATCCCAGTAGCTCATTTTAAGCTCCAGTGGAAAGGAAGATCAGTCATGAAAAGGTGAAGAGTTCCAAAAATACACTGGGATTTTCTCAAGTGGTGTATGTTCCCCTTTCCTGAGCTTTTATTGGGTTGTTGGATGCCTGGCGTCAGATGAAGGATAGAAACAGGCAATTCTGTGAGGCCGAGGATATGGGCCGCCCACTGCAAAGGACAGTTTGGGGAGTTTGGGTGGTCTTATCTGAGCTCTCCCATGATGGCCTACTACAGTATAGCTCTGTAGAAGCCATCAGCTTCCAATCACAATGTACTCAGCCTCTTCCTCCACCCTTAAATTGGGGTGATTCCCTAGACCTGTGTCTATCTTGCCCCCTTAAACTGAGCAGGAAGAGTCTGTGACTTCCAGGCCATAGAGAAGATACCATCGTGCCGTTAGTTGTCACCTCAGTCTGGAAAAAGCTCTTTCCTGTGAAATTTGAGAAATGATCTGATATCAGCTTGGGAAGAGTGAGGGAGAAGAGTTCCCGATATGGAAGAGCATGGGCCAAGACCTCTGGGTACAAAATGCCTGCTACAACCAAGGTCCCAGAGAAGAATCGGCATAGAAACAAAAGGCTTCAGAGGCAATGGGAGGTGCTGAAGGTAGTGAGGAGCCAAGATCCAAAAGTGGTGCTAAGGACTTTAAATTCCTGTAGAAAACAGAAACCTAATTGTTACAGGAGACTTGGTCAGGCCTCTATGGAGGCCCATTAGGTTAAACTATTACCTCCTAGCCAAATAACAGAATCTCTGGTCTAGGTGAAGACCTGACATTCCAATTGGGCAAAACAGGCAACTGGCTAAGGAACCATCCTGTCAGGAAGGCAGGATCACCCCTTAGGAAGTGGGTTCACCTTAAGCCATACTAAAGAAAAGGGAAGAATGATTATCCCTTTAAATGAGATAATATACTTTTCCTTCCCAGAATCCCTGTCATCTGTGCAGTCTCTACAGGGACTCTCTAAGGCTCTGATGGTTTTGCTTGTCTCTAGGAGTTCCAACTCAGAAAAGCATAACCTTTTCTTTTTCTCTCTTCTCTATTTGAGATGCTGGCTGGAGCCTACGTATGCTTTTACTGGTGTTTTTGGCTTTCTCACTCTTTTTCTACAGCCCTCTTCCCCACTCTGTGGCTGTTTGTCTGCCACTTGGCTGACCTGTGTTTCTAATTCAAATGGCATGGCTTTCTCTCTTCCTTTACTCTATCTCTGTCCTCTAGGGAGCCGCTGAGATTTACAGCATGCCTGCTTTGGGATTTTCTTTTAAACCCTAAAGTAATTGTCTTTGAGCTTTCTTCTGAGTCCATTCTTAGATTCTTTTATTAATGAGACTAAGAACCCCTGGAGGGACCCTGATTTCCCTTGTAACACAATGAGAAAGTGATGGAAGAAAGGACCGCCAGGTAGATTTCCTGCTTGCCAGGCACGTAAGGTCACACTGGCAGGATGGGATTTCAGACTATTAAGTGGCCTCAACCATCTACCCAGCCAGAAACATCCTAACCATCCTGCTCCTCCCTACTCAGCTCAGGCCTTCCTCCCTCCCTCACTGTCAGGCTTCAGGTCCCAAGGGAGAGACCTCCAGAAATGAGTGATTGGTCCCCAACGTCCAGCAGCAAAAGATTAGCTCCTCCCCCTGGCAATGAGTACTTCCAGGGAATCCACCTGCAGATAAAGGCCATCAAAAAGAGATTAACACAAGGCCTGAGCATCAGCAGGGAAGAGCCTTTCAGGTCCCCTGGCTGGGAACTGCTCCAGCTAACGCAGGGAAGAAACCCAAACCCTCTTTGGAAGAAGCTGGAGAGGCCCTGCAAACAAGGGTCCCCTTTGGAGTCTTGCGTGGAACCTGGGATGGATTTGGGGCTTGCAGAAACTAGAATTCTTTGGGTGGAAGAAACCTTTAGTTCCCTTTCCTTCACCTGAGAACGGGAATCTAGAGCCAAAGAGAGAGTGGCCTGCCCAAGGGCGTGGAGCAAGTCCCGGCAGAGTCAGTGCAGTTACAAGCCTACATCATGATAACAACATCGTCCAAGATGCATCAAGCACTTCCTGTAAACTAGATGCCACTCTGGGTGCTTTTGGCTGCTCTCACCCACTTAATTTGCACCCACTAACTACCGCAGCAGCAGATAACATATAGAGCCTGAGTACTTTCCCACAGCCACACAACTTAATGCTACAAATTAAACTCTAGTAACTGCGCTTCTTCTTCTTCTTTTTTTTTTAAGATTTTACTTATTTATTTTATGCACCACTGTTGTATCTGCATGTATGCCTGAACACCAGAAGAGGGCACCAGATCTCATAACAGATGGTTGTGAGCCACCACATGGGCGCTGGGAATTGAACTCAGGACCTCTGGAGGAGCAGCGGTGCTCTTACCCGCAGAGCCATCTCTCCAGCCCCGTAGCCTGCATTGCTAAAGACTACTCGGAACAGCAGCCATAACCATTGAGCCCCTCAGCTACGACCCCACTTCCTCCGGTAGAGTCTTTAAGTAGACTCTACTTCCTAAAGTTTAGCTTGCTTTGAAATCGAGTGGGTTCATCTCTTCCTCCACCCACAATCCTTCACCACTCTGAGAAAGCCACAGCTCTGCGCTGGCAATACCAGCAAAGCAGATTAGTGGTTTGCTTTTTTTTTCTCCATGAAAAGTGCATGTTCTCATCTCCCGTCGCCTAGAGACAGAGCAGGCTCACCTGGCAGTATGTCAGAAGACCCCTAACTCTTCACCTACTTCGCCCCTCCTCCCCAAACCTGGCTCTCTAACCCTGGTAGCTAACCTGTACAGAACACATCAGCAGACCTCCTTGCCCTGTAGCCCAGTAACAATAGGAGAAGAAGAGTGTTCATTCCCCTCTCTTCCCATATTTCACAGGAGGCCGACACCTTCTTCCCTGTCAATACCACCACTCCCTGCCTTCAACCCTCTGGGGCTAGGAACAGAAAAACAAAACAAAACAAAACAAAACAAAAAATTTCTGTTGCTGGCTACAGGGTTCAGATCATCCCTGAAGCAGTTCCTTCCTTCTCCTCTGCGTTTTCCCAACATGGGCTGTGCTGCCGACTTCCCAACAGGCTACTCCTTGGCCTCTCCACTGTGTCCTCTGTTGTGACACTGAGGAAGCAGACAGTGGCTCCCTGAGGGTGACCCCCTCCCCAGAAGGCTAGTGGGGATCAGCCTCACCGCCCTAGACCTCATGCGGATAGTTCTAAGCCTCACACCACATCTCCCAATGGTTTTCACAAATACAGCCTAAGGAGCATCTTGGACACAAGTACATGGTACATTCATGATGTCCTGCAGGATGTGGGCATTATCCCCACTTTACAGGTAAGAAACTGAGGGTCAAAGAGATGGAGACCAGAGTTCTGACTGCTGGAGACACTTTCTCCTCAAACGCCTCAACTGGGTGTTTCACCACACAGAGGGATGAGATAACGGTGACAAGAAGGCTCAAAATCTGGACAGAGTGAGTGGCCTGAAGGTAGGTGCTTTCCCCACCATTCTAGAATGACAGGACATGCGGCTCCTAGGGAAAAGAGTAGCAAGACACGGACGGCCTCGGACATCTGAGCGGTGACCTAGCGCAGGTGTCAGGAACATTGGATTGTTTTGTCTGTCTGTCACCTATTTGACTTCTTTATCTTTACCCCAGCTTCTCGTCCCTTTGGGAAGTCGCAGCTTCCAGCTGTTAGATTTCAAACCCAGACAAATGGCTGAGGTGCCTATCAAAACGGCCCCCTCAGCCAACCACACCCCCATCCCTGTCTCTTCAGTTCCTCTCCTGCTTTAATCAACTGCAGTCCGTCTTCTGAGGGATTGTGGGTCCTGACTAATGTACAAGCTCTTACACTCTAGGTGCAGATCCGAGACCAAAGCCCAAGTGTGCGGGGCCTGGCTGGAAGAAGCCAAAACACTCACCACAACCCATCGCTGAGCTCACAGGCCTCTGCAGTGGTGCGGCCTAGGTTTGGACCCTGCCTCAGCCACCTGTTGGCTGCAGAAGATGTCTTCTGTGTTCCCTTATTTGTCTTTCTTCTGGCTCCCCTGGAAAAATTAAACAGGCTGCCATGTAACTGGCAGCTTATTAACTCCGAGTAAACGCTTGCGGAAGAGGTGACCTGAGGCAGATTCCGGGCAGTTAGACTCCAAGCCCACTAGGACGAGACAGTGGAGGCCACGGGTCAGACTGGGCCTAGCTCTAGGCCCTGGGGAAGAATGTGCAGAGGAATGCTCAGGCATGGCCAGCACCCCCAGATTCTTTAGGACAACGAAGCTCCTGGGAGTCCCTGAACTAGCCAGGCTGCTGTCCTAGAAGCCTACTGGAGGCCTTCCCCTCCCCTCGCATGGCCGTGTGGCCCCGCCCCACCCCACCCCCACAGGTGACTTTCATAACCACCCATATTCCTGCCTCAGCTAGGCCAACACCAGACACTTTGTATTTGAGCTGATGGGGCTTTTGGTTAGAAAGAAAACTATATTTTGTTCTTATCGAATTAAGAATGTTCCTGACTGGGGGCTGGAGAGATGGCTCGGTAGTTATGAGCACTGGCTGCTTTCCCAGAGGGCCGGGGTTCTAGTCGATTCCCAGGACCCACCCAGCACCTCACAACCAACTAACTCCAGTTCTAGGAGATCTGGTGTCCTCTTCCGGCCTTTGCAGGCACTGCAGGCACATGAGGCATGGACATACATACAGGTCACCCACACGCATAAAATGTAAAAAGAGAAAGTTTAAGGCGTGCTCCTGACCAAGAAAGGGGAAAACATGCATGCTGAGACAAGACCCTGCATCTGGGAGTCCTGAGGGCAGTCCAGATCAGTCCCCCTCTCATTACAGGGCCTCAGAATGACCCCTCCGTTCTCTAGACCACAGTTCCCTTCACTTATGGAGCCCAGAGAAAGTGGCCTGAGGCACACAGAGAGCAACCAGAGTAAGTCGTCTTGTTGGCCTCCTGTGGCCAGAAACCCTTTCACAACAGAGACCAGCAAATTCGCAGAAACTGAAACAGTAAGTTTCTGCTTAGCTTCACTTGAGACAAGGTCTTCTGTGACAACTTTAGGCTGGCCCCAAACTTGTAATCCTCCTGCCTCAGCCTCCTAAGTCCTGAGGCTACAGTCCTGTGCCATAGCAGCTGGTGGAAATGCACCTGACAGTGTCTCTCCTGTCCCATTTTCTCTCACCATTTGCTTTTCATTTTGTTCCTCTCACCAACCTCCAGCTTTTGCTCCTTTCTTTCTGTTTCCGGTTTCTTATCCTAAGAACTAGTTGGTAATATTAATACATGACCAACATGTGTGTTAGCCCCTTGCAATTTCAGACTGCCCTCTCCACTTCACTGCTTCTTTTGACCTGATGCTAACAGGACCCTATAGGGATTTAACTGAAACCCACCCCTCTCTCAAAAGCCTGTTTCATTGTCCCCTTGTGACCTTATATTTCTGCAAGCATGGGGCCTGCTTCTCCTTGCCCCAAGTAATCCTTTTTTCTGTTCGAGTTTGAGGAAGTCCTTCCTGTAGCTTTTACTAAGTCTGATCATTTGCAATTGTAACAACAAACTAGATGTTCCCCAATTTTATTTATTTGTATTTTTTTTTTTTTGCCAGAAAATCATCGGTAGCAACTTAAGCAAGACAGGAGAAATCAAGTAGGTCAATACGAGAGAAAAAATCCATAGAAGTTTTAAGAAGGGGAAATAAATGAGCCCAGGTTGGTGAGATGGCTCAGCAGGTGAGCGTGCTTGCCAGCAAACCTGTTGACCTGAATTTAATCCCCAAATGGTGGAAGGAGAGAACCAGCTCCCACAAGTCTTCCTCTGATCTCTCCACTCCCTCCTGCCATTGCACAACCACATAGTTGTGGTGCCCTGCTGAAATAGATACAATTTTTTTTCCAACCATCCCCATGAAAGAAGACATTTCTGACCCAGGGCACACTCTATAAACAAAACCACATGAGCACTCAGGCACACTGGACAGACAGCTGAAGGAAGCACTCACTGAGCCTCCCAAATACTTCTCGGGGGAGACTTTGATGAAAAGTCAAGAGAAGTCCAGCACAGGGAATGACGAATGGGAAGTGGATTGCCTTGAGAGGACCTTGGCACAGAAACAGAGAATGTGGAGGTAGCCAGGAGGCTGGGCATTGATTAACATTCCCCAAGTGTGAACTCGCTTGGGAGCCAGGCTGTCAGTGGGCAGCCTGCAGAGGATGGCAAGGGCCCCAGGAATCCTGCACCCATGGCCTTGCCACCAAGGAGACTGAGGCAGAGGCAAGAAAGGCAGAAGAGCAGGGGCTGGATACAAAGCTTTTAGAAAGGAGGGCCTGGTACCGAAAGGGCTTGTCTTGCTTACGTGTGCTCTGACCACCGCCAGCCTAAGGGAATGGAGCAAAGGCTGAAGAAGCCGCTCAGGCCTCACATGCTACATCCTATGCCAGAAGAAAGGGTTCTTCTTTGAAGTGAGACTTTCATGAGCTCTTGGCCATTCCCATGATTGCTGACACTGCCCCGGGGTTCAATGGTGGTCTGTTTCTCATCTTTTGAGACTTATTCAGCTCACTCAGGAGACAGCACAGAGGAATGAAGAAACTTAACAAGCCCACAACATAGTTGAAAGAAGAACAGTATATTCCTAACTCAAGAAGGGCTGTGGATCCATGGCCAAGGGCCACATCCACTGCTCTCCCCAGCTAGACCATCTGTGGTGCAAGACATAGGCTGATCCAGAAGGATCTAAGAGCAAACAGCTGAGTGTATTTGACTAGAGGCCAGCCCTGGCCAATGGATCTATAATCCAACACAGTAGGTCCTTGTTAATGCTCAGAGCCAGGGTACTGAGAGGCTGGGGACCGTAGAGAGAATGAGTGCCGGACCAAGCATGGCGGTGCACACCATTAATCCCAGCACTAGGGAAACAGAGGCAGACAGATCTCTGTGAGTTTGAGGCCAGCCTGGTCTACAAAGTGAATTCTAGTATAGAGCCAAGGCTGTTAACACAGAGAAACCTTGTCTCAAAAAGAAAAAAAGGAGAGAGAGAGAATGCCAGATCACAATGTCTTTCCTCACCCTGGGTCCAGCCTCTCTCTCGAAACAAGTCTGCTTTGCCTGACTTGTTTCTTTAATCACAAAGAATGGAATTCAGTAAAGCAGCCAGATGAGGTGGTATATGTCTACAATCCCAACACTTGGGAAGCTGAGACAGGAGAATCATGAGTTCAAGGCCAACCTGAATAGTCCCTTTGTTTCTGCTTTGGCCGGGATTTGTAGTGATCATTGTTGCTTATGTTTTACAATGGTGTTTGTAGGGTTTGGTTTGGTTTGGTTGTTTTGATTTTTCGAGACAGGGTTTCTCTGTGTAGCTTTGGCTGTCCTGGACTCACTTTGTAGACCAGGCTGGCCTCGAACTCACAGAGATCCGCCTGCCTCTGCCTCCTGAGCGCTGGGATCAGAGGAGTGCGCCCCCACGCCTGGATACAACAGTGTCTGTGAACGTCGTCTCTTTCACCTAACTTCACGAGCCCAGTTAAACCAGACAAAATCCGCTGGGCCAGAGGCGAGAACTCAAGCACCCTCTCTGCCCGCTGCAAACAAGAGACACAGAGTGGACCAGGCTTGCACCGGGATGGGTTCTAAGTTGCCCAGAGTCACTTGCTCCAGATTGAGAACCCTAAAAAACAGACCCTACGGGGTCTGGAGATTTTACTCTGACAAAGTCCTTACTGGACAGGAGTTAGGAAAAGGTTAGCAGGAACGGTGATTCCGGTCTGTCCGCTAGTACCAAGAGAGGCCGGGCTCATCCCCACCCCACCCCCAGATCTTCACACCCCCAGACCTTCACACTCAGCGACTGCGCTCACGTGTGAGACAGGCGACCTCCAGAATAGCATGCTGAACTGTGTGCGCTCACAGCAGAAAGCAGGGGCAGGGGTTGTGCCTGGATCTGTGAGAAAGGACCTATTGTTAAAGATGGAGCAGAGTGTCAGAAGCCACCAAGGGAGGGAGCAACAGACACAGCAGCTGAGCCACTGCCTAGAACTCGGCCAACCCTGGTCTCTGGACTGAGAGAATGCTTCCATTCAACGTCTCTTCCTTCCACACGTGCCACTGTTTCTACCCCAGAGAAGCCAGGATCAGTGGAACCCATGATCTTTCTACTAGGGTCAACTACTTGGTCTTTAAAATCTAGTTTCACCCAGATACTTGTTTCCAGGGGAAGAAACGGGTTTGATACAGTGAGAATTGACCCAAGCTCTTAAGAGATGTTCTCTGAGGCTCATGATTCAATTTCGGAAAATAACTTGTACTTCCCACGATTCTTATGTGAGAATTTAATGAGCTCACAGATAGGAACAACCCTTATAAAGAACAGAGCGGCAGCAGATACATGCCAGGGTATCTAAGGGACACTGAGGAATAACCCAGCCACCCTGGATCCATCACAGCACATCCACTGCTTAGCCAAGGGCCAGGCAAACATCCAGATCCCAACACAGCCTCTGCTCCAGTGCATGAGGGATCCAGCAGGCCCTGTGGCGTCAATGATGACCGCCTGCCTGGGCCCGGCGAAGCTGTTCCCACGTCAGCCTGACTGAGGGCTCGAGATTTCCATTCAGCAATGTGCTTTTCTCCCGAAAGGCCCCCATGGGAGTGCCTACAGCCCACATGGTCTATTCGGGGGCCTGTGCAGTCAGGCAGCAAGGCTGAGGAGAACATTCCCCCAGGGACAGCCTGGCAGGAGCTTTTGGCCAAAGCCTGTCCCTTGGCATCTTCACAGGCCCCTCGCCAAGCTCCAGGCAAGAGTGACTCTGGAATTTACAAGGCCAAGAAGAGGCTCTTAAATAACTTTTAATTTATTTTCAAAAGAAAATGGAAGGGCGGGCGGGGGCCATAACGCACACCCTCCAGAGAGGGTGAGGCAGTGCAAGAGCTATGCCAGCCACACAGCAATGGCCACGCAGGCGTTCCCTGAAAGCAGGGTCATTCTGGGAGAGAGGAGGGAGTGCCTTTTATGGCCCAATGGAGCATGCCCAGGCCTCCTCAGTCTGCCATTTGAGAGCCTCCCTGAGAGGTATCAGCTGACCATCATATATTTCTTTCTCCACACATCAGTGAACCCACAACTGTCATGCAACATGGTGGTCATACCTACAGGTTGTTTCTGACCACCAAGTTTCTAAAACATCTGACTTTGGGCCAGTTTTATGCGTAACCTCTCTAATCTGACTTGGGGTCCACATCCTGAAACTAATAGCACCCATTACGAATTCAATGAGACCGCACATGGAAAGCCAGCAGCACCTTGTCTGCCTAGGGGGAGAGCTCCGGACACCATGAGCAGCAGCAGCTCAGCCGGTTGCTTGTCCATGCTGCCTCTTGCCTGAGACTCCTGCTTTCTGGGCCCCTGCCAACGCAAGCCCACCCCACGATCCCCAGCTCTAGGTACTCCAGCCCCTCTCCTCACTCCCTCCACCCTGACCCTGATTCCTCCCTCCTCATTCCAGGAAACAGAGTTCACCGAAGGTTAGTGGCCCCGAGGATAGAAACCCTGCTGGGTTCAAGTCCCAGCTCCTCCTGTGGTTCGCCACCTGGCTACCCACCAACCCCTCAGCCTCCCTGGACCACATTTCTTCTTCTCTAGAAGAGGAAAAGGCAGACCCCTTCTGCTTCTGGACCGTCAACCAGATGATATACATGAAAGGATTTGTAGATTCTTAATGATGCCGTGTGCTGGGAGGAGGAAAAAAGATTCGGTTTTAGGGTGACATTTCTACTAAGCTATTAAATTCTCTTTTCTTTTGCTCTGGTTCTGCAGTTGTGGTTGGTAATACTTCTGCTGGAAAAGTCAGTGTGTTTTCCAGTGATCCTGGCATTGTATTGACTCGAGGCAGAATCACCACGGACCCCTTACCCACCACAACCCTCCTCTGCACACACCAGCCTCATGCTGAAGAGTGCAAAAACGATTCGTGCCATTGCTAAGACAAGTAGAGGCCTGCTGCCGCACTCCTCACTTGCAATTTACCAAGCACTCGTTAGGCCCTGTGTCCGCCTGAGTCACTGAACCTCCAACGAATCCAAAGCACCCAGTGCGTCAGCTTACACCTTGGGAGCCTGAGGACAGCCTACCCACATTCACGAAGGGCCAAACACCTGCGAGGAGTGGGGCTCTTTCAAATGCCGGACCACGTGCACGAAGGAGCCTCGGCTCTGCAGCTCCATAGCTAACATGCCTGCTTCCTTTGTTCTGTTTCCAGACAAATCCAAGTCTAGCCCTTCTTCCCTTACAGCCATGTACTGAGACCCCCCTTTACCATCACAGGCTGCCTGCCCAGGTCTCAGGGCATTCTCTGCCCGCGTGTTGCTCACGTTTCCACTGTCTGGATTGACACTGACATTGCTTTTAGATAAGGGCATTTTACAGCGCTTCAGCTGTTCAGTTTTGTTGAGCTAGGGTAAGGAGTCTAAGGCAAGATTTGTCTGTAATCACCAAACACCTGGCTGAGCCTAGAAACTACATTCTTGGTGTTCTAGGTTGCCTCTAGGATTCCAGTTCGGCAATGAAAAGCCTACCAAGGTAAGAAAGAGGAGCTGAGAGCCAGCAAGATGGCCCAGCAGGTAAGGGTGCTTGCTGCCAGGACCCACACGTGGAAGGAGACAATTAATTCCCGCAAGTGGTCCTTTGACCTCTACATGAATGCCACAGTAAATGTGTGCATACATATACACACACAGTAATTAACGTAATTAATTAATTAATTGGCCAAATAATGTTAAAAAAAATAAAAGAAATGGAGGTTAAAATATCTAACACAACCTTTGGTCTTGGGAGGTAGTCTGTAAATAAGAGAAAAAAAAAAAAAAACATTATCCCAGTCACCATTATCCCAGTCATCATTATCCCAGTCATCATTATCCCAGTCATGTATCTGGCTCAGTGTGTGGCATCAGTTAGTTCTGTGCTCAGAAATTCAGTTTCCATATTGGCTGCATGAGAGTACATAGCAAGGAGGAGACACATGTGTTGCAGAAGAAGACACATCATCCGGAAGCGGCGCAGACAATGTGGACCAGTCACAACACCATCTCAAGAGAAAGGCACAGCACAGCCCCACAGGCAACTGTCCTCAAGACCAGGACGCCAGCAAAGCTTAAGGCTGTTTCAGAGTCAGGTGTCTCCTAAGGTTCTTAGCTGTTTGGCTGTCCCACGATCTATGCCCCAGTAAAGAGGGGAAAGGGCCACAGCCGATACGGGAAACCTTTTTAAGGCCTAGTTGCCACCTGCCAAGGATTTTTGATGCCGCCAAGAAAATAACTCCCACTCTGAGGCTCTTCCTGCTAACTTACGGACAGAATCTAAGCATCGCGGTCTTGTTAGTTTCAGGTTCCGTATGAAGATGAAAACCACGTGAAATTCTTACATTTTCATGTCCCCCTGGTAATTGCAATGCATTTACTAAGAACCGCACGAGGTACCTTAAATTTGTTTCCTGTCTCAGTTCTTACAGCACCACGGCACAGACGGATTTCTGGCACTTACAACCCACAAAGATCCAATTAACACAGACCATGATGCCTCCAGCACAGGGTGGCTTAATTCCGTCTTCATCTTCATGCTCAAGCCTGGAGCCTGGGGCGTTCAGTAAATATTTGTTGTTTTATTGTGGTTCTGTGGAGGAAACTGTGTAACTGGGAACATGTTTCCGAAGGTGAAGCGAGACATTAAGGTTACAGTCCATATGGAGTTGACCCAAGAGTGGTTTCAAGTCAAAGGGATGGCTGAAACTGGACTCACAGTGCCATGATCTGTGAACCACTAGACATCACCTTCTCCAAATGTAGGTCTAGCGTAGTTTAGGGGGTCTGGGGCTGGAGGAGAATCAAGGTAGAGAGAGAAGCTCCCACTGTGTCTTTTTATTCTCCAAGCAGGGAGAGTCTTTTCCCACTGACTTAGGACTCCTTGGGCCATCCAGTGTACAAAAGTAGCTTCGTCATGAGGGTACTTGGGGGAAAAGCAAATGAGGAGACCTCATTTGGATGGCCTTAAGGTAGACCAGCCTGACGGCCACCTCAGGCAGACAGTTTCAGGTACCCCTCATGTGTCAGTTTGCCCCGGGGCTGCTAGAACAAATTACCATAAAGTCAGTGGTAAGACACCTAATATCATGAACATATAATCTCACTGCTCAAGAGGTTCTAAGTCCGAAATTAGCTTCCTTGGGCTAACTCAAGACATTAGCTTCTCTGAAAAGGCTGGGAGGAAATCAGTTTCCCTTTCCCTGAAGCCATGTTCTTCATTCCGTCATTCGTGGCCTCCCTCTTGCCGGCCAGCGGCACATCTTCACATGCCACTGTCACCCTGCCTCCAAGCTCACCTGTCGGAGGCCACCTCTCTCATCCAGGTGTCATAGACCCTTAGTCATACCTACAGAGTCCCTTGTGCAATTTAAGGTCCCATATTCTCACGTTCCAGGGACTAGGGTCACCCCCCGTGTGGACCCAGTATTTTACCTAGCGCACCTTGTCTTTTACGATCGCTTTTGAACACCTTCCTCCAGGGCGACGACAAAAGGAAGATGATGGGAAAGAAAGCGCAGGGGCTGGGAGATGAAATGGCTCACTGAGTAAAGGTGTCTGCTGGGCACAAGCGTGAGGGCTCGAGTTCAAATCCTCAGCACGCGTGTAAAACAAAACAAAACCCGAATGGTGTGCCCGTATGTACCTAGAGCCCAAGTGTGGGGGGAGGGGGAGACCAGAGGCTCTGTGCGGCATCATGGCTGCCAGCCTAGCTTCAGGCACAGCGAACAACCCTATCTCAAGACAGTAAGAAAAGACGGCGTTGGATACCCGAACACACCCACTTGGGCACTCAGACGCACAGGAGGCTCTCCAAAAACTGTGCCTTCCTGCTTCCACAGCACTGACTAACATAAAAGGGGAGGGGGCAGGAAAGTCTGGCTTAGGCCTCAGGGCGCTGTCGGTCTGTCTCTGCGGCCCTCCACTGAGTTCTTGAGGAGGACCATCAATGACAGATTTGAAAACAAAAAACCTTCCAAGCAGGTCTAGGAGAAACGCCGCTTCTTAGACTAGCCGACAGCACCCCCTAGTGCCCGGTAGCAGAATGCGGCCTGCAGCTGTAGGGGGGGGGGGGAAATGAAGGACAGAGAACCCTGCCCTGTGGTCTGAACCCTTGCCTGAGGCCAAGAGGCAGAGCCAGCACAGGCTCTGAGGCTGACACCAGGCACAAGGGGCGTCTTCAAACTTCCCAACTAAGTGTATGCTTAACCAGCACCCATGAGTTCAACAACGCAACAGACAAGGTCTGGAGGACTTTGGGGCCTTGAAGACTGTTAAATGCCTACAGCAGAGGACAGCGGTGCTCAGAAAGCTTCTAGACTTGGCCATGAAAGCTAGAGTGGAGACTAGCCCCAACTAACAGCTATGCACTGCCAGGCTCATTGCTTGCCCCATCTGTGCCTAGTTCCTCATCAGGAAAACACAGATGAATAAAAAAAAAATAAATAAATAAATAAATAAGTCCTTGGGTTAAGAGAGTTACTATACAATCTGTGTAAAGTCCTCAATAGGGTATGCGGTGTGAAACCATATTATTATGGTCGGTTTTAATGTCCCTTTGCCACACATTAGAATCACCTGAATAGGAAGCCCTGCCTATGTATAAAGCGTCCAGATTAGCAGGGTGCTGTGGCGAATGCCTGTAATCCCACCACTCGGGGAGGCAGAGGCAGGCGGATCTCTGTGAGTTTGAGGCCAGCCTGGTCTACAAAGCAAGCCCAGCACAGCCAAGGCCACACAGAAAAACCTTGTCTCAAAAAAAAGTGTCCACATTGCCTTGATTGATAGGAAGACAAGAGCTCAAGTGTATGAAGCACCACTGAGTGGCATCTTGGAAAGAGATGAGTGGCATCTTGGATAAAAGGAACGAGAGCATCTCGCCTCTCGCTCCTTGGCCTCCCCTGCTGTGCTGGGTAGATTTGTCCTGTGGTTGCTGTTGAGTCCTTCTCTGGTATCAGAACCGGTGCTCACAAGCTCTCATAGTGAAGCAGGGACCAGCGGTTCTCCAGAAATCTTTTGTGTTTCCAGCACCAGTCTGGGGACCACTGAGGCACCCAGCCTTATAAACTGAGCAGCTGCTGGTTGTCCTCCCCTCACCCCCGGCGAGGCCGCTGAGGGGCTGCTCCAGCTGCTGAGGCCCCAGCCTTACGGACTGAGGAACTACCAGCTTCTCAGCTCACCAGCATAATTCTGCTGCTGATATTATTTTAAAGCTGACTTCATAAATTCACTTTTTTTTTCCATCCCGTTTGTTCTGTTCCTCCAGGAAACCCTGACAATTACAATTATGACTGCGGAAAAAGTTAGGGGCAACTGGGGATACAAAGACACATGGCCAGATTGGGACAAACCTGAAAACTCCTCCGTGTCCTCCATTAATAGATAAGGGGTCGGCCTTGCCTTCCTCTTTAGGCCATCTGGCGCCTGTGGAGGCCTGCTGGGAACAGGACTTTTAAGCAGCAAATATGTCTGGAAGTCTGTGGTGCAAGGCCACTTCTGCTGGCTACAAGCGAGGGCTCCAGAACCAAAGAGAGCACAGAGCTCTTCTTTAAATTGAAGGCGTTTATGCCCTAGATGAAACTGAACTCTACTTAGGCAAGAGATGTGTTTCCATGTATAAAGCAAAAACAATACAGTGACTCCTGGATCCAAACCAAACAAAACCAGAATGATCTGGGTAGAAGTAACTCAGGCCCATGGAAACAGTGGCATGGTTCGTGCCGAATTCCGAAGCAAGCTTCCTGCAAAGGCCACTGGACACGGAATCCGTGTGATGCCCTGCCCTTCCCGGATTTAAACTAATGAAAAGTAAATAAATAAAAGTGAAAAAAAAAAGTAGATAAGGGGTCACATGGGGCCATTCGAACTCCCATGGCACCATCCATTTACAGATGCTGAGACAGGAAGGCCTCCATTGGTGGAGCCTCTGAGGAGCTGGGAACAGGTGGACGTTGGGAGCACTCATTAGCCACTGCAAGCTTGCTTGGCTGTCTCCTGGCACAGTTGGCTGTGCTTGCGAGAGCTTCTCTGGCCAGTGTTCCTGGGTGTTCTTGTCCTCCTTCTTGTTACCTACTTCCCTTGCAGTCCTTTGTGGGCCAGGTAACCAGTGTGACATGGTAAAAAAAAAAAAAAAAAAAAAAAAAAAAAAACCTGTCCCAATTATAGAGCCCTGACCCCTGCCTTTAGGCCATGGCTTGGTGAGCTTATCTCCTCAAAGCTATTGCACAAGGTGGGGATTTTTAACCCCACTGCTCCGGTGAGGAGAATGAGGCTTAGGGAACTTTCCTCTTTTGCCCCAGGAGAAAGTACTACTAGAAGAGAGGGGGAGAATTCAGACTCATGTCTGACATCTATAAGTTTTACCAGTGAGGCTGCTGTTTAACTTTACAGGCCCGTTACTTCTGGAAGCAGGCTCTCCTCCATCACGGATGGTATTGGCAAAGTGGCCTATGCATCTATGGGCCTCCACGTTAAGACAGAGGTCCTCTGACTACCATTTGCCCAGTTACACACCTTCCCTGTCTCCGAGTTTCATGCTAAGTCATTCTGGCAATGAGACCTTCCTGCAGAAAAGCCATCAAGTTTTCCTGCAATATACAGTATTGTTAGCCTGCACCTTCCCTTGTCTATCACTGGTCAGTTATGTGTTACTGGCACATGTAGAATAGAAAACAAAACTGCCAAACGTGGAATGGAAAACACTCCTTCTTAGACCAGCACCTCCCAATGCCAAGGAACAGGAAGGGGGCAGAAGTGTAATAAATCTACAAACCTACATTACATGTGAAAGTTTAGACACATTGAAATACCCTTAGGAAGAACAACCAATATTTATTAGGCTTTGTACGGAGGAGGATTATGGGTAACCAACAATCACTGTAAACAGTTATCCAAATGGGGCACAAAAATGTATTTCATGAACATTTAAGCAAAGAAAACTATATCTAATTTTAGGAACACGTTCATCCTTTCTTATAGCTTTCCCATAAAAAAAGAATAAACAAATGTCCTTCCTTTTACATTATTGCTAAGAATAATACGACATCAAGTGTGTAGTCATTAAAGCACACTATATGTTATAAGTTGATGGAATCAGCTGGCAGGTTGCTACCCTTGTTGCTGTAAAGGAACTACTGAAAGTTAGTAAAAAAAAAAAATGTTGAACAAAGGCAAGGAGCAGGCTGTGGTAGGGAATGGCCATGGGGGAAACTGAGGACATGTCTCAGAAGATGAGACAAGGAGCCTAGCACAGTGGCTCACGCCTGTATTCCCAGCATTCAGGGAGGCAGAGGCAGAACTCTGTGAGTTGGAGGTTAGCCTGATCTACAAATTGAGTCCAGGACAGTCACAGCTATAACAGAGAAACCCTGTCTCGAAAGACCAGGAAAAAGAAGAAGAAATGGAGGAGGAAGACGAGGAGGGGGAGGAAGGGGAGGAGGATGAGGAAGAGGAGGAGGACAAGGAGGAGAAGGAAGGAACATGGGAAGTCGGGCCTCTGACTGGTCACATTCTCAGCATCTGGAGGAGGGGTGGTAGGGAACACAGGAACCTATGCTCCCTGCGCTTGCAGTTCTGCCACTGTCCACTGTGCTGTGCTGTCTCCCCAGGGCTCATACGTGGTGGTTGGAGGGGAGTGTCTTAACATTTCCTACCTGATTTTTAATTAGGGTTATACTGCAAGGCAATTAATCTACCTGGTTCCCTCACTGTGGAGAGCTATTTCTAAAGCAATTAAGCAACTCTTGAAACTGAGAAATAGGACATCTTCCTTTACCAAGGGCTGTTGGGGAAGAGGAAACAGCTGTCTTCTGGGAGAGGCTAGGCAAAGCCTCTGCTATATTGCTCTCTGAAACCTCGTTTGGTCCTAGGATTTGATGACAGGGAAGATGTAGCCACCGTCACAGCTGAGCCTGTCTCCACGAGAGGGCAGTGGTGTGTGCAGTCAAGACCAGCCCAGGTTCTCATCTAAGCCTCAGCCCCTAGGATCAGGCTAAGGGACCACTGAAAATGATGATATCCAAGCCAAGACAGTGAAAGAATGCACACATACACACACACACACTCACACACACTCCAGCACACACATACACCATATGCATGCATGCATGCATAAGCATGTTACAGTTGCTGCAAGAAGCTTTGGGGAGGCTCAGGAAGGCTTCACCCAGTCTTCCCCAGACACACTTCAGTCAGCCATGCATGCCCTTCTGCCATCACAGGTTTCCTCTGATGCTCCTGGCACCAGAAACCCAGGTCCACCCAAGTGGGGCTCAAGGCTCAGTGGTTTTCGAAGCTCCTCGGGTTTCCCTGCCTGTCAGCACAGAGGATGCAAGGGAGAGAAATGTGAGTCTTCTGTTTTTTAATGTGCCTCGTGACACCACTCACAGAAAAAGGCAATGAAGTGCACAGTGTTGTGAGAAGTGTGTGGGAAACAGTCTAAAAATCCTGGCAACAGACGTCCCACTCAAATTGGGTAGTTTAGGGACCGTTCAGAAATGAGTTCTAAAAGGACAGTCTTATCCAAGAATGATGGTGCCCATCTTCAACCCCAGTAACAGTCAGAAAGCAGGGACAGGAAGATCCCAGCCTGGTCTACAGAATGAGTTCCATGATAGCCGGGGCTACACAGAGAAATCCTATCTCTAAATAATGATGATGACATTATTATTATTATTACTTTGCTATACTTCTAGGCTTATTGACAGTAGCCTAGCATAACTCCTCTGAAAGGCTTCACCCAGCAGCTGATGGAAACAAGAGGCAGAGACCCACAGCCAACACTAACCAGGGCTTCGGAAGTCCTCTGGAGAAATTGGAGGAACAACTGAGGGAGCCAGAGAAGTCAAGAATTCCACAAGAAGACCTACAGTGTCAACTAATCTGGGCCCATCAGGGCTCACAGAGACTGAAATACCAACCAAAGAGCATGCATAGACTGGTCCTGACTCCCTGCATTTATGTAGCAAAAGCATAGCTTGGTCTTCATGTGGAGCCTCAACAACTGGAACGGGGGCCCTCTTTGACTCTGATGCCTCCCTTTGGATCCCATTCCCCTAACCAGGCTGCCTTGTCTGGCCTCAGGGGGAGAGTTCTTCCAGG
Organism: Meriones unguiculatus; assembly: GCF_030254825.1. Taxonomy (NCBI): domain Eukaryota; kingdom Metazoa; phylum Chordata; class Mammalia; order Rodentia; family Muridae; genus Meriones; species Meriones unguiculatus. The sequence continues at coordinate 84,472,560 of NC_083360.1, forward strand.
GCGGGTGGGTACCCATGGGGACCGCCCTTCTCTGAGGAGAAGACAGTGGAGGATGGGGGGAATGGTGCGCAGGGGGGAAACTGGGAGAAGAGCACAGGCAGGATGCAGAGAAACCACAGGGCTCACACCTTCAGAGACAGCCAAACCCAGAAGAGGAAGCGGTCATGGACACCTAGAGACAGGATAGGCTGGGTAGGAAAGGCCATGTGATGGGAGCTGTGCTTCGGTGAAGACACCAAAACCTATTCTCCTCACCCCTCTGAGCTCCAGAAGACAGAAAAAAGGCAGCCATGAAGGAAGTCCCCAGAGAGAACCCTCCTAAGCAGGATGGCAAAGGGCAGAAAGTGGATCCAACTCACACGATAGCAGTCAAGCATCTGTGCATTAACAAAAGCTGGACCAATGAAACCATATGAGATACTATTGCATGTTATAGTGTTTTGAATAGGAATGGCCCCCATAGGCTCATGTACTTGAATGCATTAGAGAGTGGCACTACTTGAGCAACATTAGGAGCTGTGGCCCTGTTGAAGGAAGTGCGTCATTGGGGGTAGGCTTTGAGGTTTCAAAAGTCCAAGCCAGACCCAATGGTTGTCTCTCTTCCTGCTGCCTGCAGATTCAGATATAGAACTCTCCACTACCTCTCCAGCACCGTGCCTGCCCGTGTGCCACCATGCTCCCCACCATGATAATAATGGATTAAACCTCCAAAACTGTGAGCCAGCCTCAAGTAAATGTTTTCTTTTGTAAGAGTTGTATGGTCATGATGTCTCTTCACAACAATAAAACACTGACCAAGACACATGTTTAAAAATAGATTAAAGAAAAAAAATAGATTAAAGACCCAGAAATAAATCCACACACTTATGGACACCTGATCTTTGACAAAGATGCCAAATGGAAAAAAGATAGCATCTTCAACAAATGGTGCTGGTCTAACTGGGTGTCTACATGTAGAAAAATGCAAATAGATCCATACTTACCACACTGCACAAAACTAAAGTCCAAGTGGATCAAAGACCTCAACATAAAACCAAACACACTAAATCTGTTAGAACAAAAAGTAGGGAAGAGCCTTGAGCTCATTGGCACAGAAGACAACTTCCTGAACAGAACACCAACAGCACAGGCTCTAAGAGCAACCATCAATAAATGGGACCTCATGAAACTGAAAAGTTTCTGTAAAGCAAAGGGCACTGTTTTGAGAACAAAATGACAGCCTACAGATTGGGAAAGAATCTTCACCAACCCTATATCTGACAGAGAGCTAATATCCAGAATATATAAAGAACTCAAGAAGTTAAACAGCAACAAATCAAGTAATCTAATTAAAACATGGAGTACAGAGCTAAAGAGAGAATTCTCAATGGCAGAGAAACATCTAAAGAAATGCTTAACATCCTTACTCATCAGGGAAATGCAAATCAAAATGACCCTGAGATTTCACCTTACAACCATCAGAATGGCTAAGACCAAGAACCCAAGTGACAACACATGCTGGAGAGGATGTAGAGAAAGAGGAACCCTCCTCCATTGCCAATGGGAATGTAAACTTGTACAACCACTTTGAAAAGCAATCTGGTGCTTTCTCAGACAAATAGGAATAGTACTTCCTCAAGACCCAACTATACCACTCCTAGACATATATCCAAAAGAGGCTCAAGAACACAACAAGGACGTTTGCTCAATCATGTTCATAGCAGCTTTATTCATAATAGCCAGAATCTGGAAACAACCCAGATGTCCCTCAATTGAGGAGTGGATACAGAAATTGTGGTACATTTATACAATAGAATGATAGTCAGCAATTAAAAACAAGGAAATCATGAAATTTGCAGGCAAATGGTGGGAACTAGAAAGGATTATCCTGAGTGAGGTATCCCAGAAGCAGAAAGACACACATGGTATACACTCACTTATAAGTGCATATTAGACATATAATATAGGATAATCATACTAAAATCTGTACACCTAAAGAAGCTAAGCAAGAAGGAGGACCCTGGGTAAGATGCTAAAATCTTCATTCAGAAAGACAAATGGGATAGACAGCAGAAGAAAGCAAAAATAAGGAGCAAGACAGGAGTCTACCACAGAGAGCCTCTGAAAGACTCGACCCAGCAGGGTATTAAAGCAAATGGTGAGACTCATAGCCAAACTTTGGGGAAAATGCAGGGAATCTTATGAAAGAAGGAGGATATAGAAAGACCTGAAGAGGGCAGGAGCTCCACAAGGAGAGCAACAGAACCAAAAAATCTGGACACAGGGGTCTTTTCTGAGACTGATACTCCAACCAAAGACCATTCATGGAGATAACCTGGACCCCTGCACAGAGGTAGCCCATGGCAACTCAGTCTCCAAATGGGCTCCCTAATCAGGGGAGCAGGGGCTGTCTCTGACATGAACTCAGTGGCTGGATCTTTGATAATCTCCCCCTGCGGAGAGGGGGGGGCAGCCTAATGAGGCCACAGAGGAATACTCTGAAAGACAGTCCTGATGAGACCTGATAAGCTGGGGTCAGAAGGAAGGGGAGGAGGACCTCTCCTATCAGTGGACTGGGGAAGGGGCATGGGAGGAGAAGAGGAAGGGAGAGAGGGCAGGATTGGGAGGGGATGAAGGTGAGACTACAGCTGGTATACAAAGTGAATAAATTGTAATAAAAATTATATTAAAAATCCAAATAGGAAAAAAATAATAAATATTTTTTTAAAAAAACCACTTTAGTTTAAACAGCTATGAGTAGGGACTGGAGAGATAGCTCATCAGTTAGGAACGGTGGTTGCTCTTTCAGAAGACCCAGGTTTAATTCCCAACACCCGTCTCCAACTCCAACAGCTCACAACCGTCTGCAACTCCAGTTCCAGGGGGATCTGGTGCCCTCTTCTGGCCTTCAAGGGCCCTGTGCACACATGACACTGATATACACACAGACAAGACACCCCTACAAACAAAGGAATAAAAATGATTGCTTCTTAATGTTTTTAAAACCTCTATGGGTAGAAGCCCGCTACAGTGCTATCAGCATACAATCACAACACTTGAAAAAAGACTTGAGTGAGGAGATCATGAGCTTAATGAGGCTAGCCTCTGCTGCATAATGAGTTCAAGAACAGCCTAAGCTATACAGCTACAGCTTGGGAAATAGCAGCCTAGGCTATACAGCTACAGCTTAGGAAATAGTTCACTATGATTCGGCACTTTCCTTGTGTGTACAACACCCTGGATTCGATGCCTACCACTGCAAAAATAATTTGAGAGAAACAAATAACCATCTTTATACATTATAAGTAGACTTTTTGCTGATTTGAACTTGAAGGGAAGCAGCAATAGAGCTTTAACTAGAGTAAAATTTTCCAGAAAGTTTTAACACCTTGAGTTGGTTTGTTTCAATAGAACAATGAACAGCTTTTCTGAGAACTGGAGAGTGGAAAATGTTTTTCATTAGGTGACAAAACAAAAAGACTGGTAAATTTTTCATAAAAAAAAAAAATCTAGAATCTCTATTCTGAAGTGTAGGAAAAGACTATGTTCCTATATAGTATCTTCTTTTATTTATTTTTTATCTTTACTTTTAAGAGAGGGTCTTTCTATGTAGCCTTAATTATCCCAGAACTCTCTATGTAGACCAGGCTAGCCTAGAACTCAACAGAGATCCTCCTGCTTCTGCCTCCGAAGCGCTGGCATTAAAGGTGTGCACCACCATTCCTGACAACTTTTCAAAGAAATTTCATATACACACATATGCATACATACATACTTCATATTCTCTTGTCCCTAAAGCCCCTGCACCAGGGTCTTCACTTGACTCCCTGGTGGAGCTGGACGCTATAGTAATAAATGCAACAAGCCTGGGTCCCAGTTCTCCTCTTTCTTTCCTAGAGACATTGGCTCAGTCGTTTCCCTTCACTGAGTTCCAGCTTCCCCAATCATTAATTACATGAGAGAGCTAGGACAGACTTCTAGATTTCAAATGGTTTTAGTAGATGATTTTTCAGTGAGATTCTTAACATGAGACCCAATCACGTAACAGATGAAGTGATGTTTCTCTGTTGACACAGGCACAGGCTCCCTAGAATAAAAACTCTTGAGGAATTTCTAGGCCCTGCCCTGTGAAATATTAATTCCGTGAGGCAAGAGTACAAGCGTCTGGGGGAAAGAAGGAAGAGGGCAATCTGTCCTACCCTTGGCCAGCTAAGCTCCACAGATTTTTCTATTAAAATTTCCAGAGCCTTGACCATATTAACATGCTTTTCTCGATGGCAATTTAATATATAGTTGGAAAAATGGTGATGTGGACAACAATTTACTCTTGGTCTCTGAGACAAAAGTCTTATTATGTAGCAGAGATTGGCCTTTTCTCAAACCTCACTGCCTCAGATTCGCAAAAACAAAGATTATGGGTTTGTACTGCTGTGTGTTGTTGTTAATAAAATGGCAATGGGCTATATAATGTTTATTACTAGCCCTATGATTATTACAGTGGTATTATTTAACCCAATATCACAAAATCAATAAGACACAGACACCTGTTAGACTTTATAATTGCCTTATTTATCTTGGGCTGGGCAGATCACCTGTCTCAATAACCTCACCAGCTACTTCCCAGCCCCCATCCAATGCCATCTGCCTTGACCATTTCAATTTGGCCCATCTCCCATCCATAATTCTATAAATTGCTTATCCTTCATCTGGGTCACTTTGTCCATCCACGACATCCTCAGAGTCCTTCCTCCCAGCCCATATGGTTGCTTCTCCACGCTAACCCATCCTGGCGTCCTCCTTCCTCCTTTCTTTCCATCTGTCTTCTCCTTCCTGTGATTCTCCTGTCTCCAAAGCCCAGGGAACCATCGCCAAGCCTACCTCCTTCTGCCCTGCCCAGGTACAGACCTTTTTATTAGCCAGTCAGGAATAATGTCTTAGCACCCAAATTAATTAGCACCCAAATATAAGCATCAGACCAAACCCCAGCAACTATGCCTGGCTTCATTTGTTTTAGCCATAAATCTATAAATTTATATCACACATAACCCAGAACTCAAGCTCATTCATTTCACACTGCATTGTTGATTTTAAGTACATCTTGATGCTTAGTCTAGATCCCATTACATTTGGGTGTGTACGACATATTACATACGATATGTATTTCATACAACATATTTTCCCGTACTCCAATTCCTTCCAAATACACCTCCCTCCCTCCCCACCCACCTTCATGTTCTTTCTCGCTCAAAACAAAACAAAACAAAACAAAACAAAAAAACCCAGAGCTTGTCCTGAAGTGTGCCACTCCATTGGAGAAAACGGATTTTTCTTCTCCCCTCAGTTCTCACCTGAAAATAGCTTCTTGGTTAGGGGTGGGACTTGGTGCCCACTTCTCCTTCTCTATGCCGGTATTTTGTCTGGCCTGAACATGTGTGGGTCTTGTGCATGCTGTCACGGTCCGTATGCATTCATATGTACATCAGCCATGCAGTATCTGGAAAATGCTGTTTCCTCTGAGCTTTCCGTTCAGCCTTAGTATTTTCAGGCAGGGTCTCCCTCTGAACAAAGAGCTCTCTTTTTTTTCCTAGGCTGTCTGGCCAGGGAGCCCCATTCCTACCTTCCCATGTCAGCCCCCACAATGCTGGGGTTACAGCTGCCTATCCTCGTGCCTAATTTTTGGGTGACTCTGGGGTTCCAAATCCAGGTCCCCATGTTTATGCAACAGGCACTTTACCCACTGAGCCATTTCCCTGGCCCCATTTCATGTATTAACCATGTGAAAAAAAAAATTGTGCATGCGTGCGGGGGTGGGGAGTGTCACTGATTCAAGGTGTGAAACGTTTTTTTCTCACTATAGGCTACAGTAAAAAGTGTTTGGAGTTGGTAACTTGGCAAGTGTGAGCTTAGGACCTCACCCCTGAAGCCCGGCTGTGAGTCCAAGACACAAACTGGTTTCTTCTGGGGCTGAAATCAACGGAGCCTCTTGCTCCTCTCCTCACAGCTGAGTGTGGCTGAGGCCCAGAAGAAAGCTGGCTCTGTTTGTCTAGTGGGTGTCCGGAGAACAAAGAGGGAGTTTGTCCCAGGGCCTGACAATCCGGCCTCGTTCACAAGCACTAAATTCATTCAGCTTCACGGCCCTGCAGGCTGCCCCCGCTAGCCTGGTGACCCTGCCAGCCTCTTCCACAACGAGTTAGTGTCGGATCCGGCCGGCTCTCTCTTGCCCGATGCAACGGACATTCAGATCGCCTGTGAGAATCGGAAATGGAGGCTTAAAAAATAACATCCTCCCCCACGCTCCACGACGACCCAGGAAGTCAACAGCGCTCCAGATGTGAGCCAGTGTGGGAAGGGCGCTGGTGTTCTATCCCTCTCCCTCCCGGTCTCTTCCCTGTATCTCTTTCTCATTACTCAAGGGAGGCTCCCGGCTCTCCCAGAGTAAGAAAACTACCTTACCCAAGAATCCTGATACAGCCCCGTTTCACTTCATATATTTTCATATCTTCATCTTATTCTTTTAAATTTGTATAAGGCGGTAGCTTGGAGGTCAGAGGACAACTATTCCTCTCCTTCTGCCTTTACCTGGGTTCCAGGGTTCCAAGACGTGTCGTCAGGCGTACAGGGTGTGTGTTTAACTGCTTAGATGTATCACTGGCTCCCAGATCCCCATTTCAGTACAGATAAGGAGAAAACGAAACTCAGGGAAATCATCACTCAAGTCTGTCTGGCCCCAAGTTCAAACCCTGCCAAGCCACTGGGGAGAGAGATGGTAGATGAAACTTGAGGAACTGCAGAACAGCCTTGGGCTTGGGCAACATGGCGGGTGTGTCACAAACTGTTTATCATGCACTCAGCTGCCATCGTCCTAGGAGTCAGGGGAGTTTGCTTCTTAGAGGAATTTCAGTTGCATTGCAAAACTTTTGCATAGCAAAACTGGGCTGAAGCACCTCCCCGAACACACAGAGCCTGCTCCCACCCCAGCCCTCTCATTCCAGTGCTTCCTTTGTTTGCTGAGTAAGTGCAGACACACGGCCATCACTCAAGGTCTACAGCATACGTGAGCATTCACTCTTCAGATTGCACACCTTGGTTTGGCGGCTATACAATACCGTGGCTACCGTTGTGGTGATACATCAAATTGTTTCCTTGCCTTATTTAAAAAAAAAAAAAAAAGCCTTGTGGTTCGTTCATCCATTTATCTTTTCTTCCCTTCCCCCATCCCAGTCCTCAGAAACCACTTTTCCTGTCTCCATCGTTTTCTCTTTTCCAAGATTCCACATGGTTGGGCTCAGGTAACATGCAATCTTCACGGATTACCCACACCCCATTTGTTAACCTTTATAAAAAGTATAGGCAGGGCTGGTGACATGGTTCAGCGGATAAAGGCGCTTGCCACCAAGCCTGACAAGCTGAGTAAAATCTCCAGGACCCACATGGTGGGAGAAGAAAGCTGATTCCCACAAGTTATCCTCTGGCCTCCGAAGGTCCTCCCTGGCCCATGCACTGACACGCACACACGCACGCACACAGCGCAAATAAATAATTGTATAAAAGCACTTTTTAAAAATGAAAAATCTGTGTAAGGATGATGCCTCCTTCTGTGACGGTGGAGTAGATATTCTTTTCCTTATTTTTCCTTATTCTTTCTAGGAAAACTAAAAATCAAAGTAAAGCCTCTCTCTTTCTCTCTCTCTCTCACAGAGGGGCTGGATATGAAGCAAGTTTAAGATGACTCTAAAAGGTGAAGGAAGACAGACCAGCTAGGACCAAGTGTGATGGTGATTGACAGGAAAGGATATATTCATTCTACAAAGAGACATTGTGCTCCTTCCTTCAGCCATCAGGCTATTGAAACCATGGGCCCCAAAGAATTAAATTTCCCCAGGAATCCCATGCTAGCAGGAGGGCAAGGCCTTGGTGATGGCCTAGGAAGGGATCCCATACCGTTCTGACAACTTATCGAATGGTTAATTAACATATGCTTATCTCCTGGGCTCTGGACATTTTATAAAACTGTAACCCCTCGAGAAAAGAGTGGACACGGCACCACAGTGAGTAGCCGGGTTTCCCTTTTGACCTCATGTAGCCTGGAGTTGGTGTTAAAGAAGACTTTGATATCAAAACATCAATGGATGTGGGTCAGAAAAACCCCAGAGAAAGCCTGCCCTCTCCACCCAGAGGAGCAGCAGAGGGCCGTTTAGAAAGACAGAAAACTCCTGAGCTGGAGAGATGGCTCAGGTGGTGAGGTACTTGATGAACGAGCATGAAGACCTGAGTTAGGTCCCCAGCACTGACATAAAAAGCGAGGCCAGCCTGGTCTGCAAAGAGAGTTCCAGCACAGTCAGGGCCACACAAAGAAACCCTCTCTCCAAAAAAGAAGTTTTAGATTTTATAGCTTTTCATGGTTTGGATTTGAGGGTTATAAGTTAAAAGTTTAATCCACAAGGCTAAAAGTTTAATCCACAAGAAAGTAAAAAAGTAAAAAACAAAACAAAACAAAACAAAAAAAAACAGAGAAATAATAAATTATATACCAAAAACAAAAAAATAAAATGGCCTAGTTGCCATATGACTAATTACATTAAATGTAAATTGTTTAAGCATGCAATTAAACAGTAGAGATTATAATGAAGTATATTACAACAATTAGCCAGGATCTGGGGCAGGAGTGGCTCAACATTAGAGAACTTGTTGAATACTCGTGAATCCCTAGGTCAATCTGCCGGAAAATGTACCACACACACACTCACACACACACACACAAATAAATCATCTCCATGTAAAAGAAACTCAGTTCATGGACAATATAGGCCTACTGAAGGTAAAAAGATAGGGGAAGATATATCATGTCATCATTAACTACAAATGCATAGATTTGGCAATACTGGTTAGTATCTGATAAAACGCTTTAAAAGTTAACTTTATTGTTTTTTTAAATGACGAACATATGTGAGGAGGGGGTGTGTGCACACAAGTAAGGTACCCATGGAGACCAGGACAGCGCATCAGAAGCCGTGGGGCTGGAGTTACAGGAGGCTGCCGGGAACAAAAGTTAGTCCTCTGCAAGAGCACCACAAACTCTTAACCTCTGGGTCATCCCTCCAGCACCTGATAACACAGCTCAGAGCAAAGAACGTTGATAGAAGGGCGTTAGATTATAGTCCCTCTAACAAGGAGGCGCGATAACCCTAAACACGTACGGGTCAAACACAGCGAAACAACATCATAACACACATTCCTTTCACTGTGGAACATACACCAAGGGGGAGCATATCTTGAATCATTAAAAAAAAAAAAATCTTGACCAATTTAAAATAATTAAAAATCCCACGTGTTCTCCAGCCTTACGGGGGGGGAGGTGGGGAGGGGCGAAAAAAATCAATAATGAAAAGACCGCAGGGAAAATTTTCACCCTTAGAAACTAAACATGCTTTAAATAGTCTATGTTCAAAAGAGTCTTGAGGAAAGTTTTTAAAATATATAAACTGAAGGAAAAAAAAGTTGTAAATAATGTAAAATGACTATGTAGAAAATGTCAAAGATTTTAAAAAAAAAAGAATTGTAAAACCCTATAATTATCCTGAAGAAAAATACCAAAAATAAATAAATAACAAATGGAACTAGCAGATGATCTCAGAAAGGTAACAACAGGCAAGACAAGCACATAACAGCCAACTGCATTTGTACAAACTAAGCAGCTAAAAATAACACACTAGCAACAATCACTAGAAAGTGAAATGTTCGGTTAAATCCAACAAAGCCACAAATAAAACAACTATGTTGAAAACTACAAAAGCTAGACACTAATGCAATGTTCATGGATTGAAAGACTCAGTAAAGGTAGTAATTCTCCAAAAATTAATTCTTTTTTTAATTTATCTTATTACCATTTATTCACTTTGCACCCCAGCTGTAGCCCCTCCCTCTCCCCCTCCCAATTCCACCCTCTCTCCCTCATCTCCTCCCATGCCCCTTCCCCAGTCCACTGATAGGGGAAGTCCTCCTCCCCTTCCATTTGACTCTAGCCTATCAGGTCTCACCAGGACTGCTGCATTGTCTTCTTTTGCGGCCTGGTAAGGTTGCTCCCCCCTCAGGGGGAGGTGATCAAAAAGCTTGTCACTGTGTTCATGTCAGAGACAGCCCCTGTTCCCCTTACTAGGCAGTCCATTTGGCGACTGAGCTGCCATGGGCTACATCTGTGTAGAGCTTCTGGGTTATCCCCATGCAGGGTTCTTGGTTGGAGCATCAGTCTCAGAAAAGACCCCTGCACCAAAAATTAATTATTAATTAAGAGTTTTTGTAAGTATCAGAAATCTTGTACTAACTGGGTGTGATGGTGCTTACCTTTTATCCCAGTACTCAGGAGGCAGAGGCAGGTGGATCTCTGTGAGTTTGAGGCCAGCCTGGTCTACATAGTGAGTACCAGGACAGTCAGAGCTCATAATGAGACTCTCTCTCAAAAAAAAAAGAAAGGAAGGAAGGAAGGAAGGAAGGAAGGAAGGAAGGAAGGAGAGAGTGAGAGTCCTATTCTAAAATGTACATGGAGGGTGAGGACAGGAATGTAGCTCAGTGGACTAGCATAAACCCCTGGATTCAATCCTAATATCACATACACAAAATAAGCCCCCAAAAAGCCTTTACTCTTTACTCTTAAACACCCCTTCCCTACTCCTTCTTTTAAAAGAAAAAAGAAAAAGAAAGAAAACAAAAAATTTTGCTCTTTGAAAACCCCTGTTAAATCTGGGCATGGTAGTGATCCCAGATTTGGGAGGCAGAGGCAGAGCAAGTTCTGGGACACCAGAGCTACACAGAGAAATCCTGTCTGGAAAAAGGAGAAAGGGAGGAAGGGAGGAAGGGAGGAAATGAGAGCCCTGTTAAGATGGGAAGACCAACTATAGGCAAGGGGTAAATAGGTGCAATCACATCAGCGAAGACATGTACCATATAAACATCATTCAAAATATTCAACAATAAGACAATACAAAACAATCTAGTTAGAAAACAGGGGGGAAACATACAGATAAAGTTCAGCAAGGAGGATGTGCAGATGGTGAAAAGCACATGAGCAGATGTTTAGCATCATTAGCTGTTAGGAGATGAAAATTAAAGATGTAGTGAGATAAGACTGCAGCACGCCCATAAGGATGGCACATATAGGGCTGGGGGGTAGCCTGCCTAGCCTGTGTGAGGCCCTGGGTTCAATCCCTGCACTTTGTAAACAGGACATGGTCCAGCATGCCTGTGGTTCCAGCACTTGAGAGGTAGGGGCAGAAGAATCAGAGGTTCAAGGACACCCTCAGCTACATACCAAGTTTGAAGGCAGCCTGGGATACAAGAGATTTAGCTTAAAATAAAACAAAGAATAACTAAAATAGAAAACAAAATAATAATAATAAGTGCTATGGAGCACTTAGAAAATTTGAGTCAGAACGTAAAATAGTTCATCCATTACAGAAAATAGTTTGGCAATTTTTTTTTTTTGTTTTGTTTTGTTTTTGTTTTTCAAGACAGGGCTCTGGCTATCCTGACACTCACTCTGTAGACCAGGCTAGCTTCAAACTCACAAGGATCTTCCTGCCTCTGCCTCCCGAGTGCTGGAATTAAAGGTGTGTACCACCTGATACCCAGCATACCTCAAGACAAGTATGGAGACTCACAGCCAAACACTGGGTGATGTGTAGGGAATCTTGTGGAAAAGTGGGAGGAAAGAGAAAAGGACTTGGAGGTGACAGGCACTCCACAAGAAGACCAACAGGGCCAACTAACCAGGGCCCAGAGGCGCTTCCTGAGACTGAAGCATCAACCAAGGACCGTGCAGGAATGGGACCTAGGCCTCCTATAAAGATGTAGCAGATTGGCAGCTTAGGCCTCATGTGGGTCCTCTAGTAAGGGAAGTGGGGACTGCATTGGACATGGACTCACTTGCCAGCTTTTTGATCACTTTCCCCTGGCCACAAGGGAAGAGGACATGCTCAGTCCTGATGCAACTTGATGAGCTGAGCTAGAGGGAAAGAGGAAAAGAGGATGGGTGAGGGGGGAGGAATGGAGGGTGGGTCTGGGAAGGGAGAAGGGATTGGGGCTACAACAAGGATGTAATGTGGATAAAATTGTTTAAAACGCATTTATAAAAGGTGTGTGCCACCACCACCCAGCAGCAATTTCTTAAGAAGATGAAATATGCAACTACCACACCAACCAGATATGTTTCTTTTAAGGCTGTATTTATATACACTGTTCTAGTGATAGTCAAAAATCTACAAACAGCCCGGCTGTTCTCCTAAAGAACAAGGTCATTGCTATGACTGCTTTCCTGACTTGTCTTCCTGCACACAGCTGAGGGTCTGGGAGACCCTGGCGCAGGCCAGCCCCTCATTCTCACCCGGTACAGTTACTTTAATAAATGAACAGATGTGACCCCTGCTGCCACTCCGCTCACAGTTTGAGGGATGAATGTCCAACCACACGCATGCTGCTGATTGCTACCGTAATGGGTTCTTAGTAGAATCCCTGTCAGCTTGTTGCTACTCCAATACAAAAGGGTGTCAAGCAGAGTAAGTGACTTTAAGCCTTTGCCGGAGGAACCCCGGGTTGTTTTACACTTTTACTTGGAACTCACCACAAAGCTTTCCAAGAACAAGGCAAAAACCCAAGGACTCCTCATGGAAACTGTTTGACTTCATCAAAATCTAAATACTGGCTCACAAGAGAGAAAGCAGAGAGAGGAGGAGGGACCAGGGGACAAAATCCACTGCCAAGAACCCTCCTCTAGTGACCTACTTATTCCAAGTAGGTCTTCCTCTCTCTAAGTTTCCAGAGCCTCCGAAAATAACTCTAGCAGCCAGGGAGAGAGAAAGCAACAGGTGACCCCATGAGGGACGCTTCCTACTCAGACCATAAATGTAGCTATGGCAGATTCTAGGGGGCGCCCCTTCTTCAGGTCCACCACACTCAAGTGTTTATCAAGGCTTGCTGGTGAAGTTTGCCTCCTTCTGTACAAAATTACCCCAAGCCGAGCAAGAACATTTTCTACCACCACCCACAACTTCATCCACTGGCTGATCGACATCCGTCCCCTGGTGAGACCAACTCTGTACACAATCATGTTCCAGCGCTTCTCAGGGGAGCAGACTGAACCAGGGCTCCGAAAGTGGCTTGCATTCCTGCTCAGCTCCTCGGGTGCTTTATTCTGCTTGCTTCTCCTCACTTCTGAAAGCACTTCCCTGATACGTTTCCAGAACAAGAGCCCCTGTTGGGCTCTGCTTCAGGAAAACCCAACCTGAGGCAACAGCCCTTTCCAGAAATAAACATCTCTGTGTGTACCTTCCATCCCTGCACTGTTCTGGTTATGCTTCTGCGGAGCCACACTGAGCTCCCGCAGCATGCTTTTCACTGGTAGTTGAGTTAACCTAGCTGGTGGACGGTTCCAGTAGCTTGTCCCAAGGTCATCCAGTGTTAGTTAATATTTACTAAGACCCCCTTAGGCAAAGTAACCATTCAGAATGGGAAGTTTGAGCTGATGGCAGTTGCAACTCCAGCTTGGCACCTGGCCTTGCAGAATTGAAATCTCGGTTCTTGTTCCCCAGGGTGCGTGCGTTCCTTCTGAATAGAAAGTGATTCACACTGACTCAGTGTGAAAGGTACAGAAACTGCTTCACCTAGAGGCCCAAGGGTACAGGATATACTGGTTTATACAACCACACACCACCAGGGATGAGGAATACCATAGTAGTTATGCAATCTTACTCGGAGTGAGGGAAGAATCTAGAACCTCCCATGGCAAATGACTTGCTCCAGGCCAGCAACACAGAAGTTCTGCCCCTCAGGGCATCCATCATGGGCAAATACCTGTCTACTCTCCACACCTTGAAGTCCTCATTACTTCTAATTTAGCAACTTCAATTCCCTTCCTTGTTCTTCAGCCCAGGGTTGGTTTGCCTAAGAGACGCTTCCCTCAACCTCCTCACCAACCTGCTCCCCTGCCTCCCATGCCTTTCCTGCCTCCCCTGCCTCTGTTGCTCTTTGTTTCTCTGCATAGTCCCCCAAAGACTGCTGGAGAAAATGGCAGGCTCCCTCGGGTGACACAGAGTGACAGTTTTTGCTCAAGTATGATGGGCATCCCTTGGTTCCTACCACCCATCTCCAAAACACACACTGAACAATGTTTTTAAGCCAGGACAGATAACAACATGCATGTCCCTACGCTTTCTCTCCCACTGAGACAGTGGGCATCTGTACCCAGGCTCATTGTCTCCCCTCAGTCCACTTATATGTTACCCCATTAGCTCCTCCTTGGGGTCCAACTCTGTAGCAAGGCCCTCTTCCCTCCAGCTTTCCACCTTGCGGCCTCGCCTCTGCCTTCAGGACGCCTATAAATGTGCTCAGGTTCTTCCTATCCTAAATGCCCCCTGACCTTGAATTTCCCACCAGCTGGTGCCTCCAGGGCTCTGTGACTCCTCTGTGAACCCTCTTAAATGCGTTCCTTACACACTCCACTGCTCCCTCCTCCCTGGCCCTTAACCTTCAGCTTTCACAGCCTGGCCTCAGGCTCTACCACCCAACAGCATAGCTCTGGCCACAGCTACCAGTGTTCCTTCACTCTCCATTCTCGTGACTACTGTTCCACGTGCACACTACGCTCCCGCTGCACCGCTCGTAGCTCTCCCAAAACCACCCACTCCAGGTGACCAAACAGCCCACTTACTTCATCCAGGAAGAACAGCGTTCCTAAAGTAGGGACATTCAGAGCTAAAACGGGGGACGGCTTCATGGAAACCAGGATATGGTAACACTAAGACTTCCATAACTTGAAAGATCTACTTATACTCTCTTCTCTCTCTCTCGATCCTCCAAGCCAGACTTCTCAGAATCAAAACCAAAAAATGTACCCTGTCCTCTTGGCCTAGTGAGCATTTCTTTCTTCAAGGATCAGTCAAGCATCTGTCCATCTTTTTCTTTGGATGCCGTCCCTGGAACCCAAACATTCTCATCCCTCCTCAACAGATAACTTCTATTCCTGCGCCTCTCTCTGTTTTGGTTGTGAACTCAACAGCCTCTGTTGCATGACTGTGTGGAAAATCACACACAGCAAGTTCATCACAGAATTTTTCATCCAGCCTCTTCTCAGTCAATGGAGAACTGGCTGAGGAGAGGTACCAGTGAGGAGGACTGTGATGCTGGGGGCCCCTGCCTCTTTTTCCCACCTCACATCTATTCCCATTCCCTTCCTCTTCCTACGGGCACCCTATCTTTTTCTTCTGGAGATCTATTTCCCACAAAGACTCCATCATTGAGCCATGTGGGCAAAAACAGTCAAAAATCAAGCTGGGCTGGCTAGTTTTATGTCAGCTTTACACAGTTGGAGCTCTCTGGGAAGAGGGAACCTCACTGAGAAAAATACCCCCACCAGATTGCCCTATGGGTAATAGTACCTTTTCTTCACTGATGACTGATGTGGGGGGCCCAGCTTCCCCTCGGGGAAATAATTCAGGGTGTTTATAAGAAAACAGATCGAGCAAGCCTTGAGGAGCAAGCCCGTAAGCAGCATTCTACCATGGTCTCTGTTTCAGTTCCTGCCCAAGCTCCCTCAGAGACAGTGTGTGACCTGAGACCGGTAAGATGAAACAAACCCTTCCCTTTCTAAGCTGCCTTTGATCGTTGTTTTTATCACAGCAATAGAAATCCTAAGACATAGCACTTCTTGTTCTCTTCCTGCCCCAACTCCCACGGGTTCCCATCTTCTTCCACTGAGACATTTACAGAATTTCCCCCATCATTTCTCTAAAACCCTAAACCCCTCTCTGCACGATCCAACCACTTTCCTACTTTTGGCGTCATCAACATCCTCTCTCTCTCTCTCTCTCTCTCTCTCTCTCTCTCTCTTTCTCCAAGACATGGTTTTCCCATATAGCCCTGGCTGTCCTGGACTCACTCTGTAGACCAGGCTGGCCTCAAACTCACAGCAATCCACCTGCTTCTGCATTCCAGGGTGCTGGGATTACAGGCATGCCCCACCGTACCCAGCTTGGCATCGTCTCTTGTTGCAATAATTCCCTTCTCCAAGCGTCTACTTTGAGCTAACCACTTAACAACTGTTCTTCCAAAATCTTTCAAGGTTTTACTATCTCCTCTTTCAAGACTGGAAGATTGAAGCTTCAGGATGCTGGGAGCACCTGTGCTTTGTAGCACCTCCCAGATAACAGCTCAGCTTGGTTTCCTCCCCTCAATAACCTCCTCCAGCACAGGTTAAAGACATCCCTGCAACCGCAGCACTTGGGAGATGGAGACAGGGGGATCAGGAGTTCAAGGTCATTCTCAGCTACCAATGAATTTGAGGCCAACCTGTCTCAAAATTCACTAAATAAATATAACTAATTATTGAAGTGCTTTGTTTAGCTCCTGTGTGAAGACTCTTCTGAGGCTATGGTGGCCTGTAGCACAACAGCCCCATGAGCTTAGTCACTACCTCAGACTTCAGTTCTGCTCACGTTGACTTGCTTGTAGTTCTTAACTAGGTTCTCTTTTTTTTTATTGAGATTTATTGAGATTTTATTTATTTTTATTTTTATGCATTTGCCTGAATGTGTATCTGTGCACCAGGTGTGTGCAGCGCCTTCAGAAGCCAAAAGAGGGTGTCGGATATCCTGGGGCTAGAGTAACAGACAATTGTGGGCTGTCATGTGCATGCTGGGAATTGAACCTGGGTCCTCTGAGAAAGCAGCCAGCGCTCTTATCAGCCACTGAGCCATCTCTCCAGCCCTTCTTACCTTGACATCTTTGCCTAACCAGGTTCCTCTTTTTGGAGCATCTTCTTTCTCTGACTTTTTCTTCCTTCAAGACTTGGTTCAGGGGCCGTTCCCTCTGAACGGAAGGGAAGCTTGTTTCACAGCACCAGCTCCTCCCTCATCAAGCTGTATAGTGCTCCTGCTCCCATGTGCATCTGGTAATCTCCTCATTGCACTACAGTGAGGCCTTAGCTCCACCGAGCTAGGGGCCCCTGGAGGCCTGGGTGGTGGCTTGCCCTGTTCATGTGGGCACCTGGACGTGATAAGCTCTCAGCTCTTGTGAGGTCCCTTACCCTTCCTGTTCTTGGTCCCTGGGGTGCTGTGTCACTCAACATGTGACCTGCTAGGGCAATAGACAATAATCATCA
This sequence comes from Meriones unguiculatus, assembly GCF_030254825.1. Lineage (NCBI taxonomy): Eukaryota > Metazoa > Chordata > Mammalia > Rodentia > Muridae > Meriones > Meriones unguiculatus. The sequence continues at coordinate 84,489,685 of NC_083360.1, forward strand.
CCCTGATGGTGCTACAGATGCTGTCACTGTAAGGAAACTGAGCTCAACAAGCAGAGACTGGAGTTACAGGCAATTATAAGCCTCCCAGCCTGGGTGCTGGGAACCAGACTCACGTCTGTTGGAATTCAGACCCAGGACAAGCAGCTGAGGTGACTATTTAACCAAAGTGGAGGAGACTTCCAGGTTCCCCCAGCATCCCTCAGTCCCTACATGTTACAAGGTGTGGATGGCACGTCCCTACCTCTGCCCTGAACTTTCCAGCCCAGGGAATGGACTTCCTCCCACCCAGAGGCTTTTCACTATATAATTCAGACATTTTGGTTCCCTCTCTCTCCGAATTTCTCTCTCTCTCTCTCTCTGCATGCACATACTCTTTCTTTCCCTCACACCCCCTCCTCCCCTGCCTCCTGGTCGTCATGGTAACTTCACTGCCCCGTTCCTCGGGACCAGTGAACCTGCCCAAGAGATGCCCCCATTAAACCTACCTTTATACTTTAATTTGGCTTGAACTGGCTCATTTCCTTCGAGAGAGAATACTTATCAAGTTCTTCTGCCAGAGCAGTACACGCCCTTAACCCCTGAGCCATCTCTCCCTCAGCTCTGTTTATATTTTTTAAGGCTGTGAAGGGTAGTCACTCCATGAGAAAAGTTTTGTTTTGGCCTTTGTTTTGCTTTGTTTATTTAAAACAAAGTGTTTCATTTTGATACAGAGGTTTACACTGTAGTTCTGGCTGCTCTGAAATTCTCTATGTAAACTAGCCTGGACTTGAATTCACATCAATCCTCCTGCCTCTGCCTCTTTGAGTCCTGGAGTTTATAGGTATATGCCACCACACTCAGCCTGAGAAATGTCTTTAAACTTTTCCCCTTTCTTTCCTCCACATCTGGCTGCTCAGTGCCAGTTTCATCAAAACCCTGTCTCTGCTCTCACTTTCTTGTCTTGAAGCCACAGTCTGAAAAGAACAAGACTGGTCCAATCAGTCTTGAAAGATGAAGATGGCATTTCAATCCTTGGCATTGAAAGATGGTGGCAAGCCTCTCTGGGTGAGGAAAGGTGTGTGGAGCATGCCAGTTCCTTTGTCTGTGTGGTCCCAATTTAGGTGACAACTGAAAGAAACAAAGAAATAAAAACAATAATAAAAAAAAAACATGACCACCCCTTGGTATGGTGGAGAAGAAAGTTTACTATAGATCTAAGGAAGACATAGCCAGAGGCAGACACATCTGGGAGAGTCCAGAGTGGTCATAACCATGAACTATGTGCCGAGAGAGGAAGGGGAAGGAAAAGAGGGGAAACAAGTACAGCAACAGGAGACCAAAGGTACAAAAGAGGAGCAGACAACCAAATGTCTGCATTGTACAGGGAAGAGCCTCTGGGGAAGAATAGCCCAGACACTGGGCTAGAGTTCAGAGTAGAGGCTGGGGTATACCAGCCATAACCTGTTACAAGCACAGACTGAGGGATGCTGGGAGAACCAAGATCTAGGTCTTCTTTGATGTGTTAAATAGGCACCTCAGCCTTGTCCAGGGTCTGAAACTCAACCTCGTAAGGGGTTTCTGCTACTTGACTGTTGGGACTGGTATTTGCAGCCTCTCTTCTTCATCTTGCACCTCTACTCACTCTTTAACTTTCAGTTCTGTACAAGCTCCTTATCATCTCTGAGCCTGTTTCCTCAACTGTAAAGGGAGATACGGATCCTTTATCTCTGCAGCTTGCTCTGGAACTCAAACGAGACCAAACTTCAACTGACAGAGCCAGTGAGATGACTCAGGGAGTTAAGGTGCCTGCCATCAAGCCTGAAGGCCTAAAGTTTGATCCCCAGGATCCACATAGTCAAGGAGAATATTGATTCTCACAAGTTGTTCACATTTGCACAATGACACACACACACACACACACACAACTTAAATTAAATATTTAAAGAATTAAATGTTAAACATACACAGAACAGTCATCGCTCCATAATCTTGACCGTTTGTACCAAGCGATGGCTGAGATTGCCAGCTTTTGATTATCAAGCCTTTGTCAACTGGTTTGACCTCTCCTCTGACCACTTGGCTGTAATCCTGACTCAAGAATAAATAAATATATATATACACATATATTAAATATGTGGGAAACTTACCAGTGTCTACACCCTCAAAAAAAAAAAAAAAATTCCTCCCTAACAGCTAGTATATTGTTTGCAAGCCGCTAGGAGAGAAAAACATCAGTGTGCTTGCCCAATGCTAGATCCCACGTGCTAAAATACTGACCCCTCAGACAAGATGTGCCTGCCACCTGCATGACTGGTAAGAGGTAATCAATTTCTGATCAGATTTGAGGCCTTCCCTATGGCAGGGAATTTCATGACTGGTACTATTATCCTGGTCCAAAGCCCAGAGCTTAGGAAATTTTAGACCTTAGGGTAGAGCCTGCTATTGTTATTTCAATGATACAAGTGAGTTGTCGACATCTGTCTAATATTATCATCCTCAGAGAAGGATCCCTGATACTTCTGCCCACCCTTTTTATCACCCATATTTCTGAAAAAATAAAATAAAATTATATATATATATATATATATATATTATTGGTAAATGTGATGGTTTGAATGAGAATGGACCCTATACTTGAATGCTTGGCTCATATATTTGAATAGTCGGCTCCCAGTTGGTGGGACTATTTGGGAAGGATTAGGAGGCGGGGTCTTTATTAGATGACATATGTCACTGAGAGTGGGCTTTAAAAAACCCATACCATTTGCAGTGCACTCTTACTGTTTCTTACTTTCAGATAAGGATGTGAGCTCTCAGATACTACTCCAGTGCCTGCCTTTCTACTTCCATGATCCTCGCCATGAAGGCCATGGATTCAACCTCTGAAACTATAAGCCCCCAAAAACTCTTTTCTCTTTGAATTGCCTTGATCATGGTGTCCTTATAACAAAAGAAAAGTGTCTAAGACAATAAACATGAATTTCATTAGCAGTGAATCCATTTTAGCAATCCAAACCTTACACAAATATCAATGGCACTTCTGATTTGCATGAGAAAACAAAATGAGTGCTGACTTGATATAATGCAGATGAAAGCAGCTTCTTGGTTTATTAACAGCTAATGCCACGGAAATCTTACCACATGCTTCCTGGGAAGGAGGCATACTTATTCATCTGTTTTGCAAACACAGTAACCAAAGAGTCACCTTGCCCAGCTTTATGAAGAAAGTAGGTCACAGTTATGGTCTGAGTGTGAAACGTCCCCTACTCGGTCCCCAGCTGGTGGTGGTACTTTGGAAAGCTATGACATAGGCTAGTAGGAACCAGTCTTTGCGGCCTACAGCAGCACTCCAGTTCTGATCTAGCTCTCTGCTTCCCTGGTAGGGATGCCTGAGGGCCTATGCTGGAAGTTGCAGCCTTTCAGGGACTACCCCACTCCAGCCTCCATGATTCTCCCCCTATGATGGAGCATTCCTCTGAGCTGTGAGCCAAAACAGACTTCTTGCCACTTAAGTTCCTTCTCTCTTGTATTTGGTCACAGGGACAAGAAAAACAGCCAATGAGGTCAGCTTTCTGAGACCCACACCAAAGGTTCAGCATCCTTACCTATTGCCAAGGTGATGGATTGTGAAGTCAGGATATACAGTGTCAACTCTGGTCTGTGAAAATATGAACCCCATCTGTCTCTCTCTTCAGGACTGTTGTTCTTCGTCAAGGGAGTAGTCTGGCAGGATGCTGTCAGCTTACAGACAGAAAAACAGAGAGACCCTGAAATCAGACGTTCCATTGCTCTCGGGAATAGCTAGAGCACTTTAGGGTGAGGCCCATGCACTAGGCAAGGCTCCTGGTCTCACCACGGGAAGCAGAAATGAGTTTTTCCACTGGATGTTACAGTTAGCTCTTCTAAATGAGATTGTTGGTATCAGATGATACCAAAGTGTTACAGCCCTTTGGCTAAGCCCTTGCATTAACAGCAGGGTTGTGGACAAAAGCTCATGGCTGGTTAGGCCCAGCAGGCCAGAAGGCAGTTCTAGCATGGTGCATTCCCTGGGGCCAGAAGGCAGGTCCCAGGCCAGGCGGGTGCTTCACTGGTGGTGCTTCCAGGAGTTCAGCAGTGAATTTCTAGGGAGGAGGGGAACCCTCCCTTCCCCAGAATAAATGACGAATCTCAGGCAGCCATGGTGGCAAGCTGATGGTATCACATAGCACCTTCATTTTGTGTGAAATCAGGAATTTATAATCCTTGGGCGGTGGAACGAGTTTCAAAGGTGAATGTGTTTGATTTTCTGGTACTAGAGGTGCTAGGAATACTTGATTTACATGTAGTGGTACTCATTTACATGTAGTGGCACATTCCTATCACAAGAAGGAGAACATAGTACTTAATTATCCTATTTGTGGGAGGAAATCTCCAGGTACAATTGAAGGTCATTTGCTGAAAGCTAAGATCTTAGCATAGGGTGGAGTAATTCCATGAATCCTCAGGTTACTTATCAGGAAAGGGTCAGGCCTGCAATGTTCCTATGTGATGCTTCTTGCAGGTTTTAGGGTTCAGATAGCAGGGGCACCCTGCTGAGAAAGGAAGTTCATATCAACAGACGGGGCTCAGAGTCTATATGGAAACACCAGACATCAGTCTTAACCAGATCTTAACCAAAAAAGTCCCACGTGGTGTACCCCTAAAAGTCATCACCTGACTAAGGAGACGCTGTGATAAATTCCTCCTTAGACAGTAATGAGTTTACTACATAAGTGTTTTAAGAACTTAGCCTTACTATTCAAACCTAGAGAGTTCAAAATACAGATCTTTCCTTTTTAAATTTGACTTAATATGCTTTTCTTTTTATAATGAATACAATATTTACACCAATCTGCCCACTATTATAGCATCCAAGAAACTCAATACACTAATCATTTACATAACTCTAAAAGTAATATTTTTTTGAGTCTCATATAGCCCAGGCAGGTTTGAATTCCTGATCCGTCCGCCTCCACCTCCACATCTCAAGTGTATAGAAGTTCCCTACTGCAAGTGGGTGATGTGATACTATGACTCAAACCCAGAGTCTTGGGCATGTGACACAAGTGTTCTACCAACTGAGCAAACACAGGCTTGTTTTCTTATTCTCATCATTGTTTGACTTTGAGAACTGTTTATGTACTCTGTGATCCTATCTCGAATTCTATTCTTTTTGCTGACGATGGCTTTGGCTGTTCTCTGTTGCTTAATTTTCGTGTAATCTGTGGTTAGTGTCTGCTCTATTGTGTTTGTGTGAGGGCTTGCCTTTTGATCATCAAAGAGTTAAAGAACCTACTGTATCACTACTATTGTGGATTTCTGTTTTGTTTTAGCAAATAACTTCTTTCGTTCTTGTATCATCTACCGAGAATGCATTCATAAAAGTGAGCTGTCCGGGCCCAAGAATGGAAAAACTTACTAGGTGTGCTGGTTATTTTTTGTCAATTTGACATAAACTGGAGTTGTCTAGGAAGAGGGGAACCTTAAGAAAATGCCTCCATCAAATTTGCCTGTAGACATTTTTTTGATTAATAATTGATGTAGGAGAGCTCAGGCCACTATGGGCAGTGCTATCCCTGGGCAGGTAATCTTGGGTTATATACATGGAAAAAAAAAAAAAAAAAAAAACCTGAGTGAACCAAGGAAAACAAGTCTATAAGAAGGGTTCCTCTGTGGTCTCTGCTTCAGTTGCTGCCTCCAGGTTCCTGCTTTGAGTTTCTGCCCTGCTTTCCCTCCATGCTGAACTGTAAGCTGTAAGGTGAAGTACACTATTTCCTCCCCACACTTCTTTTGGTTTGTGTTTTCTCACAGCAACAGAAGCAAACACTGTTGCAGTGCTGCAGTAGGCCTTGAAAGAAAATCCTTTCTCCACCACACACACTACGGTGACCTTGGAATCTCCCTTAATCTTTCTGTAAGCCTCCTAAATCAAAACACAACAATAGCATCCCCACAGGGTGGCTATCAGGATTAACAAAATAAAAGACCTTGAACCACAGCAGATCACACAGAAGTGGCTGTGAGCAGTACACCAATTTAAAGGCAGTTTTACAAGCGACCATCTTACTTTCCAGAAGAAGGCTTACATAATACATGGCTTGGTTATTAATTAAGATAATAACACGGAAATGATCATAGTTTAATGATCACAGTGATTTCCCTCTAAGCTGTTTTCTCTTTAATTAGGCCTCCCAGAGACAGCATACCTTACTGCAAATGTTAAAGGTGGAGTCGTCAGCTAATAGCAGAATAAGGAATAGAGGCTAACTTTAGTATCTTAGGTATCTCTTCAGGCTAATACTGTATTTTTATATTGCTTCACTATGCTTTCTGACTTGGTCTTCATAGTATGAACTGTGACTCACACCGTCATTTTAAAGATGAGAAAATAGAGTCAGGAAAGATGTGAACACCCAGAAAATATTGCAGGTTTTGCAAAGGCCAATCTAAAGAACCTGCTGTCTTGGTGAACTGTCTTGCTACACTCCTCTGCCGGAAACTGTCGTGTACTCAGATATCCTCATCTCGAAACTCTGGAGGGCTCTCCTGCCTTCACCTATGCGCCCAGCTCTGCCACATACTAAACTCAGGCTAGCTATTTAACATCCCAGCTGCAGCTTTCTAACCTAGAAAGAGGGGTTTAAGAAAGCAGGACCCAACACATAGGGTGGTAATTAAAAATGATAATAAATGAGTTACTATATACATAAAAATTCCAGAGGCAGGTGGATCTCTGTGAGCTCGAGGCCAGCCTGGTCTACATAGTGAGTCCAGGAGAGCCAAGGCTACACAGAGAAACCCTGGCTTGAAAAACAAACAAACAACAATAAAAACTCCTGGTGCTGTTCTTGGGATCTAGTAAATGCTCCATAGGTGGTGCCTGTCACCACAGTGCTTCCGTGTCAATATTAGATGAAGAACTGACTTGTTTCCAACTTGGGTGTGCTTACCTCAATCTCCTGCCTGCCTGCCCAAGCGCCCCATCTTTAAGCCAACATGTCATAAAAGCTATTTGGGTTTTATTTCTCCCTGGAATTAGGAATTTGGGGAGGCATTAACATTAAAATAATCAGTCTATACACATCCCTCTTTGCCAAGGTGGCTGTGAGCCAGGCCTGCTGGCAGTCAGCATGCACAGGCCAAGGGGAGATGAAGGGTATGTGTCCCTTCAAGAAAAAAATGCTCCTGCCGGGATCAATCTCTGGCCTGGAGTCAGAGCTTGCCTTGTCTATAACAGGGCCAGCTGGACTAGACAAGAGAGCTCTGTTGCCACAAGAGTCAACCTGCCTGGCTTTCCTGCCAAGAAAGCAAGGATATCCCTAGGTTTTTCTCTCTTATAGGGCTGGGTGAGTATGGCCAAAATTCAACACATCTACTCTCAGGCAGGCCATGGGACCTGAAGGCAAGGTAATAGGGGTTAGTCAACAACACAGTCCTCACAGGAACCCCACCTTCCAGGGAGAGGAGAAGCAAATAAAAAGTCCCAAGGAGTGGGCAGAAGGCACTGTTGCCCAGACTATGGATAACTAGAGACCACAGAACCAGTGAGCCTAGGAGGGTCAAGGCTCTCCTAGTTCAGGAACCACGGGCTGTGTTAAGGATTTTAGTTCCTACTGTAAAAGAAATGGAACCTTTCCTGCAGAGGAAAGAAAAATGTCACATTCACAGTTTAAAGCCACCTACTCACCAAATATCCTGAGCACCTAGGATACATGATGCCAAGGAACTAGGACAAGTGTCAGGAAGAAAGCAATCCTCTCCTGCTTGGACAACAGCCCCAGGAAATATGGGATCAGTTCAGGGGCCACGTTCTAGCAAGATCTCATCATCGCGTCACATCCCAGCCCTCGACTACTGGTGTAAACTTGGCAGGAAGCCAATGACTGCAAGCTGAGAAAAACGCACTGGAGGTGAAGATGGCTATGAAGCCATATTACCAAAGTAAGGACGTCTTCAAGGTGTGGGGGAAGCAGTGGGCAGAGTTTGGTCTGAGAAAGAAGAAACATTTCCTAAAGTCACAAATCTGGTTAAAGCTATGCAGCCAAGTACAGACATTCTCGGTAGAGGAACCGGAAGAATATTCTGAAAAACAAACAAACAAACAAACCTGTGTCTACCTATAAAAGCATGAAGAGCATGCATAACTGCTGTTAAGATGCGGTTTTGATAAAATTATTCTTCATCAAAATAATTGTAGGATAAAATGTTTTGTTCTAAATAAAACTGTGCCCTACAACCCCTATGTCTAACCCCTACCTTCAGGAAAACAAATTCGAGAGAGAGAGAGAGAGAGAGAGAGAGAGAGAGAGAGAGAGAAAAGAAGTAATCCTTCCTGGGTTTAGCAGAGATAAAGCCGAAGAATAGAATGTCTGAGGAAAGAGACATGTTTCACTAGGCAAGCTTCTTAAATGAAGTATGTGAAATCCAAAGGCAGAAGGGTATTTCTTTTTTTAATTGAAAATGAATTTTTTTTTCATGCAATATATTCTGATCATGGCTTCCTTTCCCTCATCTATCTCCCAAATCCTCCCAATCTCTCCACCCATCCTACTCCAGGCTTTCGTTCTCTTTCTCTCTCTTTAGAAACCAAACTGAGGGTGGGGGGTGGGGGGGAAGAGCAATAAAACAAACAGGAAAAAAGAGAAAAGAAAAAGCATGAGAAACATATACACAGGCAGACACACACACACAAACACACACACACCATAAAGACTCAAAATTGGAAACCATAATGTATAAGCAAAAGACCAGTAAGGTTTTTGTTTTTTGTTTTTTTTTCCCCAAACAATGCATTATGAAACAAAAACAATCTCCAAAAAGTACCGTTGAGTTCATTTTGTGCTGGCCACCTACTGCTGCTGGGCATGGGGTCTGCCCTTCAGTGTAGTTTGTATACCCAGTGAGACTCCATTGGAGAAAACCTTTCCTTTGCGAGCTGTTGACAGTTGGAGATAGCTTCTGGATTAGGGATGGGGGGCCGTGTTCAGTTTTCCTCTAAGCTAGGACCCCTCTGGAGTGGGCCTGTGCAGGAGCCCTGTGCAAGCTGCCACAGTCTCTGTAAGTGCACCCTTCTGTCGTGTCTGGAAGACACTATTTTCTTTGTGTCATCCACCCCCTCTGGCGCTCACTATCTTTCCGCCTCCTTTTCCTCGTAGTTCCCCGAGCCCTGAGGGGAAGGGTTTGAAGAAGACATCCCATTTAGGACAGAGTGTTCCGCAGTCTCTCACTCTCTACAGTGTCCAGTTGTGGGTCTCTGTATCCGTCCCCATCTACCATAGGAGGAAGCTTCAGAAGAGGCTGTCTCTAAGTGAGGGGTGCAGAAGGATTCCCGACGAAGGCAGATGTGATGGTTTGAATGATCACAATTTTGAACACTCAGCTGTCGATGCTCTTTGGTGGAGCTTAGGAGGTGTGGCCTTGCTACAGGAAGCGTGTCACTGGGGTGGACTTTGAGAACTTCAGGCCTCCCCTTATTCTCATTTTGGTCTCTCTGCTTCGAGCTTACAGTTCGGGATATGAGCTCTCAGCTTGCTGCTCCAGCCTCCATGCTTGCGTGCCACCATGCCTGCCCTCCATGAGGGAGATAGACTCCTACCCCTCTGGAACTGTAAGCCCCCAAAGACTAAGACCCTTTGATCTTGGTGTTTATCACAGCAACAGAAAAATAACGCATACAGTGGAACTTGAATGCAATGACATACAGGTTACATCGTCTACCATAGTGTGGACATTGTAAAGTGTAGACATTGGCAACTAGTAGTCAAGATTCAAAACCCAGTCCTATCGCTTGCTTAAGATATGTGAATCCGTGAGAAGAAATGTTTACCCTTCCTAATTTTTTTATTTTGTTTGAGACACAGTCACATGCAGTCCAGGCTAGCCTCAGACATTCACACACCATTCTGTTTGAGCCAGACTTTGATGGAGTAATTGGATTTGAACACACAAAGGTGGGAGATGTGATAATAAATAGGAAGAACATCAATCAGTAAAGGCACACGGAGGCCTTGGACGTGGTAACATGTGCCTATAGTCCAGTTCACGAAGCTGCAGCAAGAGAATGGTGAGTTCAAGGCCAGCCTAGGCCATTACGAAGACCCTGTCTCAGACAAGGGCAGAAAACAATAGAGTGCTTGAAAGCAGAAGAACAAAGCAGCTTCACGGGGTGGAGACAGTGCAGAGAAGAGTGTTAACATTTCCTGACTTTTTATGAGGTGCCAGCACTCTGCACACATTAATTCCTGTAATATTCACAACAGCGAAAGTGTAATCTCCTCCATTTCACTCATGAGGAAGCCGACGACTCTGAACCCTTGAGCATCATGGCTAAGCTTGGAAGTGGAGAAGGTTGGAGTTTAAGTCACCTGATTCTGAAACTCATACATTCTCTCCGTCCCGACCATATGCGTGCCTTCCCTGCAGCCAAGAGTACTACTGTTCCCTGCAAAGAAAGAGTAGGTGTCGCTGTGATGGTTCATGTGGATTGTCAATTTAGCAGAAGCTAGATTGGCCAGGGAGAGGGAACTCTGGCCATGCTGAAGAGAGATTATCTTGATTTCTTTGAGGTGGAAAGACCCTCCCAGTGCCAGCATTCATTCATTGCTCTCTGCCTTTTCTCCCCATCCCCTTTGTTTGTTTGTCTGTGTGTTTGTTTGTTTGAAACAGGGTCTCTCTAAATAGCCCCGGCTGTCCTGAACCTCACTTCGTAGACCAGGCTGGCTTTGAACTCAGAGATCCACCTGCCTCTGCCTCCTGAGTTCTGGGACTGAAGGGGTGTGCCACCAGGTGAGACACACGCTCTGCTCCTTAACTGTCACTGCAATGTGGCTAGCTACTCCCAGCTCCTGCTACCCTGTCGTCCATACCCTGACCCCTGACCCCTGAGCTGTGAGCTAGAATAACTCCTTCTTCCTCTGAGCTGTTTTGTCAGCGTTGTCCTAACAACAAAAGCAGAACTAAGACATGTACCTTCTCAGCTCCCCAGGCTCCCAAAGCACAGAGCTTGGCTGTCATTTTGGGCACCCAAGATCCACAGTGGGTGGGACGCTCACTCCAAAACTGCTCTGTGCAGACCAAGTTAAATGCCTTCCAAAGGGGACCCCAGGAGTTGAGCATTAAATTGAAATGTATCAGCTGCGGGGTGGGGGAGGGGAGAGCATCAGTCACATTGCTTTCTATTCACACCTCTGTGTGACCCTGGAGTAGTAACAAATTAAGCCGGAATCAGCTCTTCACACTGAATGATTTTAGAAAGCTTGCTTTGCTTCTGCAGCTTTGATACTCTATAAATGCCAAAAAAAAAAAAAAAGCAGATATGGTGGGAACTGCATGTAAAGAAGGTGCATAAATTATTGCAAGATCCTGCAAGCTGTATTTTTTTTCCTCAAAAAAATCCCTTTCATCCATCCCCCCCCCAAACACAGACACGTACACAGCTTTTTGACAAATAAAAGGGTAAGGGTAAGAATAAAAATATTTTAAATATTCTTTCCATCCCCTCCCCCCAAAAAAACCCTCTAATGATAAACGTGTCTTTAACGTTGCAAGGTAATTTCTACTAAGAAAGCAAACAAACCCACATGCTTTGAGAAAGGGAACTGGCGTCTGAGAAAGAATTGGCATTTAGCAAGTTTAAAAATAGAAACTCCAGTAGATGTAGCATCTGCCCATTAAACATACGAATCAACATTCAGGCTCGCTGCAGTGGGAAGTTTCCTTCCCAGGTTACTGGGCTTGTCAATAACGCCCTATTTTTAGTGCTGCGGAGCTAGGAGAACAAGCTGGCTTCAGTGGCTCATTGAACATCGAGTACAAAGGCTTCCACAATGCCCCTCTATAGTACCCAGAAACAGGAACCTGGAGGGCAGAGCGCACTTTTCTGGACTAAAGCCACTACACTACAGCTTTTATAGGCAGCTGAGGTTAACAGGAAGAGGGTTAGACTGGCAGCCGTGTCCTTTCTCCTTGAGATGGTAGAGACAGACCTTACAGACGGCCTGGTACTGGGCAAGTGATGTTTATTGGCTGGGCTGTCTGGTGTTGCTGCTTTCGTAGTTCCCCTGGCAGCCAGGACTCAACTCTGTGACCCAGCAGTCACTTGCATCTGTTTAGGTTTTGAAGTGAACTGTTGGTGACGCAGTTGGGGGAGGGAGAGCTTGTGTGGAGAATTCTTTCCGTGTGTAGCAGCAAAACCCAAAGCAGCCACTCCCTGAGGGCAATGAGGGCAGTGTGGGCAACAGGGGTATCTAATGCCTATTCTTGGCACAGGTAAGTTGAGCTGCTCCTCATGCCACAGCTAAGTGTCCACGGTGACCTTGTTGGAGTCTGGCCCTGGTTTCGCCTGTGCAGTCTTCCTTGTTCCTCCCTTCCTCTGGGTCTGGTTCTTCAGGCTTCTTGGTAATCGAATGAGCTGATCAATATTCTTTCAACCAGTTGAACTTTTGTTTCATTTGCCCTGGGGGGCAGTATCTGTGCTTTGCACTAAGAGTCTGGACTACTTGCTATAATAATCAAATACTGCCATGCCGTGCCTGAGTAATGCTAGGACATACATAATAAAACAAGAAGGCAGGTGCAAGCTTGGTTTAAAAAATAAAACAACAATAACAATTCTGTTATTCTTCAAGCGAAAACAAGAGTGTGAGGGAAAGAACATGTGTCCAACTGCCATCAGACCGGGCCTAGAAAACAGGTCTCTGACTCCTATTTAGAGTACTTAACCTCTGTAGGGCACAGCAACAGAGAGAGAAGAGAGACAGTGCCTGTGGACTTGGCACTCTGTCCCTGACATGCATCTCAGTCCCATTTGATCAGTTCCTATTCTTCCATAGGTCCCCATGCCTTCCTGAGTCATTCTTAAGGTAAGCCTACTTCCCCTCACTCGCTTTCCCTTTGGCCCTCCAGGTTACAAGTTATCGCTAACTTTTCTTCTTTCATTCCCTTCCTTTCTTCCTTCTTTACTTCCAAAAGAAGAAAGAAAGAAAAAAAAAGGATTTATGTAGTCCTCCTTAGACCTAGCACAGACTAAAGCAACTACAACGAGAAAGTACAAATCCACCCAAATATCACAGATGTCAGTGAAAAGGAGAAGCATTAATCGAGTAATTGCACAAATAATTGCAAACTGAAAATAAGAAAGAAAAAAGTATTCGCACTTGGGTCTTATCTAGCCTGAATTCAAGAAGATGTATAGGTTTAGCTCAGATCCAGAAGTGGGTTGATTTGGTGAAGGGAAGGGAAGCGGGTTTCCAGGTGCAAGGACTAAGGGCACAGATCCTGAGCAGGAGACACACAAAGCGGGGACAGCTGGAAGAGCCAGAGCAGCCAGCGAGATGGCAAGGGGTGGGATGGACAGAGACTGAGGCCCCGGGCACGTCAGGTCTCCAGGTCTCGTGAAAGACTTTGCGCTGACCCTCAGGGAAGCCACCAAATGCTTCTAAATAGAGGGGCAATATGGTTTCGTGGTATTCTTTTTTGTAATTTACTTATTTTTATTGTTTACTGCTTGAGAATTTCATGCAAGCATATCTTGATGAATTCCACCTCCTTCTGTCCCTTTCAGTTCCTACTGTATCACCCTTACCATTGTTGTCTTCCAATTTCATGTGTTTTCATTTTTATTTATTTTTATTTTTTATTTTTAAGTGCGTGAGTCTACTTAGTGGCTGCCAGTATACACTTGGGTATAGAATCACATACCAGGTTATAAGCAGCCTCTCGGGAGCCAAATCCTTGACGAAAGCTGATTCTCTTCCTTTTCCAACAACCATCAGCTGCCCAAAGTTCCCCAGCTCGGGGTGAGATTTCGTGATCACCTCCTTCCTCCATGCTGGGATTTTGTCTGACTTGAGTCTGCACAGATCCTGTATGTGCTGTCATACTGCTGCCCTGCTGGGTCCAGAAAACAGTGTTTCACTATCGTCATCCACTGCTTCTGGCTCTTAGAGTCTTTCCACAGTGATCACTGAGCACTGGAAGGAGGAAGTGAGAAAGGCATGCCCTAGTCTATGGTGATAATTGTTATAATAGTCTATGGTGATAATTGTTATAACCAAGTAAGTCATTAGAGGTTAATGTAATGAATGCTAAGTCCTTTAGCAGTATTCTACTGGTAGGCTCTCACCTAGGGCCTGTGACATACCTAACCACAGGTTATTGCATTGATTAACAGTGTCAGTCATAAGGTTCCTTTAATAAAATGGGACTTAAATCTGATCAGAAATGACTGGTTACATTCATAACATTTGTGCCACTATTGTACCCATATCTTATAGGTTTCAGGGTTCAGAGCTGGGTAAGACTGATGATTACCTTTCTTATTAGTAACATACAGACCACCTTACAGCACTATCAAAGCTAGCCAGTAGGGATAAAGCTTCCTGGTTGGTACTAGCTTGATTTCTCCATGTTCTGTGACTCAAGTATACAGTGTCTTCAGCAATAAGGTTTTACCATCACGTACTGAAGGATAGCCAGAAGCGATGGCAATAACCTGTATTGTTTGGAGGGTCTATGGAATCCATTAACTAACAACTCCAAAAGAGAAAACTCATTCCTGACAGTGGACCTTTTGTTCATAGTCTATAGTGTCTGTTACAGGTTATTGTCTCGTATTAGAGGTTAACTCCTTTTAAACTATTTTTATATAAGGATATGTACTTACTTCACAAATCTCCCACACAAGTAAGACCTTTTTAAAGGTCTTTAGTATTTGTTAATTCTCTGTAGTGGTTTGAATAGAAGTGGCCTCCATAGACCCGTGTGTTTGAATGCTTAACCCACAGGAAGTGGCACTATCAGGAGGTGTGGCCTTATTGGAATAGGTGTGGCCTTGTTGGAGGAAGGGTGTCACTGTGGAGGTGGCTTTTGAGGTCTCATGTGCTCAAGCTAGGCCTAGTATAGCAGTCTCCGCTGCTCCCTGTGGCTCAAGATAGAGAACTCTCAGCTCCTTCTCCAGCACCATGTCTGCCTGCATCCTGCCCTGATGCTAATGGACTAAACCTCTGAAACTGTTTTTCGATGAAATGTTTTTCTTCATAAGAGCTGGCATGGGCATAGTGTTTCTTCACAGCAACACAACACTGACTAAGACACCCTCCTGATATCCCCTCCACAGCTCTGATCAATCTTTCTTGCTCCATTATTCTTTCCCTCCTCATACCTCCTGCTTTTAAACTCCCCTCCCTTGAAAGCACCTCCATGGCCCTTTACTAGTTTTTTGAATTCCATGGATACTCCAATTTAAACATACATACCTGAAGATTCAAGCTTAGCACCTACATAAGCGAGAGGACATATGCCATGTGTCTCTCTAGGTCTGTGTTACCTCACTCAGGGAGATTATTCCCAGATCCATCTAAAACTTTCATAATTTCATTTTTCTTAAGCTTAATAATATTTCATTGTGTAAGTGTTCCATGTGTTCAGTATCATCACGAATGATCAGGTATCTCTATGATAGGACACAGAGTTGTTTGGGTACATGCCCAACGGTGGTACAGCTGGATCACATGGTAAATCTATTTGTAGCTTTTTGAGGAAACTATAGAATGGTTCATATGGTAGTCACGAATTTCCATCTGTCATCATTTAATTTACTTTAGTTTGCTTGCTTTTGGTTTCTCAGCCGTTTGTATTTTGTCCTTGAGAACTCTGTTTAGTTCCATACCTCATTTTTAATTGGGTTGTTTTTCGTCTTGATGCTTGTTATTTTTAGTTCTTTATATGTTCTAGACAATAATCTTTGTCAAATGTATAGCTATTAAAGATTTTTTTCCCCAGTTATGTAGGCTGCCTCTTCAATGGAATGATAGTGTCCTTTATGATACAGAAGCTTTTTAGTTTCATGAAGTCCCGTTGTTAATAGTTGGCCTTGATACCTGTTATATCAGGGTCCTGTTAAGAAACTCATTTCTGGGGCTGGAGAGATGGCTCAATGGTTAAGAGCACGGCCTGCTCTTCCAAAAGGACCAAGGTTCAATTCCCATCACCCACATAGCAGCTCACAACTGTCTGCAACTCCAGTACCAGAGAATCTGACACCCTCTCACAGACATACAGGCAGGCAAAACACCAGTGTACATAAAATTTTTAAGAAATTAAAAAAAATAAATATATTAAAAAAAAAAGAAGAAGAAACTCATTTCCTGGACCTAAAAGTTGAAGTATTTTCTCTACCACTCTCTCCCCTAACAGACTAAGGGTATTGAGTCTCATTGAGACAGAGTATTGAGACCCTTACTTGATCCATCTGAAGCTGATTTTTGTGCAGAGTCAGAGATAAGGAGTTGGTGTCATTATTTATATATACACTTTAGCCAGCCTGATTTATTAAAGATGCTGTCTTGTCATGATGAATATTATGTTTAAAACTTTAAAATTACTGTGAGAACTATAAAACAAAAATGCCTCCGATCTGTAAGCCCCATTTGCTCAAAGACATACAACCTCCTGGAACACTGGAGAATGTCCTTGAAATTGCCTGATCTTGTTCATGTGTGATAACAAGCTATGTGTTTTCATTTCTAAACAAGCTTGCCTGCCCCTGACTGTACTAAGGCAGAATGACTGCACATAAGTGGGATGTGTGTCTGATTGCACAAAGGCAGGAAGTACATAGCCTTGTGAATTTTACCTCTCTAAGCCCCTGACTAATGTAAGATGCAGCCCGCATCTTGAAAGCACTCTCAAGTGCAGTCCTGGTCCCCTGAGGACCCAATACCATTCTCTGCATAAAAGCCTCTTCATTGTTAAAATATGTTCATGGTCAGACAGGTGAATCTCTGAACAAGCCCAAACCCATGATAGTCTTTTCTCTGTGTGTACTTTTGGCCTCTGTGGTGGCTTAAATGAGAATGCCCCCCCACCCTCCATAGGCCTCATATGTTTAAACATTTGGTTCCCAGTTGGTGGACTGTTAGGAAGGATTAGGAGCTGTGATCTTTTTAAAGAAGGTATGTCCCTCGGGGATGAGCTTTGAGGTTTTAAAAGCACATGCCAGGCTCAGTCTTGCTTTCTCTATGCCTCTATCTTTTGGTTAAGATGTAAGCTTTCAGCTGCTGCTCCTAAGCCATGCCTGTCTGCCTGCTATCAAGTTTTCCCAGCAAGAAGATTGCGAACTTACCCTCTGAAACCGTGAGCAAGTCCTGAATTAAATGTTTTTTTTTTTTCTTTCTAAGTTGCCTTGGTCATGGTGTCTCTTCACAGCCATGTTAACAGGAACCAAGACAGGAGTTGGTACCAGGAACTATAACATCACTGTGACAGCCCTGCCCATGCTGTTGTTTGGAGGAATGTAGTAGACTCTGGAACTTTGGACTAGAAAAGAAGTTAAACACTGAGTGCTATAGGCAAGGCTTAATGGTCTTGGAAGACAGTAGTGCTGAGAGAGGTGGAAACTGTGGGGCCCCAAACCAAGAGGTTTCAGAGGGGAATAAGATCACAGACCGTTATTGTGATATTCTGGCAAAGAATGAGGCTGCTTTCTGTGCTGGACTTCAGACCCAGGACAAGCAGATGAGGTGCCTTTTTAACCAAAGAGGACGTGGCCCGCAGGTTCCCCCAGCATCCCTCAGTCTCTACCTGTTACAGGGTGTAACTGGCATACCTTTCCCTCTACCTTGACCTTTCCAGCCTGGGGGCGAGGGCTTCCCCTGCCCCAGAGACTCTTCACTACATGACCCAGCCATTTTCGTTCCCTTCTCTCTCTCTCTCTCTCTCTCTCTCTCTCTCTCTCTCTCTCTCTCTCGCTCTCTCTCTTTCTGCACTCTACTCTTTCCCCCGTTTTTCTGTCTCCCTCTACACAGCAACTTCCCTAGCCCCATTCCTTGGAGAGGTGAACCCACCGAGAGCTGCCTGCAATAAACCTGCTTTTATAAACTGGAGAGATGGCTCAGTGGTTAAGAGGACTGTCTGTTCTTCCTAGATGGTCCTGAGTTCAATTCCCAGCAACCACATGGTGGCTCACAACTATCTCTACTGGGATCTGATGCTCACTTCTGGGTGTGTAGGTGTAAATGCAGATAGAGCACTCATATATTTAAAATAAAAAATAAAATATTTTAAAAAAATCATAAACTCATTTCATCTGGCAGAAGAATGTTTATCATTCTGCCTTTGTCCAAAAGATCTCCCACACAAGGCTAAATTAAGGAGTTTTGAGCTAATGTCATTGACAGAAGATTTCAAGACAACCTAGTATTGAGTCTGTTGCACAGTTATAAGTGACCACTCTTGTGCAGATCTCCAAATGTGAGAAAAGGAGCACTAGGGAGTTTAATATTAGAGCCACATTTTTGTATGCAAAGAGAGGAGAAGTTTTAAGAAAGGCCTAAGGAGAAATGGAATAGAAGAAGTGACATTATCAGGGTAAGGGGCCACCCAGCTAAGCCTCCAACTCCTCTGAAAAGGATAAAGGCTCATTCAACAAAGGAGACCACCAACAAATCAAAGTTTATACGAATGTAATTCAAGAAGGGGACCAGGTTCCAGCCCCAGCAGGCAACAGAACTTGGCAGCTCCTGGCCAAGCAGTGCTGGATTTATCAAGAAGGAGAAAGGGGCTGTGAAAACCCTTTCCACAAAGCCATCGAGGACAGGCATGCGACAGGGGAGTCTATCTATGAAGGTCCAGAAAAGCAATGACATAAAACTGTGAGGGTGAAGCCTTGATTTCATCTCCAAGATGTTGGCGATGACAGAGCCATAGGATAACCGCCAAGAAGAGCTGCAGACAGGCTGTGGATCCAGCCCAAGAGAAAGAAGTGTTCTGCAATCAACTAAGCTAGAAGGAGTGGAAGGTCTGAAGAGGTCTTTAACAAATCAGATATACAGATGCAGAGTGTGGAGTTTGCCCTGCTGAATTTTGGTGTTGCTTTGGTCCATTATTTCCTCATTATGTTCCCTTTGCTCCCTTCTGGAATGAGAATGTATGTTCTGTGCCATTGTATCTTAAAAGTTTATAATTTGTTCATTGCTTTTCTAGGGGTTACAGTTAAGAGATTGTTTTGGGTCTCACAAGAGACTTTGGGCTTTGAAACAGTGTTGAGACTGTGAAGGCCTAGGGGGACTTTTGAAGTTGAGCTGAATGCATTTTGTGTTAGGATACAGCCACAGGTGTAGGAGGACCAGAAAGTGGAATGATGTGGTGTGAATGGGAATATCCCTATAGCCCCATGTATTTGATCATTGGTTTCCAGTTGGCAGACTGTTTAGGAAGGATTAGGGGGTGTGGCCTTGTTTGAAGCATGTCATTGGGAGTGGCCTTTAAAGTTTCAATTACCACACGAGGTTCCGTGTTGCTCTCTTTCTGCCTCTATCTCTTTATGAAATCCTATTTTCATATCTTGAATTGTTTCTACTCTCTCTCCAAGTCTCATTCTACTTGTTTTTCTCATAGTCTTCATTCTGATATTCATTTTATCTTTGAGTTCTTTAAACATTTAGTAATTTCTATTTGACCTCATTAACCTACCTTTTCTGGGTAGATATTTGAATCTCTACTTGCTGTTACCCCAATTTGTCAGTTACAGACCAGATGCATGATGCGTGGAGTTCAGTCTTGGAACCACTCAGTGTTAATGTGCAAATGGGTCATCAGAGGTACTCCCAAGCTGGATTTAGGTGACGCTTATAAGGACAGACACGGATTTCTGCAGGGTTAGAAGATTCTTGCCACAGATCCTCAGAAGTCTGTGGAAGACTCACAGAGTTTTACAAGTGGTCCTGGACATGTGGTCCTCAGGAAGCAGGGGTGTGGTTGTGATGAAGGGTGTGGGTCATGCTACCTGGGAAGTTGGGCAGGACACAGGGTCAATGGTCAGTGGGGTTGGAGTTGTGGCTGTGGGTACCTGGGGGTATCCATCCACGGAATGCATAGTTCTTAGACAGACAAGGCTACCTGGAAGGGTGCTCAGGACAAGCAGTTCCCAGGTAGGGTCTGGGAGTGGAGTCATGTTAGGGTGAGGGTCACTACCTGGAGGCAGGGCTCAGGCTGCAAGGGTCAAGTCCATTGATTATAGTCTGTTTATGTGTACCTGTGTATCCTCACGTGTGTTTGCAGGTGTCCGTGGAGGCCAGAAGACAATATCAGACCCCTTGGAGCTAGAGTCAGAGGTGCTTTTTTGAGCTGCTTGATATGGACTCTGGGATCAGAACTTAGGTCCTTTGATACAGCGGTGAGTGCTCTGAGCCACAGAACCATCGTTTTAGCCTTGGTGACATGGTCTTGCAGCTGGTCCCGCGGAGAATTTGCCAGCAAGTGTAGGCATATGCAAGTCAGTTAGCAGGTCATGCCAGAGTACAAGGGAAGATGATGACAGCTTCCATGTAGAAGAGGGGTAGATTCGGGACACTTCAGGTACACTGAAGAGACACTCATAGAGAATAAACTGAAGTAAGTTTGCAGAGACTAGAGAGAGGGGATGAAGAGCGAAGGTTCGGAGGTTAGAGAGAATGCTCAGCACTTGTTGCTCTTGCAGAGGACCCATGTTTGGTACCCAGAACCCATATGATGGCCTGAATAACTATAGAGCAGGAAATCCAATGCCCTCTTCTGACCTCCATGGGTAATAGGCATGCAAATAATGTATGTGTATACCTGCAGACAAAACATTCATAACGCACACACACACAAATTCAATTAAAAAAAAATGAAGTTACTCTGTTAAATAGATGGATGTTTCCACTAAAGAAAGACCAGTTTAGAGATAGGACTCCATAGATTTTACTTTAAATAAGTTGAATTTGGGGTACCTTTGGACTCTCCAGTGGGGATTTTAATATGTATGAACCTGAGACTCAAAAGAGAGAATTGGTCTAAAGGTACAGATTTATGTGTTAACCTACAGATGATCACTGAAGCCTCCATCAGCAAATACTGAGGAATGAGAGAGAGGGACTTAGAAAAACTCTGATGAGAGCAGGGCGATTCTGCCAGCCATGCTAAGAAGGAGTAGCCACAGAAAGGGGAAGGAAAGCAGGAGCAGGCCACACCGAAGCCAAGGGCAGGGAGTGTTTGGAAGCTGAGCTGATGTTGACAGTCTCCAGGGCACACGGCTGAGAACTGAGCGAGCTGAGGATGAAAAGTTGCCCGTTGCTCTAGCAACTGGCAGTGTTAGTGTTGGGGTTGGGGTTGTGCATCAGAGAGGGTGCACTGAGCTGGCAGAGGAGGAGTGATTGGGCGTGGCAGTTCCTTTGAGAAGTTTTGCTGAGCTGAGAAAGAGTACAGGAGGAAGTGGGTCCAGAGAAAATATTTTTGGACTCTGCCAGCTCTGAGCATTCGTAGATGCTTGAAAAATATTCACGGGAAGAAGGCAGCTGGGTATTTTCTACAAAATTGGTCTGAAAACTGTTACACAGTTTTAACAATTACAGTTACAGGCATAGCGAGTAAACAGTGCCCACTTCCAAGGATAGAGTGATGTTTTTAAACAGGCATGTGGTGACTTAGCCCAAGTAATAGATGCTGTAGGACCACCTAGCTGTCTGTCTCACACTGCCAGGAGCCGTGTTAGTGTTCTGCTCCCTGAGCACTCGGACTGAATCTGTTGAGGACCCGCAGTACTGCATGGGGTATGTCTCACATCAGGCCTGTTCTGCAAATGTTGACAAAGGGTACAGACAGCGTTCTATCCGTCTCTGTGTGGATCGAGCCAAGTTCAGAGCCTAACCTTGGTGTGGCATCATTACAATGAGCTGGGACTGAGTCGTACCATGCACTCAACATTTATAAAATAAATTAATGGATAAAAAGAAGCAGACACAATTTAGGAAGGAGCTTTTGGAAGAGACCACCAGAATACACATGTCCTTTTCACCTTCCATCAGACCTCAGTCACTTTTCTATTCACTTATTAAGCTATTCCTGGGAATGAGATAAGCTGAGAGACCAAAAGATTAAAAATCAGCAGCTATTAATATTTAAGGCCTGAACTAGCTGGGTGGAGAAGTTCAGGAATGCCCTGAGGGGAAGAACCGCCTTATTGCAGTCTTTCCCCACCCATTAGAGATACAGTTGCTAGGAAACTGGCCCATCCCCCTAGGGAGGGACACCAGATCATTAATGGTCTGGGGACCTTCCTATAGCCAATCAATTCAAAATGTAGCATTTTGACCAATAGATGCTTGCCAGGCAGGAATTGCCCCTGCCTTGGGCATGCTGGGAGGGACCAGAATCTTTAAATCACCCAACTAACCTGGGCACGGGGCTCTCGGCTCCCACCACTTTGGCGGCAGGGGGTGTGGGCCCAAACTGCAGCTTGTAATTTGTAATAAAAAGAACCTCATGTATTTACAGGGGAGTCTGTTTATTCCTGGTCTTTTGGGGTTCGTGAACTGGGTAGAACAAAGCCACGCCTCTCTATCAGAATGACTTCTGAAAAGCCCTGGAGTAAACATCTGTGACAGGTCCTGGCAGAAGCATCCAGCTGGAGGGGGTTCTGTGATAAAGCCTCAGTCTTGGGAGTGGACGAATGGAGGAGTGGAGTCAGCTCCTTGCCCAACGTCATTTCTCCCATGATGAAGACCTTTCACCTAAGTCAGGCTTAGCCTTACAAAGGAGCAAAACTCCTCACTAAATGGAGCAAACAGAAATTGTGCCAACCTGGGCAGTTGCCTCAGAGCTGGGCTGCCTGCTGCCTCTTGAGAGCAGCAGCTAGATTCCAACAGTACATTTTTATGATAAATAAACAAAAGTGATAATTTACATTAGAGCCAACAGTGTCTCTGGTTTTACAGGCAGAAATCTCTCCTATCATTATGTCCTGCCCCTCCCTCACACACAGGTATACTTAACTTTGCCTTGTGGGCCTTGCCTTGTAAACCAGAGAGACAAAAAAAAGATAGATAGATAGATAGATAGATAGATAGATAGATAGATAGATAGATAGAGATGAAGGTAGGTAGGTAGCTGTAGATAGAGGCCTGGAAAAGAAGAGAGGGAAAGTGGGGGAATCATTAAGAAAACTTAGATCTAAATACTAGATAATACTGTATCAGTGTTTTAACAGTGGTGGAAACAGGACTTAATCTTTCTTGAAAGTTAGTTTCTTGGGGCTGGAGAGACAGGAGTGAAGAGAGCAGAAGGCCAAAACCAGCATTGGGTGGTTCACAATTGCCTGTTAACTGCAGCTCTAGGGAGATTCAATGCCTCTGACCTTCCTGCACATGCTGACATTTCCACGCATGCACACACACACACACACACACACACACACACGCACGCACGCACGCGCGCACACACACACACACACACACACCTAAAAATAAATATTTAAACAAGAAAGGAAAAAGTATTCTTTGGGGGGCTATTGTGCTGAGCTGTGTCGTCTCTCCCTCAGTCTCTGGTATGACGGACAGACATACTGTCTGGGGCACATTCTGTGCTCTCCTTGGAGTCTGCTGACATCGGCCCTTTTTCACAACTATGGCCAGACTGTTCCCAGACAATCTGGTTGCTCTTGAAACTTTTATTTTCTGTTAAAGGGGATGTTTGGGTTAGTGGTTTGTAACTCAGGACCGAGCGTTTCACTACTAACACAGCACCTTACGGTAGCTGGTGCGTAGATACGTGAGGTGCAATCTTACTATTTTTGAGAAAAGGCAACTGTGGTAGAGACGCAAGCTCCAGGACGGGCTGATGGACTGCTTCCGTGCCGTATCGCGTTCAGTAGTAAAGTGGGCTTAGTCACAGAACGTGCGATCGCTCGCACTTCCCCCAGATAATAAAAATAGCGCCAGGTGAATGAGCAGCTGGAGGTGTAAGAAAGTGTGAGCAGATTCCAACATCCCCCTAGACAGCTGCCAGGGTCTGTTTCTGGGGGTGCTCTCCGGGTTCCTCCCTGCCCCCAGGGTCCCCATTCTGCAGGAAGACCCGCCTCTTTAAATCAGCGGGCTTTTTCTGTACCTTCTTCTAGGGCCCCTCCACGGCGAGGGCTGCAGAATACTGAGGGCATTCCTTCAAGGCAGGCATTGGTGAAGGAGAGGCACCTGGGATCCAGAGCTGGTTGGTGGTTAGGGCTGCCGGGTTTGCCGTTGGCCCTAAACAAAAACACGCTGATAAACTAGCCCTCACAGTGGCGCCTCCACTTGCGCTCCTGCCCCTTTATTATACTGTTCTGAACTCAAGAGAGGTTGGGGGGTAAGGGTGGTTTTGCAGTCAGGAAATGTTCCCTGGATCCCAGCGTGAGGCGCCGTCTAACCCATTGGAGGCAGTAAGACAGTATGGTCAAAAAACGGGGCGGGGGTAGGGAGGAGGCAGGCATGGTGGGGCTCACCTATATAATCCCAGCATTCAGGAGACCTGAGGCAGGTGGATCTCTGTGAGTTTGAGGCCCGCCTGGTCTACATAGCGAGTTCTAAGACAGCTCGGGCTGTGTAGAGAGATCCTACATCAAAAAAACCCCCAAAGAAGTAAAAAGGCAGTATGGTCCAGTTCTAACCGAGTCTACATTCTCACAGAGAAAAGAAGAGACACACGGCAAAAGACAACTTACACTCCAACAGGACAGGTGCTAGCGAGCAAGGTGACTGTGACTGACGGGGAGGGTGAGGAGAAAGCTTTAGGTAGCCACTAAGGGAAACGTTCTCTGAGGAGACATTGCTGTGAGCCTGAATGACAACAGGATAAAACAGACAAAAAAAAGCTCATCTGGAAGGATCCATCAAGCGAACATCTCTGAGGTGGGAGACACTGTGGTGAGTACAAATCTCGTGTGCAGGGGCAGTGTGTCATAAGCTAAGTAATAAGCTGGGAGGAGGTGATGGCCAAGGAGTGGGGGACAAGATTGAGGGATCTGAGTCTTTTCTGCTTGTAATGTGAAGCCTTGAAGTAATTTTAGATAAGAGACTGGACCAGGATGAAGTCTGATTGACAGTTCTTAAACTTCTAATTTATATTCACAGGAAGTACAAAAAAAAATATTACACAGACTTCTCCCAGGCTTAACAGCTCATGTCATGATAAGTGTAACAGCAACACTGAGATCGACCTGGCTGCAGCCTACAGAGTTTACCAGATCTCACAGATCTACCTGCACTGTGTGTGTGTGTGTGTGTGTGTGTGTGTGTGTGTGTGTGTGTGTGTGAAAGAAGGGGTTGTTTTATAACATGCAGCGCTTTCCACAACCCCCACCAGAATCAAGATGCCAGCTATGCCGTCACTACAGGACCCCACGGTGTTACCCGTGCTCTGTAACCACTCCTGTTCCCTCCCCTCCAATCCCAGCGTCAAGAAACCAGCGATCTGTTTCCCGTCTCTGCAATTACAACATTCCAAAGATATTGTATAAATGGAATCACGTGGCATGTCTCCTTCTGAAATTGGCCTTTTTACTGAACAGAATTTCCCTGAGGCTTATCCACTACACTGTCCCGTCTTATTGCTGAGTAGTATTCCTTGCGATGGTTTACCTTTTTTTTTTTTTTTCCTTCTATTCACCCAGTGAAGAAAGCCTAGGCTGCACCTAGTTCTTGGCTATTATGAATAAGAACATTTGTGTATAGGTTTTTACATGAACATAAGTTTTTTGACTCTGGAATAAAGGTCCGAGAATATAATATGATCACTCTACTGTATAGCGAGTACATTTTTGGCTTAAAAAAAAAGTTGTTAGGACTGGGGAGAGAGCAGATAAAGTGCTCAGTAGGTACAGACTTGTAATCCCAGCATTGAGGAATTAGAGACAGGTGTCCCCGGGACCCTCTGGTCACTCGGGTTATCGTAATTGGCATGCTTCAAGCCGTTGGAAGAGCCCTTGTTTCAAAAGCAGGGTGAATGGCATCTAGGAAGCAGCACCAGGGTTGCCCTCGAGCCTCCACACACAGGTGTGCGCCTGTACGTGTACAAACACACACACGCTCAAAGAAACTGCTTTCTAGAGTGATTATGCTTTTATATTCCCGCCAGCGAGAGGCTGCTGGCAATCCAGTGTTCCTGCATCCTGATTTTGGTGCTAGCACCATTTTTCCTTTGAGCCTTTGGCTAGATATTTATTCAGTGATAACTGATGTATGGCTTTAATTTGCCTTACAGTAATGAATAATGTTGTTAACACGTCCTCACGTGCCTCCTTGCCGCCTGCAGTTCCTCTAAAGGGGAGACTCTCTATATACCAGTCTTAGTTATTTTTCAACCGCTGTAACTAAACACCATGACTGAGGGAATTTATGAAAGAAAGGAAGCTCTCAGTTAGCAGGATCATAGATCCAGAGGGTTAGAAACCGCTATGGTGGGGAGCACGGCAAGAGGCAGGCAGGCATGGCAGTAGCTGTTAGGTTGTATCTGGTCCACAAGCATGAAACTGAGAATGGCACTGGCTTTTGAAACTTCAGAGTCCGCCCCCAGGGACACTTCCTCCAACAAGGCCACACCTCCGAATCCTTCCCAAACAATTCCACCAACAAGTAACCAAGTGTTCAAACATATGAGTTTATGGGCCATTCTCATACAAACCCAATTTTGTTTTGTTTTTGTTTTTTAAGATAGGGTTTCTCTGTGTAGCCTTGGCTTTTCTGGACTCACTTTGTACACTGGGCTAGCCTCAAATTCACAGAGAAGAGATCCACCTGCCGGGATTAAAAGCATGCACCCACCACGCCAAGCTATTTTTCCCATTTTCTAATTAGATCTTCTTTATTGTTGAATTTTAAGGAGGTTGAGTCAGTAGGCCTGACACAGGCCCTTTGTCAGATATGTAACCTGAAAATATTTTCTCCCAGTTTGAGGACCATCTTTTCTTCCTTTTATAATAAGGTCTTTCACAGAGCAAAGGTTTGATGTGGTCTATATTTCCCCCTTTTTGTTAAGTGTTTTGGTTCAAGTTGTCACTTTGTCATAGCCTTTTGATCCACATTGAATTAATTCTGAGCTTAAGATCAAGGAAATTTTTTTTTCCCCTAAAAATGTCCAATTGTACATTTGTTGAGATGGCTAGTCTTCCTTCACAGAACTGTTTCTGTTCCTTTGTCAGAAATCATTTGGGCATGTTTATACGGGTTTAATCCTGAGCTGCTTCTGTTCTGTTGACCCATGAGTCTATTTGTCTGCTGCACCAACTATGTAGGAAACTTGCCTTGGAGTTGACTCCATGTTGCAGGGTGAGGTGACACATTTCTGTCATCCCAGCATTTGGGAAGCAGAAGTAAGGGGATGACACGTTCAGGGCGAGATGGGGCTGCAGAAGACCCTTCCTGAAAAAGAATTTGCTTTTACTCCATATTATTCTTCCTGTTTAATTTCTTTCTCGCTATTCTATGTGTCCTTTGCCCTGTCCTATATATTTTAAAATAAATAGTTTATATTAAAAAAAAAAAAACCTTGCTAAGGTTCTGAGGGAAATTGATTAAACTTGTAAATAATTTTCAAGATTTGCTTTTATTTTTGTTTTTTCTGCCTTTTCCTTCTTCCCTTCTTCCTTCCCTCCCTCTCTCTCTCTCTCTCTATGTGTCTATGCCAAATGAGTGTAGGCAACCATGGATCCCAGAAGAGATGGTCAGATCCCTTGGAACATTGGTGGTACAGGAAGTTGTAAACCTTCCAGTGTATGTTCTTAGTACCAAGCTTAGGTCTTGTGGAAGAGTAGCGAGTGCTCTTAGCCACTGAGCCATCTCTCTGCCTTCCTATAAATCGATTTAGAAGAAAAAGATATTTATTACTATATTGTCTTTTAATCAGTGAATACAGTATAGCTCTCATCTATTTAAATTTTCTTTAATTTCTTTCAACTTTATTTTGCTCTTTAGCATATGGTTTTGTGCATATCTTGTTTAAATAGCTGAGCATTTAGTTTTCTTTGAAGCTAGTATAAGTGGTACTAAGGTTTTTGTTGGTTTTTTGTTTGTTTGTTTGTTTAATTTCAGAGTATACAGAACCCTTGTTTTGATGTCGAGTTTTGTGTATCTGGCTTATGCTCTGTAATCCTGTTGGATTTGACAGTAGTTTTTTCTTTGTGTAATTTGTAGCTTCTACAGATGCCTTGAAATTGCCTATATAGGCAGTTATGCTGTGTACAAATCTCAGAAAATTATTTCTGGTTTTCCACATGTATGTCTTAAATTTTCTTTCTTGCCTTGTACAGAATAAAATTTTCAGAGTAGTGAGAATGGACGCCCTTGTTTTACCCTTATAGTAAGGTGTGATGGTGTAATGGTTACTGTTAACTGTCAACTTGACAGGTCCAGAATTAACCATCAAACTAGCCTCTGGGCACCCTTGTGAGGGATTATCTAGATTATGTTAATCCCTGGGCGTGCTTATGAGAGACTTTCTTGATTAGGTAAACTGAGGTGAAAAGACCCATCCTTAAGGAAAGTGACACCATCCCCTGGGACTTGGGTCTTGGGTTATGTCTGACTCCTTTACTGACACACATTTACAGTTCACACATCTCAAAGATCTGGACAACTTCAAGTGGCTCTCTAAACAGCTTCTCGGCTGACATGCTCTCTCTTTGGTACATTGTATATGAAGAAACCAGAGAAAGATTGGAGCATAAACATTTCTCACCCAGTTTCCTGACTGTGGATGCAACGTGACCACCACCTCGAGGTCCTGCCATCAGAATTCCCAGCTATGATGGACTGTGCTTTTGCACTGTGAGCCAGGGCAACCCTTCCTTCCACAGTCATGTTTGTCACCTATTTTATCACAACAGCAAGGAAAGTAACCAAGACACAAAGGGAAGACTTCAGTCTTTCACCACTTGGTGTAATGTTATCTGCAGACAATTTTATAGGTTCTCTCTATCAAATTAATTCGTCTCTGCCTGTTCCTATTTTTTTATGAGAGGTTTCAGGAATGGAAGTAGATTTTATCAAAAAATATACACCATATGATTTTCAAACACTGACCAGCTTTTTATACCTGAAATACCTGAAATAACCCCATTTTCTTGCCATGGAGGTGTTCATCTTTTTTACACAATGCTAGATTCAAAGAGCTAATGTAATTTTTTTTTTTTTTTTTTTTTTGCCTCTGTAGCTGAAGAGACAGCTTACTGGTTAAGAGCAATGGCTGCTCATCAGAGGACATAGATTCAGTTCCCAGCATCCACTTGGCAGCTCACATCCAGCTGTAATTCAATTTTTAAGAGATCTGATGCCCCACTCCTGAACTCTGCAGGTACACATGCATCTGTTCAGCAAGTACTCACACACATAAAGACAGACAGACAGACAGATGCTTTGTTAAAAGGCCACTCTGGTTTCTTTGTACAGAATGTACTGAAGAGGCATGTCACCTGAAGAAAGCCACTTGAAGTTGTCCAGATGTTAGAAATGTGTCGTTAGAGAAGTGAGACACCATCAGTTTCGGGATGTATAGGCAAGATCAAATAAGACTGCTGATGACTCACGTGTGATTTGTAGAAAAAAAGAAAAAGAAAAAGAACTAGTGTAAGCAAGGGAAATACCAAGAATGGTGAAACCAGCACCAGAGAGAATTGGTTCACTAACATAGAAGAGACCAGAGTGAAAGATGTAGGAGGGGATGAAATGGAATACAAAATCATGAATTCTGTTGTGGGCACAGTAAGTTGGAAGCATTATTTAGAGCCCATATGACGACGTTAAGCAATTAAATGTTAAGTCTGGGCCCAAGAGAAGAGGCATTTCAAGTCATGGAGTTGAGTAGCATCACCTAGGGAAGATGTGAAAGCTAATCTTGGTTCTCAAGTTTTACATCTGGAATCAAGTAAAGCCTTAGCTGCTGGGCACTCCAGTGGGAGGTTTTCTTCTTTCTTTCATTCTTTTTCTTTTTAATTTTTTGGCTTTTCAAGGCTGGGTTTCTCTGTGTAGTCCTGGCTGTCCTGGAACTCATTCTGTGAACCAGGCTGGCTTGGAACCCATAGAGATCCACCTGCCTCTGCCTCCCCAGTGCTGGGATTAAAGGCGTGTGCCACCACTTCTTCAAGATTCCAGTGAAAACTGAAGACCAGCAGCTCTCCAATAATTTTCCAGGTCTCCAGCACCAGTTCTGGACGGCTGAGACATTCCAGCTCATGGACTAAGTAGCTGGTTGAGTCTGAGACTTTCTGTAGTGAGACAGCCATGTTGGGCTACCCTGTACTTATAAACCTGTAAACCCCTCTAACAAATCTTCTTTTAGTATATATTATTTTACTATTAATAATATATATATGTATATATATATATTAATTCTATCAGTTATCTTGCTTTAGAGAACCCTGACTGATTCAGAAGGAGAGCAGATGAAAACAGGAAAGACTCAAGGTCCTGGCCTCCTCCAGACTCCCATACCATCCTGAATTTCTGCTCTCCTAGTCTCAAGGATTGTCTCTTAGATCTCAGAGCAGCTATTGTTCTTTTCATTTAATCTTACGTTCCCTTCCCAGCTCTGATCTGTATTTGCTTCCTGTGCTAGTAACTTTTCATGTTGCCCTAAACAGCTACCTGAGAAAAAAAGCAGTGTGATGGGGGAAGGGTGCATTTCAGCTGACAGTTTAAGAGCAAATCCACCATCGTAGGTAGGTCTGAGTGTCATGATTCCTCACCAGCTCGGGTCTCAGAGGACCAAAGCAAAGACAGAGCAAAAGGTGGGGCTGAGATTTAGAAGGTTTATAAACCTCAAGGCTTGTTCCCAGAAACCCACTTCCTCTAGCTAGGCTCCAGCTACAGATGGTTCCACAACCTCCCAAAGCAGAGCCATCAAATGATGACTATCCAAACCACTCACTTCATTTATTCATTTAACTAACATCAACTGTGTGCCTGTTATCCGTCGGACCCTGAAAATACAAGGAAACAGCTGGGAACCAAAGAGAGGCAGATGCTGCCATGAATGGAATTCAGTCTCAAAAGATAAAACATTAAACAAAATCTTATATAGCTGTGCACGAACACATTATATATACATATATACATGCATTTAAATATGAATCAAGATAAGCACTGTGAAGCGACAGTATGGAGCATCTAGAATAAACCACTCTCACGTTTTCTGTAAATGCCCCAGGGTAGCTGAATGTTTCCTGGTCAGACAGACTGTGCTTTATATCATTTAGCTAGACCTGGAAGCTGAGTCATTGATACTCTACAGGTGTTTATAAATGATGACAGTGGCTATAGAGGAGGGCAGGGTTGGGTGGGGATAATTCATTAGTACCAGGGGCTAAAAACATTGCACTTTTCTTTGCATCCCTGCGAAAAGAAGGCAAAGGTAGAGGACATTCAATGTGCTTATATGAACATAGAAACCATTGTTGTTGTTGGTGGTGGTGGTAGTGGTGGTGGTGTGTGTGTTGTTTCTCTAGAAGAGGTCTGAAGGTTGTTTGGTTGTGGTGGTGGTGGTGGTGGTGGTGGTGTGTGTGTGTGTGTGTGTTGTTTCTCTGGAAGAGGTCTGAAGGTTGTTTGGTTGTGGTGGTGGTGGTGGTGGTGGTGGTATGTGTGTGTGTGTTGTTTCTCTGGAAGAGGTCTGAAGGTTGTTTGGTTGTGGTGGTGGTGGTGGTGGTGGTGGTGTGTGTGTGTGTGTGTGTGTGTGTGTTGTTTCTCTGGAAGAGGTCTGAAGGTTGTTTGGTGGTGGTGGTGGTGGTGGTGGTGGTGGTGGTGGTGGTGGTGTGTGTGTGTGTGTGTTGTTTCTCTAGAAGAGGTCTGAAGGTTGTTTGGTTGTGGTGGTGGTGGTGGTGGTGGTGGTGTGTGTGTGTGTGTGTGTGTTGTTTCTCTGGAAGAGGTCTGAAGGTTGTTTGGTTGTTTTGTAATACTACATGCTTGCCCCAAATGTCCATGCATTTTTAGCTTCTCTCCAATGTAATGGAAGTTATGTTATGTAAATATGTTTTTGTTGTAATCTCAAGTGTGGGATTTTAGTTGGGCTATAGTTTGTCCACACCTGTTTATTGTCACAAGTGTCGTGCGGCTTTTGCCAGCTTGTAACGGCCTTCCACGTGCGTGAGGCATGGACAGGGCTGCGGTCTAGACTCGGAGGATATATATTGAGAGGCCAAGAAAGAGAAGGTGTGGCGTGCAGTGTTGGTGAGTCGCATGTAGCAGTTTGGAGAGACCCCAGAGATGAGATGCTGTGGCCGTTTGGAGCAGACAGATGGGGAGAAACATTTCCAGGCCCAGCACCTTGAAAGAGACTGCTGGCTGCATCTGCTGTTGACAGAGATTGGTTTAGAGCCCTAAAAGAAGCCTGGGACCCTAACTAGCCGAAGTAAAGGGGTCCTCTCTCCACACTAACCTTCTTGCTTCTACGTTGGGTTGGGAGGTTGGAAAGGAGGCCGAGGCCTAAACACCTCAAATAAACTAGAGTTTTAAAAGAGAGAGAGCGCCACATTCCAAGTCATCATCTTCTAGAACTGGTCATAGTGCTACCATCATCATCATCATCATCATCATCAGTGAATGTTTCCTGACTGACTCTCTCAAATAAGTGAAAAGCCAGATTTGTAGCATGTACTGATTTCCTTAGGGTAGATGCTTTCATGGTCAAGTTAAAGCTGTCAACATAGAGATGGAAAGACATGCGGAACAGCCCATTTTTAAACACCAGACAAGGACAGTAGACATGAAGAACAGAGCAGGAGCAATAAGGAGATATTAGGAGGTGATGAATTTTAAACACATTTTTATTTTTATTTTTTATTAAATTTTAATTTTTTAAATATAAGTTACAGTTTATTTACTTTGTATCCCAGCTGTAGCCCCCTCCTTCATTCCCTCCCAACCCCACCCTCCCTCCTTCCCTCATCTCTTCCCTGCCTCTAAACAAATTTTTAGAATGTGTATGCTTTACTTAATTACAATTTTAATACTGGCTGAGTTTATAAGCTGGCTTGTTCATTTATTTCATTCCACTAAGATGGTATACGCCACCTCCAGCACCTCCCTGATTCTCCAATTGACTAGACCCATACATCTCTCAGATAGGAACCAGCTATAGTAAACAGGGCCTTTAGTTAGATTAAGGGGAAAAAGTAAAGTCATAGCCCACTAACTGATCCCCAACTCCCATTTCCAGCTCTGCAGAAGAAATCAAGTTCGTACGGAAAGCCTTCCTGCGGTAAGATTGATTACCCAGCAGTTGATCTAAGACCTAACCCCTTACCACTGTCTCCCTTGTCTATCTTTAATCGACCGAGTAGAAAAAATAAATACTCATCTCTCCACTTTTGGCAAGGCCGAGTGGCTAACAGAGGCAATCTTGGTGTCAGAGGCCTGTAACAACCAGCTATTCCAGGCCCTGAGGCTGGGGGATTATAAATTCAAGGCCTGCCTGGGCTATAGAGCAAGTTCAAGGGAGAACTTGTCTACAAATAAAAAGTAAAAAGGCTAGGCATGCTGAGGAGATGGCTCTGTTTGTAAAAGTTTTTCTGTAGAAGCATGAGAATCTGATCTCATACCCCAACACTCACACTTTAAAAAGCAGGACGTTCTGAGTGAGAACATCCGGGTGTACAAGCGAGCCCCAGCCAGCTACATAGCTAGACCCTGTCTCAAAGCAAGTGAATAGACAAACAAATAAATAAGCAAACTATTTGCCTCATACAAGCTCTGGGAGGGGCCCTTTGCCAGCTGCAGATAGTTTAAATCTGAGGACCCTAGAGAGGGAATAAATGCCAGAGCCCAGAGAGTGTTAAGGAGCTCCAGGAGCGAAGAAAGCTGCTGTTGCAGCTGTTGGGCTTTCCCCACGGCCCTAACCGGCAGGATGTAGCCTAGGAGAACTACGACCCCTCTGCCCACTAATTTTTGTCCTTTCTTTCCTACCCGGTACTGGGGTGTTGGAAGGGCAGTTGGGGTGGAGAAGGGAGAAAGAGGCATAAGAAACCAAATGAAATAGTGTAAAAGGTAACGCTAAGATCCCCTTCTTGGATATGACTGGAGTCACAGTAACTATTTTGAAACTGTGCAGCAATAAACATGGGAGGAAAGCCAAGAAAACTGAAGATCTATCAGCCATGAGTTGAGTGGGCTCCAAACTAAAACAAATAAAGCTCTCTCAGTTTTTGACATCGTACGTTGAGTTTTCTGTTGTTTACTGCCAAAGTCACTCTCTCACTGCATACACACAGGAGGTTCATCTGTTCTGGTTGCTTCTGCCCTCGGATCTGGGAAGAGGACAGGAGCAAAGACGGCTGACTCGCTGAGCGCCGCGCTGGGTGCCTTTCACACTCCATTCTCCTTAAGCTTCACAACATTGTGAGCGATGACATTTGCAAAGACGGATAATCCATCACGCCTCATCTCACTTTATGTTTTTAAGGAGGATTTGACAGCCTGCACTTGTGTAGACCTTGAAAAATTAATTTCAATGTAAATGTTCAAAGGTGTGAGCACTTGGCCCTTCTACAGGATATTAAAAGTACATCGAGACGGTGGCACAGACTTCCTGTTGAAGAAGCTGCAGGTTGAAAAATGTGGCATCCAGCCCAGCCTGCTGCCAAGCAATTGAGAACTTTCGGTTTGATTGACAAATACCAAGGAGAACTTTTCCCGTTACTAAAACTGTTCAAGGTCTCAAAGAAGTAATCAAGAGTTCTGGATGGGGTGGTGGAGTCTTCGGAGGACTGGAGTAGTCCTCCCTAGTGTGGGGGTTGGTCCTCAATCAGCCAAAGCTACTCTAAAGCATTTCTTTGAAATCACACTGGCGTGATGAAAATGTCTCCAATGGGCTAATATGCTTGAATTCTTGGTCCAGTTGGTGGAACTGTTTGGAAAAGATTAGGAGGTGTGGCCTTGTTGGAGGAGGTTTGTCGCTGAGTTCTGGCTTCGAGGTTTCAACAGCCCATGCCATTTCCAATCTCTCTCTCTCTCTCTCTCTCTCCATACCTCATGCTTGTGGATCAGAATACAGCTCCTCCCAGCTACTGTTCCAGCACCATTCTACCATTTCAGCCTGCCTGCTGCTCCCGACCATAATGATCATGGACCCTTACACTCTGGAACTGTGAACCCCAATACATGCTTTATTTTGTAAGCTGCCTTGTCATGCTGTCTCCTCACAGCAACAGAAAAGTAACTAAGGCACCAGGTTTCTCCTGAGAGGAGGAAAGAATGGTGCTTTTCAAACCCCACTCAGACCTCACCAATACAACCAGATGTTGGAACTTAGTGGGTCTTTGTCACATGTGGAAGATGGAGGCTTCCCTGATATGAGTCAGGAAGACAAGGAAACCACAGAAAGCAGCAAGTGAGAAAAGAAGGGGTAAGGTGACAGGCCACAGGGTAGAAATTTCTAAGATAGCAAATAGCACACTGTGTACAGAAGCGGAACTCCTGTACCTCTGTCATTCTTCAGTCAGTCACCCCCGAGCAGCGAGGTGATTACTGAGTGTCATCCACGAGCTAGTTAAAGAGGTGGGGTAGAGACATACTCTTTTTTTTTTTTTTTAACTGTCAGTGTGTTGAACAGCTGTTATCTTCTTTTTGTGATATTAATATTATCAATTTATCACAATTTATTCAATTTGTATCCTGGATGTGTCACCCTCCCTCATCTCCTCCCAATCTCACCCTCCCTCCCTGTTCTCCCCCTATGCCCCTCTCCTAGTCCACTGATAGGGGAGGTCCTCTTCTCCTTATCTGACCCTAGCCTATCAGATCTCATCGAATAGGTTGACTGGTTGCATTGTCTTCCTCAGTGGCCTGGCACGGCTACATTCTCCTCCTCCCCAGGGGGAGGTGATCAGAGAGCCTACCACTGAGTTCAGGCCAGAGAAAACACCTACTCCCCCTTATTAGGGAACCCACTTAGAGACTGAGTCTATGGGCTTCATCTAAGCAGGGTTTTAGGTCCTCTCCATCCTTGGTTGGGGTGTCAGTCTCTGCAGGGTCCCTAGGGCTCAGGGGTTTTTGTTTGTTTGGTTTTTGGTTTTTGTTTTGTTTTGTTTCGTTTTGTTTCGTTTTGTTTTTGTTCTGTTGGTCTCCTTTTGGAGCTCCAGTCCCCTCCATGTCTTTCTAGCTCCCCCTTCTTTCATAAGATTCCCTGCACTCTGCCCAAAGTTTGGCTGTGAGTCATAGCCTCTGCCTCATAACTTGATCAGTAGAGTCTTTCAGAGGCCATCTGTGGTAGGCTCTTGTCCTGTTCCCTGTCTTCTCCTGCTTCTGATGTCTGTCTCGTTTGCCCTTCTGAATGAGGAAAGGAGCTGTTGCTTGCAGTGTTCCAAAACTTCTCAGTTACATGAGTAAAACACCACCCCCTCTCTTTTTCATGGATATGGGTGTTTTGCTTGCATGTGTGTCTGTGCCTGGTGCCTGAGGAAGCCAGAAAAAGAAACTGGAGTTATAAACAGTTGTGAGTCACTATGTGGGTGCTGGGAATCAATCCTGGGCCCTCTAGAAGAATGGCCAGTGCTCTTAACTACTGAGCCATCTCTCTAACCCTTTTTCTTTAAGCAAGTTTCAGTTCAACTTTGGCCACAGGCAACCAGAATCCCAAACTCATCTGTCAAGTAGATATAGTAACACTGAGACAGATCACAGAGACCTAGCTCTCCCAAAGGGTATTTAGGAAGAAGTTAGGCACTATTAAGCACTACTGAGAATGGTAATGCCCTGTTAGGTCTTGTTATAAGCATTGTTTGATATTTTAACTTCACAAAGATGTTCAGAGTAAGCCAGTAGGCCACTTGAGCAATAGCTGGTAGACCCTTCCCTTGACTCTTGCCTCAAGTGGGGCGCTGCCAACCCAGCAGTATCTCTTAGGCCAACTGGCTGGACCATCATCAGAACAGCCTGGCTTTTCTGAATACCCTACAACAGTCACTCTGAGCGGATTCCTCTTCTCATAGCCTGAAAGCATCGAGGCGGAGAAGACGCAGCTCACCTCTGAGGCTGTGCTCAAGCCACTCTGCCCCAGACATCCTGCCCTGACTCCAGGAGGCTCACGCTAGCCATGGCAAGCCCCTGTGAACTCCAGATGACCCAACCTCACCAACCCTGCGGCTGGAGTCACTGAGGGAGAGTGAGTTAGTGACTCAGCAAGGAGCTTGTGATTGGTGGAACTGGAAGTCGTGCAGAAGCAAACCGCTCCTTTTCTGTCTCGATACGCAGTTTTCACTCTTTGTGGATGAGTCTGGAAGGTTCCCCCACTGGGTACTGCCCCCAAGGGCTACAACACTTGGCACCATGAAAAGCCTCTTCAGGATGATCTTTTCCTGCTTCCTTGTGGTCTTCATCATATAGTGAACTGAGCTGATCACACTAAGAAGACCATGGGCTCTCTACCCTATGTGCTTGGCGGCGGCCGCTAGAAGCAGCTAGAAAGTGGCTCCCAAATCCATAACCCTACGGGAACTGTCATGAGCATGATATGCCAGACTTCAGTGAACACATTTGTGTTCTTCCACAGCATCAGAATGTATGAAATAAAAATTAATTCATAGGCTGAGGAGATGGCTTAGCAGTTAAAAACATGCACTGCTCTTGCAGAGGCCCCACGCTCAGTTCTCAACAGGCATATACTGGGCAGCTCATTTAGAAATGAAGGGGCGGGGCTGGGTTCAGAGCAGAAACAAAGATTCAGGTCCAGATGGGCAAGGAGGTAGATGAAGAGATAGCAGTCGAGTAGGCCATATCAGTAGTAGAGGATTGAGGCAAGTTGAAGTCCTGGGGAGGGTTAAGAGTTCTCTCTCAGTCTTTTACACACACACACACACACACACACACACACACACACACACACACACTGGGTGTCAGATGACAGATCAGTGAAGCAATACTATCCCAATGCTAAGTTATATGGGGTTCAGTTGAGGGTCCAGTCTGACATGTCCAATAAGTTTTTCCTTGGGTCTGCTTGCCCTGATGTGACTTTTGATATGCTCGTGTGCCCCTAAAGTCTCAGTTTAGCCTGATAAGCAGACAGATGGTGCTGTTTGCCAGTCCACCAAGGCACACAATCATCCTCCGCTTTCAAGATGGAATTTAAAAAAAAAAAAAAAAAAAAGCTTGTAAAATGGAGGTCTCCCAAGGCAAAGCACAACCTGAAAAGCCACGGTTTTACACAATAAAGAGAAACTCAGAGTAGGGTACAGCCTGATGGCAACAGGTTCCTGGGGTTTTAAGCTCTTCTTGGCTCATGCAGCAGCTAAGAATCAGCTAGCAGCTGAAGAGCTCCAGAGAGCGGCTGGGGGTGGGATTATGGAGACTATTAAGCATTTCAGAAGAACGAAGTCGGTGATAAGAAGTAAAGAGCTAAGACTACCAATGTTGTTCTTCATTCAGGCACAGGCCTGAAACTCAGCTTCCAGGTGGAGAACAAGGTTTCCGTTTCTCTCAGGGGCAGCTAGAGCACTTTAGAGTGAGGCTCATGTGCTAGGTTGAGGTGTGGAAAAGGTTTTCCACAGAGTGTTACACATTAGCTCTTTTAGCATGAGGTCGCCAGCGGCAATGGAAGCTCAGGCCATACCAAAGCGTTACAGCTCTTGGTTAAGCTGCTGTGCTGAGCATGGCAGAGGTGTGGGCGGAAGCCTAGGCCTGGTCGGCTTGCAGCTGAGGCACAGGCTCAGTGGGTCAGAGGCAGGGTGCTCAGACAGCCATGGTGGAAGGCTGATGGCATCACAAAGCCAGTCAGCAGGAGCCACTCACACACTCCCCCTACACACACACATACACACAACACACACTTTTATTTTTGAAATCAGGGATTTATAAACCCTTAAGCAGTGAGAGGGATTTTGAGGGTGAATGCATTTGATTCCCTGCGGTCAGGGGGTCAGGGATACTCGATTTTCACATAGTGGTACAGTGCATTTTCCATGCAGTAGCATGGTCCTATCACAAGAAGGGAAATACAGTACTTAAATATCCTAAGGACAACTGAAGGTTAAGATCCTTAGCAGGTGGGGTATTTCCAGGAATAGATAGCTAACTGAACTGGTTCCCTTATCAGGAAAGGGTCTGGTCTGTAATCTGTGGCACTCCTTACTAGTCCTGGGGTCACCCAGATCAGGGGAGACTTTTAGCACCCCGTTGAGAAAAGGGAGTCCATCATTATATCTGGAGATGTCAGACTTTAACCTTACCCACAGAGCCCCTCATAACCAGAAAGCAAGAGAATATAAAGAGCCAAAACCTCTGTGGAAGACAAAAACCTATAGAAAGCCAAGGAGGTCCGTGTACCCCACTGCTAGAAATGTTCAAGAGAACCATTGAAAGTTAAAAGCAGAGAGCCTTGTTACTACAGGAAAAAGCAATGACATTCAGTGTGATACCATTAGCTGCCTGGTAGTACTGGGCTGTTGACATTCAAGCCCTAGAGCAACAGGCTTCTTTTTTGTTTGTTGTTGTTTTGTTTTGTTTTTGAGGCAGAGTTTCTCTGTGTAGCCACAGCTGTCCTGGACTGGCTTTGTAGACCAGGATGGCCTTAAACTCACATCCATCCTCCTGCCTCTGCCTCCTTGAGTGCTAGGATTACAGGCATGTGCGACCACGCCCAGCTGCAACAGGCTTCTTACTTGAGCATCTAGGGCCATAAATCTCTAGCTTTGAAAGCTCAGAACCATAGACTAGTTCTGGGGGCCTAAACAAGCCTCTGGCTCCGGGAGCAAAAGCAATAAGCTTCTAACTGGGACTTTGGAGTCAGAAGTCTGACTCTTTGAGCCTAGAGACAGAGGTTTCTAGAGAAGGGTCCATCCCATAAGCTTCTGGAGTCCAGGGCTGTCAGCTCCAAGGGAACTCCTCCATAGTTTCTCGTTCTTTCCAACTGAATAGAAAAATGGGACCCTTAACCAACCTTTCCTAATTCATTTTATTTTTAGGCTGGCCTCAAGCTTTCTATGTAGCTGGTGGGAGATGATCTCGAACTTCTGGTCCTCCTGCATCCACCTCTAGAATGCTGGGATTACAGGCCCTGTGCTACCACAGCCGGGTTAAACCACCCCTTTTTGACAGGACCTATTCCTAAACTCATGTAAAGATACAAGTAACTGGTAGCAGAGGACCTAGCTTTTGACTGCCCCATCTCAAAAGACAACATTTATTTGTCTGTCAATGTGTCATTATCACCATGGAACACTAATTACACAGGCTGTAATTAGACTTCCTGTGAGGAGGGGAGAAATGACGAAGTATTTTGAGAAATGCTTGGTCAAACAGATTCTTTCCCAAGGGACTTTCCAGAGTCTCCAATTTTCTCATTTGCATCGTGAATTTCCAACTAAGCCAAGTAATATGACCACAAACCCCTATGCTGAGGAGGCCCTGTGAATACGAGCACATCTTGGAAACAGTTCTCTGCGTGTGTCGCCAGTCAGTATGCTAGGCAAACACTGCTACACTGTCCTTTTCTGCTTAAGCAAAGCTCTAGTGGGTTCTTGACGCTGGTCTGACTATTACTAGCTAGGAGACTTAGAAGGTAACTATTTGAGCCTCACTATTTTTTCATTTATAAGAGGCATAGACTCCACGTCTTTAAAACACCTGTCCAACTGTCAGTTCTTTGTTGTGGGATTACAGAAGGTTCTAGAAGGACTGAATGGGGAGTGTGGATAATGGGTCTACAGAGGACAAGGCAGGCCCAGGCATTGATAAAAATTGGGTAGTGCTGGCCATGGTGGGTCATGATGATAATCTCAGCGATTTAGAGGTGAAGGCAGAAGATCAAGAGTTCAAAGCCAGCCTTGGATACATAAGGTGTTTGGACCAGCCTGAGTGACCTGAAACAAAAGATAAAGGAAAGTGGGAGAGAAAAAGGGAAGGAGAAAGAGAAAGGAAATGAAGAAAGGAAGACAAAATGAGCACATAAGGTATATTGCAGTATAAGTCTATAGTAGTCATTAGATCCAACCTAGATTTTCAGAAATTTTATTCCAGCATTCTAACAGGATGGGTTTTTGGATTAACCCAACTTTATTTATTTTAATAAATTGTGTTTGTTTGAGATGAGGTCTTCCTATAGAGCCCCAGCTTACCCAGCACTTACTTTGCAGTCCAGGCTGCTCAAGTTCACAGAAACCTACTTCAGCTTTGAGGGGACTCTAGTCCAGGGCTTGCAGGGCAAACATGGGTCTCGAAGGTCTTGCCCTCCCCCCCATTCATTTTTCCGAAACCTTTACTTTGGGTTTTTAAATGCCTCTACCTCCCTTCCAACCCACTGACCTTAGGTAGGAGAGAAAGAAGGTAAATAGGAATGAAGAATGTGGAATCATTCCTTGGCGTGATTCTGCTCTTCATTGTTAGGATACCAGCAGTCCAGTCTAACAGCTAACAATAGCAGTGAACAGCAGCAAATGGCAGACAGTGGCAGTGGCGTGAATCAGCAGCAAGAACACGATTCAGCAAAAGCAGCATGAATTAGCAACAGGCCTACAGGAAGCTATCTCTGGAGCACTTTTCTGTAAAAGAATATAGCGAAGCATAGCGAAGCTACGTAAAACATTTCGATGCAAAGCAATTTCTGTCTGTGGGCTCCAATTTATACCTTCTCAGAATCCATACCAGGATGTTTTTCATATGGCAAAAACCATGTCCCTGCACAAAGGCCATTTCCTGTTGACAAGAATCACACGTCCTCTCATGAGGCTGACAAAGATCACGTGCCTCTCATAAGGCTGCTATCAGCTATGGACAAACATTCCCACATCGCACACTTTGGGCTATAACAAAACACATCCACACAACACAACAAACTTCTGCTACTTTCCTACCTTGTTAAAAACCATTAGACTACAGTCCTAAAGCTAGCCCTCAAGGTCTGTTCCCTTATTTGTTCATTTCCTCCTTCTGAGGCTGACTACCAAGGTCCAGCTATCAAAGTATTAAGGTCCAGCAATCAAAAGCCCCCTTTGGCTCACCTGATTAACATGCCCAATTAAAACTGAACACCTCATTCTAACACAGGGTTTCTCTTTTTACCTTTATAAACTGCCACGTGTCTATGGGCCACATCTGTCTCCTCTCTATCCTTTGTACCCCTCCCCTGAAAAAAATGTCCTTTCCCCTATCCCTTGCTCTCCCCCCTCCCCCGTCCCTTGTTCCTTTCTCTCTCTTCCTCTATCTCCTGTCTTTGTCTCTTATCCTTCCCTCTGTCTCTCTGGAGCAAATAAATCTCCTTTGTGCTGAGAGAACCTGGTCTTGGGGTGTCTTGAGCGGACTCTGTGGTTCCCTAGAAGCTTCCTGAGAGCTGAGGTCATGGGCATGTGCCAGCACGCCTGGTTCCTAAGCTAGGTTTTTATTGACATTGAATCCTGGGGCTTTTCACACTGGTAAAACAAAACGAGAGCTTTACAAAACACAAGGTGCATTTGGCAAAATGTTTGCTCCATAGTGCCCAAAAATCCCAGAATCCTACCAAAAGAGGAGCTAGAAAGTGAAGTTCATCCTGAAGACCTCCAGACTTAGGCACTAGAATGTTACAGTCCTTTCTTAGTTCCCATTTCACCAACACAGCTGTGAAATAAACTCTCTTCTGCTGTCTGCAGCTACTCAACAGGAAACCTTCCCAGGATGCTTGGTAAGCATCAGCAAAATAATGAGGGAGGAAGTCCTTTGAAAACCATGAGGCACATCACAGACACTTTATTTTTATTATTATTCATACCGTTTAAAGTGCAATTTTGGCTTTACCACAGACATGACTTCAGGCAACTAATTCATCCACTCCGCCCTTTGTGTAAAAAGCAGTAATGGCTGGGAGAGATTAACTAGAAAATGATGGTGGACACTTCAGAAAATTGAGGGTCACCGTGATGCTTATTAATTAATAGTAACCAAATGATTTCTAGTATAAACAGCCTTGAGCTGGGGGAAGAAGCCAGGAGGCTCTGCTACTTTTTTCACTTGTTGCCATTTTTTTTTTTTTCATTTAATCCATTAGCTTCAGTGGTGTATAATTAGCATAACACCCTGGAAAATTAATCCAGTCTGGTGACTCAATATCAGGGGAACGAAACAGACTTCTAAATCACACTGGAGCCTCAGGGCCAAGTCCTTTCAGAGTCTGAGACCCTGATTGTTCAGCCCAATAAAGGGGAGCCCATCTTTCTATGTCAACACTGCTACCAGGGCAAACACAGTCCCGACAGAGTTATCTGTCCATTAGAGAGCAGGGAAGGGATGGCAAGCTCTTTCATTCAGACTGTGAGGTACTTAGAGCTGGGGAGACGGCCCAAAGGATAAAGCACTTGCCCTGCACGTGTGAGGAGCCCATTGAAAGCCAGGTACGGTTTGTTT
This sequence comes from Meriones unguiculatus, assembly GCF_030254825.1. Classification (NCBI taxonomy): domain Eukaryota; kingdom Metazoa; phylum Chordata; class Mammalia; order Rodentia; family Muridae; genus Meriones; species Meriones unguiculatus. The sequence goes on from NC_083360.1 coordinate 84,532,803, forward strand.
GCCTAGTGTGAGGTGGGAAAACAGACACAGAAGGATCTAGAAGCTCCCAGTTGGCAAGCCTGGCTACGAGAAATCCTTTGTGAAACAAGGTACAGTGTGAGACCCAACACCAAATATCTTCCTCTCCACTCCACACACGTGCCACGGGTTTCTCTCTCTCTCTCTCTTTCTCTCTCTCTCTCTTTCTCTCTTTCTCTCCCCTCTCTCTCTGACAAGAAGACATTAAAGGAGGGACAGGCATTACTAAGGGAACTGAGCTTCATGTGCTCCGTGTCTAGCATGCTGGGCCCCACAGGACGGTGTTGAAAGGAGAATTGAAAAAGGTTGAGCCTAAGGACCCGAGTTTAGATCCTCAGAACCCACATAAAAAGCCAGGCGTGGTGGTATGCAGCTGTCCCCCAGCACCGGAAGTCATTGACAGAGACAGGCAGACCGTGGAGCTCATTAGCCAGCCAGCCTAACTCAACTGGTGAGTTACAGGCTTAGTGAGAGACCCTGTATCCAAGACTAAGGGAGGCACTCTACCTGCATGCCCATGCCCACACACACACACACACACACACACACACACCAACACAAACACATTCCTATAAAGCCAAATTCACTGTGAGCCTCTGGAAGGCTTTAAGGTTTGAGCAGAGGTTTTCTACGGTATAAACAATAGGACAGTGTGGGTGAAGACTAAAGTTTCTCCCTCGGTGAGTAATTATCTCCCAGATTAAGCTGTATACATTTTCTCTCCTAAAGAACGTGTCCTGGGGGTTGGAGGATGTTCCGCTTAGCCCAGTGAAGACATTGGAGAGGCAATAGCAAGCTATAGCTTGAGCCTAGAGCCTATCAAAGCCAGCAAGCCTGGGCGAGGGGCTTTTTCAGAGCCATAAAAGCCACCGTCCGCCCCACCAAGCCCATTGAAGGTGTGGCGAGGCATGACTGCCCTGTGGCAGTGTCCCAGGATAAAGGGGCAAGATGGAAAATAACTGAGATTGTGGGAGGTAACTAAATGGCTCCCATTCACACTGCGATATCAGCGTTGATCTTTTGGGAGAGCAAAGCATGAGACAGAATTGTTTCATGTTGTGAAACCTTGACGTTGTCAACTTTTTTCCTGTAGTTATCTCTAAGCTGCTGGCTCCCAAGGTCAGCTGGCGAGGTTTGAGAATGGTGAGTGGTTGGTCTTCAGAGAGTCTTCCTCCCCTTTTCAAAACAGTTCCAGTTCAGAGATTTTATAATGCTAACCTCTGAGTGTTTTGTTTTTCAGTGTTTTTTTGTTTTTTGTTTTTCGAGACAGGGTTTTTCTGTGTAACCTTGGCTGTCCTGGATTCACTTTATAGACCAGGCTGGCCTTGAGCTCATTTCTGTCCTTGAACTGCCTCTGTCTCCCTGAGTACTGGGATTAAAGGATCATGCCAGCACTTCTGGCCACCTCTGGGTGTTTTAGTTAGAAAGGCACATAAAAGACGTGCCTGCATGCCTAAAGATGCATGAGTGGAAATCAGTTTCCATTCCTGTGCAAGGGCCAGGTACAGCAGTGAAGTACTTGGCAACTCAATACGGCACCTATGATACCTGAAGAGGTGGGGGTGAAAAATCCTTCAACAGTCTGTGCCTATGAGCATGAATGAATGATGAATGAACAATTAAGGTAATCGGGTCTCCAAGCTACACTTGGATGGAGTTGTTTCCTTGTTTGTGTTGTTGATGCCCTTCCTATCTGGTGTGAGTAAACATTTGTTTAGGTCTCCAAGAAAAAGTTCCTACACTTGTCCATATTGATTTTTTTTTTGTGAAGTATATACTCAGAAACTACATTACTGTAAGAGTAATTGTTCTTTCCCCTATATTACCACTGTATGTATATATATATATATATATCTTTAATTAATGAATGTGTGTGGTATATGCACATGTGTGTGAGTGTGCTCCTTTGTGCACTCATGGAAGCCAGAGGAAAAGGTGGGCTTTTCTGTTCCATCTCTTTCCTGCTTTTTCCCTGGAGAGAGGGTCTCTCACTGTACCTAGAGATAGGCTGGAGGTCAGCAAGCCCCAGCGATCCTCCTGTCAGTATTCATCACAAATACATAGCGACCTCATTTGTAGGCAGATGCTATGAAATTGAATTTAGTCCTCGTGTTTGCATAGCAAGGATTCTGACCTGCTGAGCCATTTCCTTGTCCCTATAATCATATTTTAAAACGAAATATGAGCAAAATGAATTTAGTGTCATAATAAAGAATTATACACTGACCTGACCAGGTGGGATTAATTCTCAATGTGCGAGATTGTTTCAATGTCTGAAAGCCAGAGAAAACAACATAACATAGTGTCAGCTGCTCAAAAAGCTAGCAAAAGTTTTGCTTGAGGCCAGGGGCTGTGAGGCTAGCTTGAACAACCTATCAAGACCCTGGCCCAAAAGAAATGAAAATCCCATATCTTACTAGATATGAAAAGATATTTTACTAGATGAGGAAAAGAAAACATTTGCATTCTAATTTGACATGGCAAAAGGAAAGAAAGGGAAAAAAAACTCCTTCAACTAGGTAATGAACAACAATGGGAAATACAATTGATGGCATACTTAATGGTAAAAGACTAGGCAGCTGCATTTCCTGTACGATCAGGGGCAGGAAGCAAGATGAGGAGGGCTACTCTGGTCAAGACTGTTCTGAAGGTGCCAGTCAGGGCAAGCAGGCAAGAGAAATGAATAAGGCACACATTTTAGGAAGGAAGAAGGGGGCTGTCTTTATTAACAGAATACATGAACAAGCCTCAGCAAACTAAAGAATCCCATACAGGAACCATTAGAACTTACCAATAGAGTTAATATGACCCAGAGAGAACAGGAGCTCCACAAGGACCAAATATATCTGGGCACAGGGGTCTTTTATGAGACTGTTTCTCCAACCAAGGACCATGCATAGATATAACCTAGAACCCCTGCTCAGATATAGCCCATGGTAGCTCAGTATCCAAGTGGATTCCCTAGTAAGGGGAACAGGGACTATTTCTGACATGAACTCCAATGTCGGGCTCTTTGAACTCCCCTCACCCCCGAGGGAGGAGCAGCCCTGCTAGGCCACAGAGGAAGACTTTGCAGCCAGTCCTGAAGATACCTGATAAACCAGAGTCAGATGAAAGGGGAGGAGGTCTCCTATCAGTAGACTTGGAAAGGGGCAGGAAGGAGATGAGGGAGGGAGGGTGGGATTGAGAGGGAATGAGGGAGCAGGATACAGCTGGGATACAAAGTTAATAAACTGTAACTAATATTAAAAAAAAATTAAAAAAAGAGCTTACCAATAAGTTCAGCAAGGTCCCAGGTTATAAAATCAATATGCAAAAATTCTATTATGTCTTTATTCACTTATAATAACTCGAGATCATATTTAGAAAATGATTTTATTTACAAAACCGTCAAAGAAAATAAACTATTTGGGAACTAACTTAGCAAGAGAACTGTAAGACTTGTACTCTAAAAACCGGTAGAACTGATTAAAGGAAATCTAAATAAGTGGGAAAACATCTGATATTCATGGGCGAAATAAATGAGTTATTACTATTTAAGTGCCGAGAGCCTCTTGATCTATCTATAGAGTCCAAGCAATCTTGTGGGAACCACAGATGTCTTATTTGTAGAAATTAACAGGCTGATTCTAAAATCCAGATATAATTTCAAAGGATCCAGATGGCCAAGATAATGTGAAGAACCGTATTGTCAGAGCCCTGCCGGATGGAAAACTGCAAGTGTACTTACTGGAGTCCTGGACACAGCGTAGTGCAGGCAGGAAGCTAAGACACGCAGCCACGAGCAGTTTCGAGATTTCAGAAGTAGACTGCCCATTGATGCTTAATTGATGCTGGACAAGTGTGTGAGGACCATTCAGCTGGCAAAGGCGCCTTTCAGACAAGAGTTCTGAGACGACTGGATTGCCGCATGCAAAGGAATGAGGTCATGCTTTACCTCTCGCCGCTCACGTCCACCACAAAGGGATGTTTTCTCCTAATCATTAAGTGGTTCTCTAAGAATATTATCACCTTGATTAAGAGAGATACTAGAGACGGGTGGAAGTCATGGTTAACCACCTGACGTCACTTCATTTTACACTTTAACATGGTCAGCTTTATGTGTTTGGTGGTGGTCGTGTGTGTGTGTGTGTGTGTGTGTGTGTGTGTATGTGTGTGTGTGTGTGTTGTGCCTGCCCATGGATCAGCATGAGGACATGGAGTGTCTACCTCTACTTTTCTCTACCTTAATTTTTTGAGGCAGTGTCTTTCATTAAATGTGGAGCTTCTAGTTTTGGCCAGAGAGCCCCTGGGATCCTCCTGTGTCAGGACCCACTCCAACAACGGATGTACAGGATCTCAGTGCCTCACCTGGCTTTCCCGTGGGAGGTGGAGCCTCAACCTCAGGGCCTTTGCTCACTCTCCTCAGTTCCAAGGATAAAAGATAATTTGCTGTTGGGCCCAGTAGTGCACACCTGTAATCCCAGCACTCAGGGAGACAGAGGCAGGCAGATCTGTGTGTTCGAAGCCAGCCTGGTCTACAAAGTGAGGCCAGGACAGCTAGGCAGGGCTACACACAGAGAAACCCTGTCTGGCGAAGCAAAAAAAAAAAAAAAAAAAAGGATAATTTGCTTGCCAATTACACATCTGACAAGATATTTGGCTCCAGAATATAAAAGACCAATAACATGGTTCCAAAACGGGCAAGGAACCTGAATAGGACTACTTTCATAAGTACTGGAGTAGATACCTGGCATCATCAGTCACCAGAGAAGTGCAAAGCTCAGCAAACCCACCCATAATTAGAGACCACTCGATAGCCGCTAATCTTACATAGTAAAAAATAAAAAATTGAAAACATGCCAAAAGAAGAAAAAACAAACAAACAAACAAAAAACCTCAGGACCCCCAACACTGCTAGGAAGGGCCATAAAAGGTGAGGTCCTTTTGGAAAACAATTTGGCAATCCCTGAAAAAGTTCAACAGAATCAAAGTTAACAATTTGACTCCTAATGCATACCTGAGAGAAACGTAAACATTTATCCACGCAAAAACTTGAATGTTTACTGAGATGCCATCTATAACCCCCAGAGGTGGATGAAAACTCATATCCCCCACAAATGGATAAAGAAAATTTAGCATATCCATATATAATTCAGTTTCACTCAGCCATACTGAGTGAGGTGGTAAACATGCTACAACATGATCAAACTTGACAGGAGAAAAAAATAAAGGCTGCCAGATACAAAGGCCATGTCTTCTGAGAACAGGAAAAATGTGCAGGGACAGAAAGTAGATTCATGGTAGAGTGGGCTGGGGGATGAGGCGATAGAGCTCGTTTTGCACTGGGTTTCTCTCAATATTGACCTCCTCACTTTCCCTCCTTTAAAGTTTAAGATAAATTATTTGGGAGTCTGTTTCTATTAAACTGACTTCAAATCTGAACAGAAAGTTGGAATGTGTTCCTTTTAACTCCTCGGGGGGATGGCCTCAGATGCTTCCAGCTTATGAGTCTTCTCTGTCCAGCTCACACGACTTACAGCTCATTGTTCCTCGAAACCAAGTTTTACCAAAAACTGAAAAAAATCATGTAGATAGGAAGTTAACGCAAGTGAGAATTTTGTGTAGTGTGAATATGGTTTTTGTGGTGTGGGCTGTGTGGCTCCTTCAGATTGTCCACAGCCATTGACTATGATTGTCTTGTGCTCTAGAAGGGGTGTGCTTGTGCCAGCTGCAGACCGTTTAATTCTGGGAACTCTGGAGATGGTATAAACGCCAGAGTCCAGAGAGGGAGGGGGCACTCCGAAGAAGGAAGAGGAGGATTCTGCTTCCCCAACCACTGCTGTTCCTGGTTACTGTTGTTCTGGTTTGAAGACTACATGGATTGGACTTGCCCCAAGGAATCCGAAAACTCTGATCAGCAGGAAGCAGTCAAAGAGAACTATGTCCCTTTTCCCCTCTAACCTTCTGTCTCTCCTACCTGGCGCTGGGGTGGTAGAAAGGATTAGCATGGAATAGGGTGGCAGATGAAGTAGTCCAAATAAATTAAACCAAAAATAGTGCCTACAAACACCATGTAAACTGTTACTCAGTGGTTGTTTTTCAACTTGATTCTACACAGGCTTAATCAAATGGCACCTGAAAGAGTTGGTTCAAATTTTGCTTTAAAAAGCTATTTTGAGGGGGCTGGAGAAATGGCTCAGCAGTTAAGAGCACTGACTGCTCTTCATTTAGATGGACCTGGGTTCGATTCCCAGCACCCGCGGGGCAGCTCACAACTGTCTATCATTCCACAATCTGACACCCTCACACAGATATAGATGCAGGCAAAATACCAATGTACATTTAAAAAAAAATGAAAATAAATATTTTTTTTAAAAAAAGCTATTTTGAAATTACAGGCTTACCTACAACATCCAAAGACTTAAAATGTGGGCTTCTAGGGCCCAGAATTGACAGAAGCATTCAGTCATTTTTTTTTAAAGTAACACTTTATAGTTCTCCCTCTTAAGTGACCTCTAATATATGCAAGCATGAAGGCAAAGGAAAAACCAATAATAAAAGTGTTCTAAATTACAGTAATAGTTGCCTATGTCTGTAAATATGCTTAAAACCAGGTGGCATGGGAACTACATTTTACTACAGCTATAACCTTGCCCAATCAATACAAGACTAGAGTGCGAGTCAAAGGTATCAGCTTCCTGGTTGCTGTTTTATCTTTTCTAACACATATAGTGGCATGGATCTGAACTGACCAAACTCTGTTACAATGAGTATTTCTCCTTTTTGTTTTTTTAGAACTATAGATTTTCTTTTTTTAAAAAATGGGTTATTTATTTTTATTGTATGTACATTGGTGTTCTGCCTGCTTGTATGTTAGTGTGTGATGGTGTCAGATCTTCTGGAACTGGAGTCACAGACAGATATGAGCTGCCATGCTAGTGTTGGGAATTGAGCCTGGGTCCTTTGGAAGAGCAGCCAGAGACAACTCTCCTAACCCCTATTTTTTTTTTCTTGTGGTAGTTTAACTAATAATGGTCCCCATAGCTCATGTTTTGTCACCAGGGAGTGGCACTATTTGAAAGGATTAGAAGGATTAGGAGTTGTGGCCTTGTTGAAGGAAGTGTGTCAGTGGGGATAGGATTTGAGGTTTCAAAAGCCTATGCCAAGCACAGGCTCTCTTTTCCTTCACCTACAGACCAGAATGTAGTTCTCAACTACTGCTCCAGTGCCTGCCTTCATGCATCATGTTCTTCACCATGATGATAATGTAGTGCAACCTCTGCAACTAAGAGCAAGCCCCCAATTAAATGCTTTATATCAAAAGAGTTGCCTTCATCATGGTGTTTCTTCACAGCAATAGAACAGTGACTAAGATAATTCTAAAACAAACTCTTCTGAAAACCTATTTTCCAAAGTATCCTATCACTGGATTCTAGTCATAACCTGTGCTCCCTTTCTTAACACCACAGTTATTATTCTGGTTTTGGAGACTTCTGCAGCAGCATTACAGAATAGCCCTCTGGTCCTTGGTTAGCACTAAAAGGATCAGAGGATGTCCAGAAGCTGCAAAGGCTGGGGTTCTTCTAGAGGAGGTGGTTCTGTTGCTTCCGTGTCTTTCTAGAGATTGGGGAACTTGAGGGTAAACAGAGGTCCTAGGGCCCGGACAGTTGTCTTTCTTTGAACTCTATTTCCTGGACACCATGTAGCTGTAGAAACGGCTCTTCCTCTTCCACTCCTCCTCCACAGGAGCTTCTTGCTAGTCTTGGAAAGTCTCTTCTATTAGGAGCCTACCCTGTGTGTCCCCTCCACTCCTGCTTTTATTAAAAAAAAAAAAATCATTTTAGTGTTTGCGTGTATGTGTGAGAGTTTCAGTTTATTTAAAAACTCAGTTCTGTTATGTAAACATCTTTTTGTTTTAATCCCAGGTGTGGGATATGAGGCTGCTTTAGATTGTCCACGGCAGCAGACTATTTGCCTCGTGCGGCTTCTGAGAAAGGTATTATCTTTGCCAGCTGTGGATAGTTTAATGCTGGGGACTCTGAGAGGGTGTAACTGCCAGAGCCCAGAGGGACTGGGGCGCCCCCAGGATGAAGGAGACTGCTGCCCACTGCTGCTGCTGGTACATCCTGCTGCTGCATTTGCCGTTACATTTGCAGGTTTGCTAGTTTGCTGGACTGCTGGAAACCCTGACTACAAAGACGACTTGCCCCAAGGAACTATGTCCCTAAACAGCAGGAAGTAGTCTAAAGAGACCTATGCCCCCTTTCCACTCTAACCTTCTGTAGCTCCTATCTGGTGGTGGGGTGTTTGAAGGGATTAGGGTGGGTAAAGCTTGGAAAGTAGGTAAAGGAGGTATAAGAACCCCAATTAAATAGATTTTAAAATACCTGCCAACATAAGTGTGGGTACGTGAATGGCACCATGTGTGAAAACCAGAAGACACCTTCAAAAGTCAACTGTCTCCTTCCACCACGTGGGCTCTGGGGATGAAACTTGGGTCATCAGTTTGGGTAACAATCACCTTTATTCACCGAGTCATCTCACTAGGCTGTCTTACTGCTTTTAACCTCTACTCTGAAGTTCTTTCTCATCTTTTCTCCTCTATAGGATTTCTGCTTCTGGCAGTGGCAGGCCTGCTCATTTAAGCTAAAACCATCTGCTGAAGACAACTAGAAAGCTTGGGCAGAATGCAAGAGCTGTTTGAAAAGTCTGTGAAGTTTCCAAGAGCTTGAAGGACCAAATCCCAGAGAGAAAGAAGGCAGATGGGAGGAGCCTGTCAATCATTTGCTTTGATGTATTTGTTGACTCTCAATCTACAACTCAGAGAATACTGGATGGTCTTACTGGGCTAAGATGACAAATTGGAGATCAAGGGCCACTATAGAGAACACTCTAAAATTTCATTGAATATAGTAATATGTTACATTGGTAGTCGCCCACAATGAACCAGGCCTTCCGGTATTTATACCTTTGGAAAGTCTTCCTCGATGTCGCTCTGAGTGTGGTCAGGTGATCTGTTTTATCAATAAATTGTGTGTCAATAAAGATCACATAAAGAGAGATTCGAGGGGCTGGAGAGAGTTCAGTGTTAAGCGTGCTTGCTGTTCTTCCAGATGACCCAAGTATGGTTTTTAGCACCAACCCAGCTAATAACCAAGTACCCCAGCTCTGAGGGACCTGACACCCTCTTCCAGCTTCCTCTGGTACCCACACTAACATGGCATTCATTCACACAGACACACACAAATAAGAATAATAAAAATCTCTTTAAAAACAGATTTCCTATGCTCTTGCTCACTGGGGCTTACATTTTAGGATCCAGTCTGCAGACTTAAGTCAAGGTAATAATAAGGGAGAGATATGGCATAAGACCTTCAAGACATGACATCATGTTAAGGAAGAGACCATGTGGAAAGCACTAAAATCCTCCAGCCCAGCTCCCAGCTGAATGGACCTTTTGAGTGGTCCCAGCCAACACCAAAGATGTCTCTATCGTCTGATTTTCCTGTTGTCACATGTATTTTTGTAAGCCCAGTGGAGTTATTTGTTTGTTTTAAAAGTGGGTATTCTACCTTAAAACCCACAAGGATGATTGTGTGTGTTTACTTTACCTTTTCCTGGTAACTGGAAGTAGAGGTGGTAAAAAAAAAAGATTTATGCTTATTATTTTAAATTATGTGTATGTATGTGGGTACACCACCAACTGAGGTGGAAAAACTTTCCCATCAACCCAAAGAATTAGAAGAAATAACAAATCAGTGTTTTAAGCCACAAATATTGAGGTGGTTTGAGATACAGTAATAAGCAATTAAAACAGTTAGGAACCAAAAAGAACCTAAAACTGGTCCAGATTTTTAAACATATTATCATTGGGCCCAGCAGTTGAAAGCGTGAAATGTTCTTTCAAAAGACCTGAAAAAACCTTTCCTTTCCCAGCACCCACATCAGGAGGCTCACAGCCACGTACATCCTAGCTCGGGGAGGATCAGATGCCTCTGGTCTCCAGGGGCACCTGCGCTCGTGCGCACACATTCCACCCACCTGCCCCTCCCCCACGTAATTAAAAATAATAATAAACACAAATCTTTTTTAAAAACCTCCTCTACTTCCAATTACCTGCCTGAGGCAAAATAAACACACAAAATCACCTCTGGGGTTCTTAAGATACAATGCTTCATTTTAAGATAAACACAAACTCCACTATGCTTACAGACATAAGAGACGTGACAAGAGGAAAATCAGACAATAGAAGAGAACGAAGGGAGATCAATCTATGAACATTATCAGGCACAGACTATAAAACAGCTGTGATTGATATCTCAAGGAATTAAATATCAAGATAGTTTCAGCATAAATGCAGAAGCCATAAAAAATAAAATGAAACTTAAGAACTTATATATTGCACACGTTTTTTTTTTTTTTTTTTTTTTTTTTTTTTTTTTTGAGACAGGGTTTCTCTGTGTAGCCCTGGCTCTCCTGGACCTCACTCTGTAGCTGAGGGTAGCCTCAAACTCAGAGATTCACCTGCCTCTGCTTCCCAAGTACTGGGATTAAAGGCCACTGCCTGTATACTGCACACATTTAAACCCAGTACTTAAGAGGCAGAGGCAGGAGGATTTCTGTGAGTTAAAAGCCAGCCTGGTCTATGTAGCAAGTTCTAGGATGTCCAGGACTAGTCTCAACAGACAAACAAGCAAAGGATTTACATATTCAGTAAGTAAATAAAGAACTCTGTAAACAGTTTCACAGAAAAGATACAGCTGTGAAGTAGAACAGAGAATCAAAGAATGTCTGGACTGAGGCAGAGAGTAATGGAAGATAGTGAAGAAGGGTAGAAAGTGTATGTAATTGAAGTCTCAGGAGGGAAAGAGAGAGGGAGGGAGAGAGGGAAATAGAAACATGTGAAGAAGTAACATCCAGGGGCATGTGGCGGTGGGCTTCCGCTGACACTTGGGAGACTGAGGCTGCAGGTTCACCAGTCTGTGACTATCCTGGGCTACAAAATGAGACTGTGTGTTCACACAGTAACAATGAACAACAATTTCCTGAGACCTCAAGCCACAAAGTCAAGGAACTCTACAAACTCCAGTAAAGATAAAGCATATTTCGATACATCAAAGTCCTAAAAAGAAACACCATCAGGACCAGCTGGAGCTTTTGGTACAGAGCACTTAATAGGTATGTGCGAAGCCCTGCCTTTGACCTCCCAGCATTGAGACAGGGACAAAATTAAAAGCTGTGTATGAGGTAAGAGAACAAAACTCAAGTCTTTGTTTCAAAGTGGCTACCCTAGGTTGATAGGGTAGCCAAACCCAACAAGCAACACTTCTCGACATACAGGTTTCAATGTATTCCTATCCTGTCAGAATACAATTCAAACTCCTGGTCACAGCTTATAAGGCCTTCTAGGATCTAGTGGCTGTGCATTTTTGTAGCTTCCTTCCTCGTTCTCGAGTCTGTAGAAGTCTGAACTTCACTCACCGTTCCCCAGCGTTCAATTCCTCCAAGTTGCCTTATCTCACCCACCTCAGGCTATTTCTATCAGCTGCAACTTTCCCTTTCTCTACTTTTTTTTTTTTTCTTGGCTTTTCTCCTTATGCACTATACTTAAAGTGCGATTTTCTTTCTACTTGCCTTGGTCTTTGTAATTTCACTTTGGGGAATAAGAAATCTACTCTTTAGCTGCTGCAACTCCACCAAAGAGTCTACTATAGTTTATGATTATTTCCTTATGGACAATACGTTCAAAAGGACAGAAGCTGTGTATCTCACAAATGTCCTCATCTGAGTTTAGAATGGACCAAGTAAAACTAATATTAGTCACTTATGAGTTGTCTTTAAGATAGTCCATTATACCTCACTTCTAGTCCTAGCTACATTTTCTTTAGGTTTCTAAAGAAGACAGGTGTAAAACAGTGTAATTAAATTCCTTAAATTTTTTTTCAACATTTCTGGATTTTTCTGCAATTAAAATAAAAATGTAAATGTAAACATGAATTTTCATAGGACCCATCTATACTGATACAATTTAACAGGATTTTTTTTTTGGGGGGGGGGGACTGGGTCTCCTGTAGCTCAGAATGGCTTCAAACTTTCAATGTAGCTGAGGGCGACCTTGAACTCTTAATCCTTCTATCTCAGCCAGAGGGCTGCTATGACTGGAATGAGGTACCACACCCGGGCTTACTCAACAAGATTTGCTTTAAAAAAAAATGCAAAAAAGCCTGGCATCCTCAAATGACACTCTGGCTTTCCAGTCACTCCGGGATTCAAGAATGGCCTTTCTTTCTTTTTTTTTTTAGGTTTTTGTGGCTCCTTTCCAGTTTTCATCACAAACTTTGTTTTTTCTCTGCTTCCTCCCCTCAGCGAAGCACAGCTTCCTCTGTCGTGTTCTGTAAAAACCTGCCACTGCTGATGAGTCTTTTGATGCACCATCTGAATGGGCCTGTGCTGTCTCATTACCTCTTCAGTTCTATCTCCAATGTTAGTGGCAAGCAATTTTGTTGTTGTCACTTTCTCTGCTCATCTAATTGCTTTAGTAATTTCGCTGCCGGCTTAACTCTGCAAACACAGGGTAAAACAGAAGACTTTCACTTAACCTTCTGTCATCAAGGTCTTTTTGTTCCCCATGGCACCAACACCAGCACCAACAGTGCCTGACTTGGTAAACAGTACACTTGATTGTTTTGTGACAAGGTCTTGCTGTGCAGCTCAGGTTATTCTTGAACCGGAGATGCGATGCCCCTGGCTCAGCTTCCTGAGTGCCAGGATTGCAGGTGTTCTGATCCCGGGTACTATTGGTGTGTACTCTGACAGGTTGCTCACCTCAAGTTTGACTACTTTGGTCTTTATCTACTATATATACTTAAAGCTTCATTGACACCCAAGACTTGTTATCCCTTAATTTGGGTGTCTACCCATCACCTGCCTTTAAAAATAACTGGTGTTTATAAACATTGTAAAGTTACGAAGAAGAAGCCATCAGGATCCGAGGAAGAAGATACTGGCAGAGAGAATGCAGAGAAGTTCTGAGTGCCGTCAATAAGTTCAGATTTGGGCTATGTGGAGGGTTGACTGTTGAGCCCGTCAGAAATGGTTTGAACAGCGTGAGAAAGGAAGGTTGGTGGATTTCGGGTTCAAGAGTAAGCCAGGATGAGGGCCACAGGAGACAAGTATGTGGTGAGAGAAGGAAAAAACAAATAAACAAACAAAACCCTAGGATCTTGGGAAAGAACCTAGCAGAAACATGATTTAGAGGAAACTGAATAGGGTAAAAGCGGAAAGGGGACTAGCACAAACGACCCCATAATGCCCAAGGCTGAGGTGGAAATACGCAAAGAGCTAGACAAAAGCTGGAAGACAGATCCCTGAGCCAAAGACTTCTGTAGGAACGTGGGTTGGCGGACAGAATCAGGATGGGAGCAGACGCCCAGCCAGGACGTTTTCACGTGTCTGTGGCTGAAGGACCGCAATTTCAGATGTTTGCACACAAGAGCACCGGCATTTCTCTATCGGGTCGGGTGTGTGTGTGTGTGTGTGTGTGTGTGTGTATTTTAGATTCTCCACGGCCCTCAGCTGAAAAGTCTGGTGAAGTTTAACCGGTCTGGTGAGACAAGTGGTCAGTGTCGTCGGGAAGACTGAGTCAGGGGTAGGAGTTCCAGGTCTAGGGGTCTCCCGGGGAGGTGGGAGGGTCGAGGCCCACGCTGTGCAAGGGATGCTCGCCGTATGGATCCGGGCAGGCGTGTCCGTGGGCGGCGAGAGGTCTTCGGCGGCGCGCGGGGGTCACTTTCCCCGGACACTTCAGGAGGACGGAGCAGGTTTCCGGGGGGTGGGCGGGCGGCTGGAGTCGCCCACCCGCGATGGGACACGAGTGGCGTCGGGCCACTGAGGCTCGCCGTCCCGGGGACCTCAGCGCCGCCGCGGCCAGCGAACCGCTCGGCGCCCGCCCCTCCCGTCCCGGAGGGAACCTGTTGCCGGGGAAGGGGCGGGCGGAGGCCTCTCACGCTCGCTCCGCGCGCCCGCCGCCGCGGCCTCTCGCCCCCAGCCACGCTCCGCGCGCGCCCCTCCCCGGCCGTCCGCCCCGAGAACCGCACACACGCACGCACACACACACACGCCGCCGCCCGCCGACGGCCCGCCGACCGCCTCCGGGGCCGCTTCCGGGAGCGGAGGCGCGGCCCCGCGGAGAGGAGGAGGAGCAGGCCAACATGGCGGCGCGCAGGGCTGGGCCGGCCGGCCGCGCCTGAGCCGCCCCACCGCCCCGGCTCCGCTCGCGGCGCCCACGCGCGCGCCTAAACCCTGGCCCGGCGGCCGCGGAGCGCGCGGGGCAGGAGCGCGGGGGCCCGCCGGGCTACGGGGCCGGCGCCGAGGCAGCGCGGCACGGCCCCGCGCCAGGCCCGGGAGCCGCAGCTTCGCCGCACGCCGGCCGGCGCGGCCCCGAGGCCCGAGCCATGGAATCGGAGGAGGAGCAGCACATGACCACGCTGCTGTGCATGGGCTTCTCGGACCCGGCCACCATCCGCAAGGCCCTGCGCCTGGCCAAGAACGACATCAACGAGGCCGTGGCGCTGCTCACCAACGAGCGCCCGGGCCTGGACTACGGCGGCTACGAGCCCATGGATAGCGGCGGCCCCAGCCCGGGGCCGGGCGGCGGCCCACGGGGCGACGGCGGCGGCGGCGGAGACGGCGGCGGGCCTTCCCGCGGCGGGAGCACCGGAGGGGGCGGCGGCTTCGACCCCCCGCCCGCCTACCACGAAGTGGTGGACGCGGAGGTGAGTTGCGGGGCGGCCCTGGCCTAGGGGGAGAGGCCGCCGCGCTCGAATCCCGCGGGCGGGGAACGCAGCTCGCCCGGCTCGCGGCGGGACTCTCGGGCGGGGGTTGTGATGAGACTGGGGTTACAGACATAATGGAGCACCGCCGCTGCTCGGAGATCGGGGTCACTAGACTGAGGTCAGATGGGGAGAAGGGTCTACCCGCCTGGAGTTAGGTATTCGGACCTGAGCTGTGGAGGGGAGACGTCTCCTGGGCTCCCTGCTGGGTCCGTGCAGTGGGCAGGAGTCCCTGGAGAGATGGGCATGAGGGTTCAGCATTCCCACGTTCGGCTGGCTTGGGAGATGGGAAGGGCATGGACATCAGGTGTCAAAGCCGGAGTCCCAGTGGACGAGGGTGTTTGTGACACTAGATCTCTGCGAAGGATTGGATTAGATACCAGGGTCAGAGTCAGAAAGAGTGCGATAGGTCAGCCGGGGTAGAGGCCTTTGCGGGTCACACAAGCAGGGCTGGTGGGGTTAGGAATAGGGTTTAGGTTTTTAAACCCACCGTCAGAAAGAGGGCAGGGTCCAAAATGAGGAACGGCCTAGACCGCACCAGGAACGGTGGGAGTGAACGAAAGGTAGAGGAGCGGGTTTGGCTGTTTCAAGGTCCGGGTTGGAGGGATGGGCTTGACTAAGGTCCGGTATTATGACAAGTAGTGGAAGGGGACCGAGAAAAAGAATGAGTGAGAAGCCTGGGCAGGAACGGGAGCAAAGGAAGGACCAGACAGTGAGAAGGTCAGGAACGGGACCCAGCCGGGGCAAGGGGAGTATGGTCACAAAAGAGGGAATTAGATCGCTGAATGGGATGTGTAGCCTCAGGGAGGCTAACAAGGGGCCCGGGCATAGACTAGAGATGAGAAGTTAGTAGGACTGGAGTCTAGAGAGGGGCGTCTAGGGCGTTTGATCACACACCTCAGATCTTTAAGTAGTGAAAACTAGGCCTTTTAGTGTTTTGGTTTACAGTGTGAGCAAAGGACACGGGACAGGATGACAAGCTTGCCAAAACAAGGGGAAAAAAAATCACCCAGAAGCCATCGTGCTTATGGTTAATTTGCAGAAAAATGGCAGCCCGTGGCATAAAATTTTGTACTTTTCTTTAAATAGTGCATCTTAGGGTCCAGGATAGCAGCTTGGCTTAGTCTAGTCACAGAACGGCACAGATCTCAAGTTGGTGAGTAGGCTTGTGTTTTTAGAGAAATTACTTTGGGTAATTTCTAAGGCACCCAAGTTTTTCCTGAGCAGTGTTCTGAGCTGTTAACTGTGTTTGCAGCAGTTTTTCAGTCCGGTGTTTGCCCACAAGCTCCAGCTAGAATTCCACTGTTAGCACTATTCAGCCGTGTCCTTAACTGGCAGGGAACATAGTCCTACTTTGGGTGTTTTTTTAAAAATTCTGTGTAATTTTTAAAGATTATTCTCTTCTATTTGGATGGCTTTTTTGAGACAGAGTTTCTCTGTATAGCCCTGGCCATCCTGGAAGACCAGGCTGGCCTATATCTCAGAGATTTGCCAGCTTCTGTCTCCTGAGTACTGGTAATAAAGGTGTGTACCACCACCGCCTGGCCTTAATGTGACAATAATTTTTTTTCTTCTTCTTCTTATTTTTTTTTTTCGAGTCAGGGTTCCTCTGTGTAGCTTTCACTGTAGACCAGGCTTGCCTCCAACTCACAGTGATCGCTTGCTTCTGCCTCCCAGAGTACTGAGATCACAGGCGTGTGCCACTGTGCTCAGCTAGAGTGACAGTTTTTATGTGTGACGCCGTAAGATACCAGCTCCCATCACTCCTCCCCTTGTTCTTGTCAGTTTTGGCCTGTTTTGAAATCGAGAAAACTCACTTCTTCTGAACTTGTTTATACGAGTCTGCAAAGGTCAGTGTGTTCATGTGAGAAATTTTTATTTTCTGTTTCTGCTTTTAATAACCTAAAATTGAAACTCAAAGTGAGCTAGAGTACTTGTGTCACATTAACACTAGCTTATGTCTTATACATTTAAGGTAGAGGAATCTGTAGTGGCTTCTTGGAATCGAACAGCAGACTTGAGAAATTTGCTTTCTGGAAAAATCCAGAGACTGTGTCTTTTTAAAGAAAGTCTAATCCTCCTTTCCCCTGACACATGGTTTGGGGGTATGGGAGGCTGTACCATTGCTTGTAAGAATTCAAGGGCTTAGTAGGGTTGCCTTATTCATATAGTATATGGGCAGAGTGCAGGCCAACTTCTGATAGCACCAGGAGTGTGGTAAGAATATTTAACACAGTTTTAAAAATCATCACTCAGGCCACCCGTGCCGCTGTGCACCCTTGGCACACAGTGGGAAACTGGGGCTTCTGAAGATTTGTCAGGCTCTGGGGTTAGGTTACATTTTATTAATCCTGGCTAAAATAGTTACTACATCACCATGTTAGGCATGAAATTAGTAGCAGAGCCTATATTACAGTTCAGGTCCTGGCATCAAAAGCTTTTTGCTGTGTCCAGCTAATAGTTTTAGGATTGAAATATTCGTCCAACATATCTAACAAGGAAAAGTATAGAGATTGGAAAGAGGTGAGTTGTGAGGCTATTCCTTGATTCTAGGAGAGGTAAGCACTGGACCAAGGCATCAGGACTGCATTAATGGGTAGACTAAAAGGAGGATCATATTCTCTCTCTCTTTTTTAAAGCAAGGCTTTAGAAGTTAATAATTAGTTCCGTTTCCTTGTTTTACAGATGTAGGCCCCAGAGGGAAGTTGTCCCAACAGAGGGAGCCAATAGAACCAGGTGCTTCTCTAGGAAAAAGAAACAGGGTGCAGTAATGGGTGGGTGGGTGGGGGAGAACAAGAGTGAAAAACAGTGATGGTTGCCAGCTATATATGAGCTACCCCTATTTCTAAAAACAGAGTCCCTTATCTTAAAATACATACATTTCTGCTTTGGAAATCTTTTTTTCAGGGTCCTTAAATTTCTTTCTTTTTTTTTTTTTTTTTAAATGATCAATTAGTTCTTGAGGCTGAGGATGCAGCTTAGTGGTAGAATATGTTTAGCGTACATGAAACCCTGGGTTCTGTCCTTAGCATGCAGATAAAAAAAATTGTGGCAGAAAAAAAATGATAAAAATGGTTGTTTTTATTTGATATATATGTATGTTGGGAGAGCAGTGATTCTGCCAGTAAACACTTCATGCCTGCCCTGTCCCATTGGCAGAGGGTAGAGTGGCCAACAGAACATAGAGTGTACATACTAATGATCTTTCAGGCTTTCGGTTTACAAGAAGTGACTTTCCAAGGTCATGTAGCTAGAATCAGTTTGGTAATTTGGGGCCCTTGTATAATTAGAATTTGCTTTAAAAATTAAAAATTTGAAAAGTACAATTTGCGTTTCAATAAGAGCAAGAGGATTCCATTTAGAGAAACCCAGATAGCCCATAAAACACTTGGACTACATAGAAAGCCTTTGTAATGTCCCCCAATTAAGTAAAAGTATTGCCTTGCAGAGGAAGCTGTTTTATTCTTGCTGTTATTGTCAGATGTGGGTGTAGAAGTGGTTCTTGGTCTTAGATCTGGAAGGGACTCTTAGGAATCCTAGTTTTGCTTTTGAAAGGCGTTACTTCAGAACTATTCCAGGCAAACAAGGAGGTTTGCTCTGGTATTAAAGAGTGTGAGATTTCACAGCTGCTCTAAATAGCTCCTCCTGAGTTGTTTTTTTTTTTTTGAATTCCACAATATTGTAATTTAATATAAGTGTACCTTGTGACATGATTACCATAATGAATCTAATTATTGTATCTATTATCTACAGTTAGTTTTTTCTTGTAGGGAAGATATTTGAATTCTTTTACAAAATTTAAGTATATCGTAATCCAGCAGAGCCTTTTCTGTTGTGTTACATTAATATACAGTTACATTAATGTAACTGATGTTACAAGCATCAGTTGAAGAATAAACAAGAAATTGTAGAAAAGAAACCACAGAAACAAGAAGAAAAAGGGAATATAATGCAAAGATGTAAATGCAGGAAACAAATAGTTCTCCTCTCTCGGCAGCTGCACCATCATACACACTTCTCTTCGTATAGTACCTACACAAGTCCGTGACTTCCAGATGACAGGTCCATGTTATTTCTGAGTGGATGAGACTCACTCATCCAGCACCAGCGCCCTTTTCATCCAGAGCAGATCATCTCCTGAGTGTAACACCCCGCTGTGGGAAGCCTTCACTGTGGCCAAGTAAACCCTGTGCCCCTTTGGCCACTGCTGGTAGCTGCTCCCTGGTACTGCTCTCCACAGCGCCCTGTGGTCCGTATAATCTTTCCCGGAGAGTCAGTAGACATCTGGCCAGGTACCTTGGGCATCTTAGAGACTTCAGCAGTCATGAAATACACCTTTCCCATTTTAAATTGTCTTCAGTAAATGCATAAAAGTGTTTGTAGGAGTTTTACATTTACTAAAGAAATAACTTTCCTTAGCTGTACAGTTCTATTCATTAATACTCTCTGACATGTCATTTCATCGCCTGATCATTTAAGGAATTGTGAACTTCATGTTTTGTTTTTATTGAATGTGCACATTCCTCTGGCAGTATTATGTCAGAACTATTTGCAAGAGTTCCTTGCTTTGGTTTCGTTTCCCAGGTTAAGGGCTCAGAGTTGGTCTTGCCATATACTACATGTAAAACATAGGTGAATTAAATCACATTGATTTGTAGTTCTTTTAATTTATCCATTTCTTTCCCTTCCCCAGTTAAAATCATGGTCTTTTTTTTCCTAAAATACAATAGTCCTAGTGTGTTTTAGAATAAATGTCAAATGAGTATACATTTTAGTAAACAATGATTTGATTATATGATTTTTAGTTTGCTTACTATGGTTTGATATATTTTTTAAAAAAATCAGATAAGGGTTTGTGGAAAAAATAATCTTGAGATCAGTTGAAAGTAGATGAAATAAAAATAAGGAGTCTGAAGGAGGAATCAGTGTAGTAGCCTAGTTTGTGGAGTAACCATTTCTCTATGGTTATTATGTGGTTCCTTTGGGGATTTTTGTGTAAGTGCAGGGAAAGGGTGGATTCTCACTTTTTGCTTGCCCTCTAATCTGCTTTCAAGATCTTTTTCAATTATTTATTTACTTAGTGATCTCTCTCTCTATGTGTGTGTGTTTGAGATTCTGGTTTTGCCCAGACCTTGTTAAGGCAGTCTTTCTTGATTATGCTACTGTTAAAGTACCTCAGGCTAGCTGGCCCTTGTGCCTCTGGGAGATCCGCCTGTCTCTGCCTTCCATCCTGTGATAGGAATTCAGAGATCACTACCATATCCATTAAAAAAAAAAAAAAGATTATTTTGTTTTTATTTTGTGTATGAATTACACATGAAAAAAGTCACTTTTTGGTTTTTTGAGATAGGATTTCTCTGTGTAACCTTGGCTGCCCTGGGCTCAAACTCACAGAGATCTGCCTGGCTCTGCCTCCCTGAGTGCTGGGATTACAGGTGTGCACCACCACGCCTGGAGTGTGTGGATACTTTGTTTGCCTATATGGATGGGCACTGTATGTGTTCCTGGTACCTAAAGGGGCCAGAAAAAGGCACCAGGTCCCTTGGAATTGGAGTTACAGATGATTGTGAGCCACCATGTGGAAATCAAGCCTGGGTCCTCTGTAAGAGCAACAAATGCTTTTAACTGCTGAGCCATCTCTCCAGACCCAACACCCAGCGTTTTATGTGGGTTCTGGCAATTGAACCCAGCCCATGAGGCTTTTATTTTCTCATTGTGGCTTTTGCTTGCCAAGCTATCTCACTGGTCCTCACTTGCTTTTAGAATATTTATAATTGGTTTGAAGGAACTTCTTTCTGTGTGGCTTGAGTGTATGCTTTTAGCCTATTTATCATAATAAGCCATGACAGCATTATATAGCTTATTAGCTTAGGATTTAAAGTAAGTTTTAGTATTAGAAATATAACTATTGTAATACTTTGATAATTTGATAATGTAAAGAGATTTCAGGGTTTTTGCTTTTGGCCTTTTTTTTTTTTTTTTTTTTTTTTTTTTGTAAACACAGGGTCTCTCTGTGTAGCCCTGGCTGGCCTAGAATTCACCATGTAAACCCATAGAGATCCTCTTGCCTCTGTCTCCTGAGTGCTAGAATTAAAGCCTGTGCCAACAGGCCTTTCAGGTTTCAACTTTTAATAGGAAAATATATCCTTGTACTTAGATATTAGGTTTACTTCCCATATATTATAAAGATTTGACTTGGAAGGTAAAAATTCTGATTTTTCAAAAAGATCTATTTTTAAGTATTTGTGTGTGTGTGTTTTTGTCTCTGTGTGTGCATGTGCATGTACATAAGTGTAGGAGTCTGCAAAGGGTAGAGGTGTTGGATCCTATGAAGGTGGAGTTACAGTTTTCTGTAAGAGCAGAACATGCATTTAACTGCTGAGCCTCCTTTTCAACTCTACAATTTTTTACTTTTAATTGAATTTTTATTTTATTTTTTAAATTTTATTTATTTTTGAAATTATTTTTTATTCACTTTCCATCCTGGTTGTAGCCCCCATCCCTTCTCTCCTCCCAGTTCCATCCTCTTTCCCTCCCTTCCTTCCTCCCATCCTCCCCCTCCCACTTTTTCATTTTTAATAAGAACGTATCAAAAAAGGTTTAATAGATTCGTTCAAAGACAGAGATAAGTTTTCTAGGAAATTTTCATATTTGGAATAACAAGAGAAATAAGTAAGCTTATTTAAGTTCAGCTTAGTAAGAAGGAACCATTTCCGAACATCCCAGTGTATTCAGTGCACTGTAGAGAACATAGGTGAACTCATTTGTGTTCAGGCTTTATTGTTTTATTTGCTTGTTTGATTTTCTTGATTGGCATATGAGGAAATAGGTTTTTCTGTGATGTTTTCATACACAGTCATCATTATGCTTTATGCGTATTTGCTCCCTCCTCTTTCCTTGCTCTCCTTACCCCCTACTCTTCATACACATACTTCCTGTCCTTTTTATTGGAGGCATTTGTTATGATTGGTGTTTTGGCTTTGGTTTTGGTTTTGAGAGAGGCTTTCATGTAGCGCGGGCGGGCCTCCAGCTCACTGGGCTGCCTCCTCTGGAGTGCTGAGATGATACAAATGCTACCATGCCCAGCCTATTTGCCCACCCTGCCTTTATGGCAGATATATTCCATTAATAGCTGTTATCTATCCCTTGTTCTCCTTCCCCACTTATTTTTCACATGAATTGATATGCTGGAAGAAGTAGGTACCTTGGACTGCAGTAAGAAGTGTCGGTAGCAGCTCAGTGATAGGACAGAGGAAACCTTCAAAGCCGCTAGTTAAGTTTTTATAGGGTGATTTGAAACACCTTTTTGTGTGTCATAAACCTAAGAGGATGCCTGCATTTATTGTAATGTCACAAACCAAAGGACATTTCAGTGTGCTTTGTTTAAAAGGGCCAGGAATGTGTAATATATTTCAGCTGAGTGCTTGCTTGCTTGCTTGCTTGCTTGTTTTTAAAGGAAAGATGGCTCAAGGGGTTTCCAGCACAGTTCTCAGCATGCACATGGTGACTTAAAAACAGCCCTCCTTAAGCAGGGTGCAGTAGTGTACTCCCAGCGCTTGGGAGGCAGAGGCAGATGGAGCTCTGTGAGGTTGAGGCTAGCCTGGTCTACAAAACAGAATAGCCAGCGCTATACAAAGAAAACCTGTCTCAAAACAAAACCCAAACCAAAAACAAAACAAAACAAAAAAACCTTAACTCTACTTCCAGGGGATCTAAAACCCTCTTCCTGTCTCTGTGGGCACCAGGAATGCATGTGGCCTACACACACATATGCAGACAAAACACACATTTCCGTAAAATAAAAATAAGTCTTAGAAAAAAAGTTTAGTTTAAAACATCAAACAGATAAAAAAGCTTCAGATGCCAAGAGAGTTCAGGTAAGACAATTTAGTAGATTACAGATATTCATATAAGAAAATTGTTCTTCATTTTCAGAAGAAACAGATGTTATTTGCCCTTTTGAGAATATTAGTTTCATTTTAAAGCTTGTATATGTCATTCTCATTGTTTGCATAGGAATTTTGTTTTGTTTTTTTTGTTTTTCAAGACAGGGTTTCTCTGTGTAGCTGTGGCTATCCTGGACTCACTTTAGACCAGGCTGTCCTTGAACTCACATCTGCCTGCCTCTGCCTCCCAGAGTACTGATGTTACAGGTGTGTGCCACCAGGACCTGGCTTTGCATAAGAATTTTTATTGTTGAGTATTGTCATGGTTTTGAGTCACAATTGTTTCATACAATTTTTTTGCATATAATTTTTGTTGTTGTCAAGATCACATTGGTAGTGGGTGACATTGTTTATAATATCTGTGGTGAACTTTTAACAGAACAGATGAACATTTTGTCTTTGTGTTCATAATTGTGTCTAACAGTGAGAAACCTTGTCCCCACCATTGATGTTTACGGTTTTCTCTCTGCCTCTGTGTGAAAGGGAATCTGCTTGGTTTTTAGAGATCATTTTAACCTAGTTTATGGATTATAAAGCCACAGTCTTGATTGTTTTTATTGTTCTGAAGAGCTAACACAGTTAACTCAGAATTTCAATTAGATAGTCTTTTTTAGAAAGAAAAA
The DNA here is from genome assembly GCF_030254825.1 of Meriones unguiculatus. Lineage (NCBI taxonomy): Eukaryota > Metazoa > Chordata > Mammalia > Rodentia > Muridae > Meriones > Meriones unguiculatus. The sequence continues at coordinate 84,556,200 of NC_083360.1, forward strand.
TGCTTTAGCTGTGGTATAAAGGTTTGAGGACCATTTTTCTGGGACTGTCTCAGGTTTGACTTCCCTCTTACAGATAATCTTAGTTGCTTTTGCATTCTTCCCTCTTCTAACAAACTCAGTTGTTTGCTGTCCCATAATATTAATCCATTTCTTTGAAATTTAGGTGACTTTACTTAGCATCCTTTCACATGAGCTTATATCAGAAATGGTTTTTTTTTTTTTTTTTTTGAAACAAGAAGGAACATGATGCTTGCAGTCATTATCAGTGACTTCAGAAATTAAAGCAAGATTCAGACACTTCATGGCAGACACTTTGCAGCTCCTGTGATCTGTGCCTTCAGTCCCTAACTTGCTGTGGAAAACAGTCCCTTTTTTCTTCATGATTTTTCATTATATTTTGTCAGTTTCAGTTGGAAATTGAATTGCACTTTAAAATTTATACTTGGAAATCAACAACAAGGCATTTAGAAACAATTTAAAATAAAATTTGCTGTCTCAGAAACAGGAAGATATTCCAGCTACGAAAGGCAGCGCTTTGTCACTTCTCTTAGTTATCCCAGACGTATAGTTACATAGCCCCTTTCTCCTTCCTACGGAAGCCCGCTGTCAGGGCTGGGACATGGCTTAGCAGGTAAGTGCACTTCTGCCCAAGCTTGAGAACCAGAATTTGGGTCCCAGCGTCCATATCAAGAGGCTCACAAGTACCTGTAAGGCCAGGTACAAGAGAACCAGTGGCCTCTTGAGCCATGCCTGCTTAAGTACACATGCGCCTTTTCTGTATCTGCTCCAGTTTCCTTTCTTGTCTCTTAATGCTTCTCTGTAACTGTGTGTGGCACTAGAGGGATCTTTCTGACATGCAAGCTTTAATCATAACCTTCGTCATAAGCACCTGTAGGTCCTCGTCTCTGAGTAAAATCTAAATTCCTTTATTCCAAGGTTCCCATATTTTACTTGATCTTACCCCTCACCTTCCTGTTCCCTTATAGGTAGGTAATTACCATCTGTTTTCCTACTCATCCCGCCAGCACGGATTCATTCTTTCTGGTTAGCTCATGCACTGTTTTCTAAATGAAGTGCATAAACATCTTATGCTGTTACATTCCTCTACTCTATATTGTGTCAAGTAAAACACTGGTGAGGATGATGAAACTGTAGTTTAAAAGGTGTTTCTGTGTGTGTTGTCTGTAGTGTTTCCAGCTTGTGTTTGGTTGGGTAGAGGAATTACTTAGTGAATGAATGGATTAAAGGTCAAACGATACTTGACTATTAAACCAGAGTTTTGGGAGGCAGTACATTGCAGTTCTGGGTTCTTTGCTTGCTAGCTGTGTTACTGGGCAAGCCATCTTACCTTTCTGAGCCTTAGTTCTCTCTAAAATGAGTGTCTCGGAATGAGGAGATGGCTCAGTCACTAAAGTGTGTGCCATGTGTGGTAGCTTGAGGAAGAAATGTCTCCATAATCTTAGGCATTTGAACAGCTGGTGCCTATTTGTGGCACTGTTTGCAGATGTTTAGAAGGACAGCCTGTCTAGAGGAAGTGTGTTCCTGAGGGAGGCTTTGAGTGTAAAAAGCTCTGACTACTTCCAACTTGCTCCCCCTGCCTTGTGCATGTGGTAAGTAATGTGAACTCCCAGTGTGCTGCTCCAGCCGCCACTGCTGCTGCTTGCTGCTGTCCCTCCCTGCCACAGCAGCTTCTCTCCTCTGGAACAGTCAGCCCAAATAAACTCTTCTGGAAGTTGGCTTGGTCATTGTCTTTTATCGAGAGTAACTAATGTACCATGCAGTCGTGGAGACCTGAGCTTGTATTCCGAGAACCACATGTCTTTGTTTGGAGTTCTGTTGCTCTGTCGAAACATCATGACTGAAAGCAACTCGGGGAGGGAAAGACTTATTTCACTCACAGTTCCATCTGACATTCATCGTCAGAAGCAGTGAGGGCAGGAACCTGGAGGTGGAGCTGATGCAGAGGACATGGAGGGTGCTGCTTACCGGCTTGCCTCCATGGCTTGTCAGCATGAACTCCACCAGCTCAGGGAGGGCACCACTCACGATGGGCGCTGCCCCAACCCCACCTCAGTTGCTAAGCCAGATCTTATGGGGGCATTTTCTCTTCGAGGTACATTCTTTTTTTTATCTGAAAATGCCTCTTTTCAGATAATTCTAGCTTGCTTCAGGTTGACATAAAATTGGCCAGCACATCACATAAAGTCAGAAGAGCAGGATTAGGCGGGTCCCTGGCGCTACCTGGCTGGCTACTCTAGCTAGAAAGCAGGAGACTGGTCGTCCTATAAAATATGGTGGAGGGGGGGGTAGAGAGTGAGAAGACACCTGCTGTCAACCCCCGACATGCGTGCATCTTGGACAATTTATGGAGAAAGGGTCTCATGTAGCTCAGATACCCAGACAGGCCTCAAACTTGCCGTGTAACTCAGGCTAGCCTTGAACTCTTGATCCTCCTGCTTTTACCTCCCAAGTGCTGAGAATTATAGGTGTGTGCCACTATGCCCAGCTTAAATTTTCTTTCACTTACTGACCCATTTGTGAAGTTAAAAACTGTAGAATCAGGGGGCTGGAGAGATGGCTCAGTGTGTAAGAACACTGGCTGTTCTTCCTGCAGTCCTGAGTTCCATTCCCAGCAACCGCATGGTGGCTCACAACCATCTATATTGGGATCTGACGTCCTCTTCTGTCATGCAGACATACAGGAAGACAGAACTCTCATATATAATATCTTAAAAACCCTGTAGAACCGATCATATTTACATATTGTCTTAGTTAACAGTTTTATTGCTGTGAAAAACCACCATGATGATGACAGCTCTTATAAAAGAAAGCATTTAATTGGGGCTGGCTTATGGTTTCAGAGGGTTATTAATCCATTCTCATCATGGTGGTGTGCAGGCAGACGTGGTGCTGGAGGAGCCCAGAGTTCTACGTCTTGATCTGCAGGCAGCAGAAGGAGACCGTGTGTGACACTGTCACACTGGGTGTAGCTTGGACATAATGATCTCAAAGCCGGCCCCTGAAGTGACACACTTCCTCCAACAAGGCCGCACCTCCTAATAGTGCCACTCCCTATGGGCCAGCATTCAAAGACATGAGTCTATGGGGGCCATACTTATTCAAACCACCACCCATATAAATACATACACAATATCTAAAAATAAGCTAATACTAAAATATTTATACTGTTGTTTTTGAATGATGAGGTTGATTTTTCTGAATTAAAGTTTTCCTTGATGAGTTTTAATGGCCTGTAAGTTTTACAAAATAAACATTAAAATACAGATAAACTGTTATCTGCCTATTAAAATGCAGGTAGTTAAAAAGCCTAAAACATTTAGCAGTTCTTAGAAATAGACTATAAAATTATTCAAAATGATTCTGAGGAAAATTAAGTATAAAAAGACTAACTTGGTTTTTGTCTAACTGAAGAATAAAAGAAAGTTTATTGCTTCCTACTACATAACTGATCTGTAGAATGAACTGTATATAAATATATGGTGAATGCATTTGATTGGCTTACACAGATAGCGTGGTCTGTGTAGTCCAGCAGTAGCTGAGAGGCTGTAATACTGGAACACCGATAGTCCCTATCTGGAGCTGAAGGCTGGGGGAGTCAGAACGTTTCTGGTCTTCAGTCTGTGTTGGAAGCCCCAGGAAGCTCTGATACCAGGAAGAAATGTGGTCACAGCAGTAGGCTAGATGAACCCACCAGGAGTGAAAGCAAGCATGCTCAAAGTAGTTTCCTTCTTCCTCTGCTCCTCTCTGCTGTCACCAAAAGGTGCTGCTATGTTTAAGGTAGGCCTTCCCCTTCATATGGTTCATAAGATAATAGCTCACAGGCGTGCCCAGTAGCTTAATTTTTAGTAGATTCCAGATCAAGTCAGCAACAAAGATTAGCTGGCACAGGAACTCTTTTATAAAGACTAGAGTTCATACTTGGCTATCTAGCTATTTGCTTTGTTGTCATACCTAACTATAAGAAACTCTGATTCCACAGTAGTTATCCAGGTTGGGTCTGAGTGAGCAGCATTTTTAGTTTCTCTTCCGGCCCCACTTACCGCTTTTCTGTGCTTGTGTTCTCCTCATTACTGCTGTGTGTTCTGATTGATCTCTGTCTTACCTACCTGCCATCTTTCGAAAGGACTGTGACAGTGTTTTGAAACAGCTGTCTCAAGAGGTTTGTTTTTAGGTGAAGGACAGAATGCAGAGGAGCATGGGTAGGCACTACTGGCAGTTAGTGATGTTTCTGTTTTCCTTATCCCCAGCAGTGTTAGAACTGTTGGGTCATTGGTTCGGTTCAGTCTGTGCAGTTTTGTTTTTTTTTAAAGTTACTCTTTATTTATTTATTTATTTATTTATTTATTTATTTATTTATTTAATGCATATGAATGTTCTATCTGCGTTTACGCCTGCCAGAAGAGAGAATCGGTTCACATTACAGATGGTTGTGAGCCACCATGTGGTTGCTGGGAATTGAACTCATGACCTTTGGAAGAGCAGATAGTGCTCTTAACCACTGAGCCATCTCTCCAGCCCCCCAGTCTGTGCAGTTTTTAAGGATTTTATTCACTTGATTCTTACTGTCCTTTATATACAGCAATAGTACATTCTTTTTTATTTATTATTTATTACAATTTATTCACTTTGTATCGTGGCTCTGGCCCCCTCCCTCATCTCCTCCCAATCCTACCCTCCCTCCCTCTTCTTCCCCTCTGCTTCTCCCCCAGCCCATTGATAGGGGAGGTCCTCCTCCCCTTCTATCTGCCCTTAGCCTATCAGGCCTCATCAGGAATGGCTGCATCGTCTTCCTCTGTGGCAATAGAGGAAAACAGAGCAGAAGAGCTGTTTTTATTATTTTATTAAATGAAAAGAGTGCTCTGAATAAAAACTCTAGATGCATATTAAATAATGGTTTAGATCAAATTTGATTGGTACCAACACCTATTATAGTGAAATGTCAGAGCAATAAAATAGTTAATGCCCATTTATTAAAACTAGCTATTCAGATCAGTTGTCAAGAACTACTGCGTATGCTAGGCACTGAGGTCAGTGTTGAGAGGAGATACAAGGATGAACACAGGCATGGTCTCTTCTCAGTACTTTTCTCACTGCTGTGACTGAGACTGACAAAGGCGGCCTAAAAAAGAAAGGGTTTATTTTGTCTCAGGGTTGGAGAGGATGCAGTCTATCATGTAGGGAAGCCATGACAGCAGGAGGGGCTCACAGCTTGTTTTTATCCGGTCAAATCAGGAAACAGAGAAAAGGACAGAGCTGCTTTTTCCTCTTTCCATTTTCAGCTCCAGACCCTAGCCAGGGATGTTGCCCACATTCCTTCAGGCCAGGACTTCGTGTTAGTTCATTTTCTCCAGCATCACAGACAAAAAGCTGTCCTCCCTGATGGCCTAGACATTTCTCAATCAACTTAATCTTCAGTTGACCGCAGAATCAGCCACCATACTTCTTTATTATAGCCTTGAGCTTAGCAGATTTCTTATGTCCAAAGTGTAGTAAACTCTGTTTGGTTTTTAGAACCTGGATACTTTAAAATTATGAGTTAAATATGAAGAAGTATAGATTTATCAAAAGAATTTGGACAGTGCCTTAAGAATTTTTTGTGATACAATATATCTATAGTGATATATATTGCCAGGAAACCAATTTTTTTTTTCGCTGTTTGGTTTTTTGAGACAGGGTTTTTTTTGTGTAGCCTAGGCTGACCTGGAACTCTCACTATGTAGACCAGGCTGGCCTTGAACTCAGAGACCCACCTGCCTCTGTGTTTCCAGTGCTGGGATTAAAGTCGTGCACCACCACTGTCTTGCAAACCGAACGATTTTTCTTTTAAGATTGTTTATTACTATTTTGTATCTTGGAACATTCATCAAGGTGTTTTCTTTTAAAAAAAAAACTGTCTTTCTCTAAGTAGAACATATGCTTGCTGTCATAAATGTTCCACATCTAATCTTTAACAAAATGTTAATTCTCATTATTCTCTGATATTAAAGTTTTGCGAGGTGTTGGTCACTACCTTAAAAAATTATTTATTTGTTTGTTTGTTTATTATGTATACAGTGTTTTGTCTGAATGTTTGCCTGCACACCAGAAGAGGGCACCAGATCACATTATATAGATGGTTGTGAGCCACCATGTGGTTGCTGGGAATTGAACTCAGGACCTCTGGAAGAACAGTTAGTGCTCGCAACCTCTGAGCCATCTCTCCAGCCCCACCAAATGATTTTTAAGGGAAAATTTTTTGTATATGCCATGAAGTGTACATGATTTCTACTTATTTACATGTTGAATATGTAATATTTATGGATTGGTGTTTTCTCAACTACTGTCTTTCAAGAATAATGCCACTTACTTACTTCTTGTCCTAAAAGCATAAATGTAAAAAAAGAAGTTGCTTTTTTAGACAGAGCTCACTGTGTAGTTCTGGCCGTCCTGGAACTTGCTCTGTAGACCAGGCTGATCTTGAACTCAGAGATCCATCTGCCTGACTCCCAGAGTGCTGGGTTTAAAGGTGTGCACCACCGTTTCCTGCTTGCTCTTTTTTAAAAGATGGGTTTTCATACTGTGGCCATCAGCTTGTCTAACTTTCCAAGTGCTGGATTGCACATCTGGATAGGAGCGCTTTTTTTTTTTTTTTTTTAAATCTTAAAAGTCTCTTCTAATTGTTGATAATACAAAAGGTCATTTAGAGCTTGGGGCATGTTGGGAACATTTGAAAGGCTTACTAGAGTTGGATAGCAGCAGCCTATAAATGAAAACCTTTTCAGAGGCCACTTAAAGTGGGCTCTGGCTTATTATTTTTACTTTGATTTTTTGCATTATATTTTGTGTTGGAGTACTAAAATAGTAATTTGACAATGTTATTTTCATTTTGTGAGATTATTTCTCATGGTACATGCCTCATTTTGAAATGTTCTGGTGAATTAGAGTAGCATCATCTCACTGACATTTCAGTTTTACGTACACACACAAATGTTAGTTTTTCACAGAATGTTTTATGTTCAGTGAGTAACTAGTACTCAGTCCATGTTGAAATGATGCAGGCCAAATATATGTAATCTGTACCATAAAAAAAACCTTAGTTTACAGTATGAGTACAGAGAGACACACACGCATCTGTAGCAAATAGCAAGCCAGTCCTATTTGCTTTTCAGCACTGAGCTTTATTTGGTTGAATCTAGAACAGGTCTGTAGTAAAGGAATGCTAAGCACTCACTAAGGGTCAAAGACCAGAAATGATGCCACGTTAGCTCTGCTTCGCCCAGTGCATAGCGATTAGGATGTGGAGAGAGGTATCAGGGCTATGGAACAAGATAGTCCTTACAAAACAGATAGGGACTGTTTTCTGCTGTTCCTACCTTTTGTTCCAGCAACAAAGTTAAGCGTTCTAACATTAGGGATTAAAAGAGGTTTGTCTCAGGGCTAGAAGAGAGCATGCAGAGCTTGGTGTGTCAAGTCTTGTCACTGAGAGGACAGTGACTTCTGGCTCATTATCAAAATCAAGAAGAAAAATCTTCCTCCTGGGTTCTTGGGTGGATTTTGTTTACTTTTCTGTGTCGTCTTCTTCTTCTTCTTCTTCTTCTTCTTCTTCTTCTTCTTCTTCTTCTTCTTCTTCTTCTTCTTTTCTAAAGGCAGGCTCTCACTCTGTCTCAGGCTGATCTCAAGTGTACAGTAATCTTTTTGCCTCAGCCTCCCAAGTACTGGGATTACAAGCAAGCACCATCACACTCAAGTTTGTTTGTTGGAGAGAGGGTCTCACTCTGTAGGCCCGCAGTTTGCAGCAATCCTCTTGCTATAGCCTCTTGCATATCAGAGGTTTGCATCACCATGCACGGCCATGTATTTCTTTGTAACATGAGGAAGTGTTTGACTGTAGGTCATCTTAAATGTGTCCTTCCTCACAAAAGTTTCTGTGCTTTTGGCATGGAGATTCCCTTTGTTAAATATTGTTTGCGTTAGAATGTCAGAGTCACTATGGAACTGCCCCACCCCCTTCCCTTTCTTCTTTAGAAATTTTCCATATGTAATTCCTCATAAGGTAGTCAAGGGTGCTGGGTTTCAGAAGGAGGGGAAGGAGGAGGCCAAGCAGTTCCCAAGGTGCTGTGTGTCAGCCTATCACTTTAGCAGTCCTGGACCCTGCCTGAATCTATCCAGTAAGCATGGGTACTAACTACTTGAAAGTAAGCTATAATATCCTGTATGTAGCCTGCCTCACCAACTGTTTCAGATGTGTCTCCTTCAGTTCTTTTAAGATGTTCTTTTGTTCTCTATGGATTAAACATAGTGGTTATCAAAAATACCATCTGGAAGATGTACATTTGTAGATTTGAAATTAAGCATTTTGGAAGATAACTTGGAAGAGTATTAGCATGTTGAAAACAACACTTTATTTTAATAACTGCAGAAATAAAACTGCAAATTTAAATAAAACTGAACTCAGTGAATACTTTAAAAAGTCAGCTTTAAAACATGACATGTTTATGATGCCTTGTCTGGGCAAAGGCTTTTCTCCTATCTGACCTGCCTTGTCTTTGTTCCCTGCTCTTTCTGGGTTGGCCATAAGAATTAATCCTCTTGTATGGCCAGTTTGATTCTGTGCTTATTACTGTTTCTATACAGCGTAGACTTAGCGCAGCCTTGTGCTTGGCAGGTGGGTTAGGAAAGCTCTTACTTCAGCTGCACAAGTCCCCTCAGACTTAAAAGGCCAACACACCCAGTGTGCTGTTAATCCCTTCACTAATAGTTGTCAAGTATAACCTTCCATTACAGTGCCTCTGTTCCTTCTCCTCTGCCTCTTGGTAGAAGTCCCTTGAATTTGAGTAGAAACTTTTACATGTTGTGACATTTCCCCTACTCACTATATTAGTTTTAGCTGTCCTGGAACTCTATGTAGAGCAGGCTGGTTGCTTAAAACTTTAAACTGTAGCTAAAGGTCATCTAAATGTTGGGAGTCTTTGAGCAGATTCCTTTCAGGGTGTTTACTCTCTATTACAGTTTGTGGGAATGAACTTTTTGAACTTTTGCCACTGTTTTTATAATGAACCAGTTTTGGACTTCACACATTAAATTTGATCTTGGGTATTTTGTACCACTTCCTTTGCTTTATGCTTTTCTTTAGTTTATAGAACAGCATTGTACACAGGAAAGAACACAATAGATGCTTTAAAAACAATCCCACTTTTAGAAGGCGTTTTCACCAATCCATTTCTGTATAGCTTTATTGCATGGCTTAGTTGAGACTTTAGTAAGGTGATTATTTGCAGAGATTCTACCAAACAATTAAACTAGCAGGGCTGAGGATGTAGTTCAGTTGGTAGAGTACTTGCCTAGTATGAAGTTCTGGGTTTATCCCCAGCACCACGTAAACTTGGCATAGTGGTGCATGCCAGCAGTCCCAGCACTTGTTGTTTTGCAATATCGACAGTCTCCTTGCCTATCAGAGCTCAGAGGATATTCCTGGTGCTACAGTGTTAATAATCCTTCAGTGTGCAGGACGGATTTTCCGAAAAGTAAATATCCAGGCTAAAATATCATTTGAGCTAGGGTTAGGAAATCACCATCTAAGATCACACAACGGTGAGATTTCAAGCCATGTTTGTTTGTTGCCTTGTTTCTTTAATGTTTTATTTATTTTTTGACAGTTTCATACATTTATATATGATGTATTTGGATCTTTTTCACACACACACATACCCGTTACCCTTTTTTGATTCAGTCTTATTCCTGCTATATCCCTCCTTTCTAACAAGTCGCCTTCTGATCTTCTCTTCTCTTCTCTTCTCTTCTCTTCTCTTCTCTTCTCTTCTCTTCTCTTCTCTTCTCTTCTCTTCTCTTCTCTTCTCTTCTCCTTTCCCTTTTCTTTCCCTTTAGATTTATTTATTTTTTTATACAGCATTCTGCCTGCATGTGTACCTGTGCACTAGATCTCATTACAGATGATTGTGAGCCATGATATGGTTGCTGGGAATTGAACTCAGGACCTTTAGGAAGTACAGCCACTGTTCTTTTTTTTAAAGGTAAAATAATACATATTTTTATTTATTACAGTTTATTCACTTGTAACCCAGGTGTAGCCCCCTCCCTCAGCCCCCCCCCCTTCTCCCATGCTCCTCCTCTAGTCTACTGATCTGACTGTAGCCTATTAGGGCTGTCTCATCAGGACTGTCTACATTGTCTTCCTCTGTGCCCTGGTAAGGCTGTCCCCCCCCCTCGGGGAGGTGAGCACCCTAAGAACCCACTTGGAAACCAAGCTGCCATGGGCTACATCTGTGCAATGGTTCTAGGTTATATCCATGAATGGTCCTTGGTTGGAGAATCAATCTCAGAAAAGACCCCTGGACCCAGATATTTTAGTTCTGTGGCTCTCCTTGTGGAGCTCCTGTTACTTCTAGGTCTTTCTATCTCCCCCTTCTTTCATAAGATTCCCTGCATTCTGCCCAAAGTTTGGCTATGAGTCTCAGCATGTGCTTTTTAATACCCTGCTGGGTAGTCTTTCAGAGGCCCTCTGTGGCAGGCTCCTATCCTGTTCCCTGTTTTCTCCTTCTTCTGATGTCTATCCCATTTGCCTTTCTGAATGAAGATTGAACATCTTACCCAGGGTCCTCCTCCTTGCTTAGCTTCTTTAGGTATACAAGTTTTAATATGATTATCCTTTTAGCCAGAATCTGGAAACAACCCAGATGTCCCTCAATTAAGGATTGGATGCAGAAATTGTGGTACATTTATACAATGGAATACTACTCAGCGATTAAAAACAAGGAAATCATGAAATTTGAAGGCAAATGGTAGGAACTAGAAAAGATTATCCTGAGTGAGGTATCTCAGAAGCAGAAAGACACACATGGTATATACTCACTTATAAGTGGATATTAGACACAGCCAGTGTTTTTAACCTCTGAGCCTTCTCTGTAGCCTAGCCCTTTGATTTTCTTATCTTTCATTTGGCTGGTTTTGTTGTTGCTTTTTTTTTGTGCCCCACTGTTAAATTAGGGTTGCATGCAGCATAGGTGAACATTTATTGGCACAAGGGCATCTTAACAGTGACTATACCACTGTGTGTGTGTGTGTGTGTGTGAGAGAGAGAGAGAGAGAGAGAGAGAGACTGACTCCCTCTCCCCTAGCAACCACCAGTTGCCAGCCAGCAGCTTCTCAGGGAGAGGCAGTCCTTATGGAGCCCCTCCCCCATCTATGCTGGAATGTTGATGGACCCTGTCTTGTGTGCACTGTCAGTGGGTGACTGCTGGATGTCATGAGCAAAGCAGCCATCCTGGGTCCAGAAGACAGCCTTTTACAGCTGTTTTCCCCATTCTCTTGTTCTGCATTCTTTCAAACCTCTCTTCCGCAATTTTCCTCCCAGCAGACACTTTTTCACAACACTTAACCAGGTCTGAGTCTCTACAATGACTGCCAGCGACTGTGAGCAGAAACTCCTCAGACTGAACAATACTAACCTGTGTAAACACTGCTTTCTGGGCTTGCACGCCTGTGTTCTCTCCATACCAAAAATGATAGGGCCTTGTTTTCTTCATTTTGTGTTTTACTCGCCTTTGTCTTTAGGTTTCCCTTTTGAATCATTTTCTTAAACCTAATGAATTATTTGACAGCTCTAAACATTAGGCCAGTTAGAATGCATTGCTTGAGTGAACATTGAGTTTCTTTTTAAAAGGAATAATATAAAGGTATTTTTAATGGAGTTATGTTTCTATGTGTGAAATACTTGTGTAGATAACCTTTTAAGGTATATCACTTTACTTTTATTCATTTGAAATTTGAGTTTTCAGGGCATTTTTCCTTCACCATTTAACATATATATGGAGCTGGAAAATCTTTTTCTTACTGGAAAGTGGTCTTACTCAGTGTCCACAAAACCATTTGTAGTTAGAAGCAAAGCAACTATATGACATGTTTCTCTCAGAAGTTAGTAAATAAAGTTTTGAGGAACATTTCATTGTGCTCAGATAGGTATTAGTCAGAATCATTTTGAGCTATATTCTAGTTAAAATTTCAGCTATAAAGAGGGATCAGACAATCCCAGAGTGACCTAAGCACTTGGGTGCTAGGCCTGTTTTATGAAGATAGGAAATGTAGTTTAAATATGTCGCTCTGAAATGCCTGAGTACATAGAGTTCTCTGTGTCCTTCTCTTCATTCTTACAAATACTTGTCAGGTGTCTAACAGTCACGCAGTCATTCATTAAGTATTTATGGAGCACCTTTGTTTCAGGGGCGAGCTTGGATAGTACAACAGCAACAACCATTTTCCCTGGTGTACCTTTATATTGTATATAGTCCAAGGAAGACAGACATATGCAAGGTAAATAAGTAAAATGTACAGTGTCACATGGTTTAAGTACTTTGGGAGAAAGTCACGAGGAAGTGGGGGATAGCTTGCTAGACTGAGTAGGTGACTGTGACCAGGACAGGCTGCTTTTAAAGTAGGTTGTTCAGGGAAGGCTTCATGGAGGAGGTCGTGTCTGAACAAAGAGCTGACAAAGGTGAGGGCCCTGCCTGGTGATGGGAGAGTGGTGCTGTGTAGGGCCTCATAGTAAACATCTAGGCTAGGGAGCCATACATGTAAACAAATGAGTAGGTCTGTGTTCCAGTGTAACTGTGTCTGAAAAGCAGTGGGTCCTGCCATTTGAACTTCTCTCTCAGCGAAAGGAACTACTAGTGCAGAGACTTCAGGTAAGAACAGGGCTGTGTTTGAAGCACAGCAGGGAAGCAAATATTGTTGGCCTTTAATGTACGGTTCAGAGGGAGGTCAGCTACTCAACTTTGGGAAGAATAATGAAGGCTTTTGGAGGGCTATGCGGCTGAAGGTTGCAGCCCCCATGACGAGATAGCTCTCTTGAGCTGGGTGCAAGATGGAGTACTCCTTTTTCCCAACGGGGCTTCCTGCTCTCTCCCTGTCCTTAGTTGGAGTGTGTCCCTGAGCTAGATGCCTGGCTTACTGTAGAAGCAGCCTTGGCATAGCTTCCTGCAGGATGTTCCCTCCTGCCCATATGATAGTTAGGTAATGAACCTCTGCATGTTTAATGCAAATGAAGTACACTGTGAGCACCTATCAGAGTACCCCCTGGCTGCCCCCCTTTTCCTATATATTCCCCTCACCCCTGGAATAAAGTTGATCTGCCTCCCTGCAGTTGGTCCCAGAAGTTTGTCATTCTGTCCTGCTCATGGCACTCCAAGCCCTGTCCTCCCCTTCACCAGTAAAGAGGAGACCCACAGAAGGCATTGAAGATTTTAAACAAGAAAATAACAATTCCGGTGGGAAGGATTTGGGGAGGGGGCCATGTTAAAATGCTTGTTGGGTATTCAAGTGAAGTCAGAAAGGGAGTTGGATAGGTGATTGGAGCCAAGCTTGTGTCAAGACTGTAGCCAAAATGGAAGCCTTCAGCCCAGAAGTAGTGCATTCTCAACAGGATGGTAATATTCCATAGGGGCCAAAAATTGGTTTTTTAGGGAGGATGTTAACAACGACAATTAATAGCAAGCCACCAAGATTTCTCAGTGAGTATTCCAAGCTCAGCACTACCCAACAGTCTCATTTCTCGGTGTGCAGGTTTATGGGGAATGGGGTGTTTAGAGAGGTAATGATGCAGACGGGGTGGGAAAACTGCAGTAGATTGGACTTGCTTCTGGGCGATAAGAGTTGATGTCTTAGTTAGGGTTTCTGTCGATGCAACCAAACACCATGACTAAAAAGCAAGTTGGGGAGGAAAGGGTTTGTTTGGTTTATTAGACTTCCAGATCATTGTCCATCATTGGAGGAAGTCAGGACAAGAACTCAAGCAGGGCAGGAACCTGGATGAAGGAGCTGATGCAGAGGCCGTGGAGCATGCTGTTTACTGGTTTGAATCCTCATGGCTTGTTCAGCCTGCCTTCTTATAGAACCCAGGACCACCAGCCCAGGGAGGCACCACCAGGGAGGCTGGACCCTCCCCATTGAGCACTAACTGAGAAAATGCCTCACAGCTGGATCTCTCGGAGGCGCTTCCTCAGCTGAGACTCCTTCCTCTCTGATGACTCTAGCCTGTGTCAGGTTGACACAGCACCAGCCAGTGCAGTTGATGAATAGAGAAGTGGTCTGAAGACTGGATTCCAGGGTGCTCGTGCCTAGACACTGGGCGGTAAGGAACTAGGCAAGCGCTCTGTCCTAGAACTCGGTGATGGAGGGCTTTGGAGGAGAAGCCAGGGAGCAGCACAGTTAAATGTTGCTGTTGGGTCAGGCTTGATAAGGACTAGAAACTAACCATATAGGGAGCGCACAATTGTAGTGAAGTAGTTGTGCACTGGGATTTGGCTTATATGTATCGTTAACAGGCTTTCTTCAGCAGCGGTTGCAGGAAATCCCTTTTTTAAGGTAGTGCTAAGAGTATGTTCATGTGGTTGTGAAACAGATCTTTAGAACTTGTGTATCTTACAAAAATTTTAAGCTCCATGCCTGTTAAGAAAGTTGCCACTCACTAGTCTCTGGCAAACACCATTATGCTCTATCTCTGCGTGTGATTACTTTAGATACTACTTGTAAGTAGAATCATCTGGCACTTGTCTTTTGTGACTGGTGTATTTCATTTAGCCTCAGAGTTTGTTCATGTTAGGGTTTGTGTTCTTTTTAACAAATTTCCTTCTTTTTAAAAGCTGAATGGTTCCCTCACGGTTTTCCATAGCACTCTAGAGTAACATGTTCCTTATAAGAAGTTAAAGTCTCTTGTCTAATTGCTTTTTTCTAAGCTTCAAAGTCAGATCCTGTTTTGTGTTATTCACAGCTTTCAGAAAATGTGGAATGCATTCTGTATAAAATTAGAAGACAAAGGACATTATTTTGCTTGGAACACTATTGAAAAATCAGGAGAGATGCTACCTAAAGTGGCTTGTGAAAGTAGTTATTTCTTAGGCTGAGACAAGGCATTCTGATTGAGTGTCAGCATTCTGGGTAGGAAGAAGATCATCCTTGCTGTGCATGACTTCATGACAGGACCTTGTATTAGAGAGGATGGAGCAGAAGGTTTTGGAGAATGGCTGTGTGTGTTTGTGTGTGTGTGTATGCACACACGCACATGCTTGTTAGCGTGGGAAAGAGTATGCACCCAGTATAAGAAATTAGCTTTTCTTCTTAGACACCTGTGGGCAACTGAAGAGGAAACAGAAGAGAATGGTGGGCTCATCTTCTGTTTGTGTGTGTTTGTTAGTTTGTCAAAAACCCAGACAAGAGGGAATGTCAGAGTTGAGGGAATTGCCTCCATCAGACTGGCCTCTAGGCAGGAGATTCTACTGATTGATGATTGATGTGGGGGGTTCACTTACTGGGGGCAGTACCACCCCCAGGCAGGTGGTCCTGGACTGTATAAAAAGCAGGCTGAGCAAACCCCAGGGAAAAGGACAGTGAACAGTGTTCCTATAGGGCCTCTGCTTCAGCTTCTGCTTCCAGTTACTGCTTTGTCTTCCCTCAGTGGACTGTGAACTTGGGATGTCTAAGCCAAATAAATAAACCCTTTCCTCCCCAAGTTGCTTTTGGTCATGGCTTTCTCACAGCACTAGAAACCCTAATTAAGACAGGCTGGCAATTACCGGACTGTTCTATCAATCCAAGCAACATGTGAAGGCCCTCAGCTAAAACAGTGTTAAAGTTCAGAAAATTTCTGAGACGGGAAGGTGACCAATTGATTGAAAGAATTTCACAAAACTTTCAGAGATTGGGAAGTTTTCATTACTGTTATACTGCTGTAAAGTGACACTATGATCAAGGCATTATATAAAAGGCAGCATTTAATTGGGGACTTCCTTAGAGGATTACCCATTAAAATATATTTTCTCCCAAAGAAAAGGGTTAGATTTAGAGGGTTAGTCCGTGATCATCATGGTGGGAAGTGTGATGGCAGGCAAGCATGGCACTAGAGCAGGAACTGAGAACTCACATCTGATCTGCAAGATGGAGGCAAAGGGAACCTGGCCTGGGCTTCCAAAACTTCAAAATGTACCCCCAGTGATGGGCCTCCAGCAAGGCCACACCTCCTAATCCTTCCTAGCCTACCATCTGGGAACCAGACATTCAGATATGTGAGCCTGTGGAGGCCATTTGCATTCAGACCATCATAGGAGGGAAGAAGGGAGGCGGGACACAGATTCCAAGCAGAATCTGTGGGACTTTTGAAGTGCCTTGTATACACCAGGGCTGGTCAGTCCAATTGAGAGAAGCACTTAGCAACAGCCCAAAGTGAGGCTGGCCTGTTTGCTATGTTAGGCCTCTCAGCACGTGGCCTGGGGTCTCATCTGTGTATTAATCCTAGGCCCTGTTCTCACTGAGGAACACAAGAGAGTGAAGTTCAGGATCTTACTTAAGGTCACAAAGTTAGCAAATTGTGGTGAAAGAATCCACATTTAGGAATATCTAGAAAATGTGTGGAAATACCTAAAAAAAAAAAATGAAGTTACACAAAATTAAGAACAAATGCCAGCTGCCTGTGCTAGATAACCTCTTATCCAGAATGTTATATTAAGTTTTAATTCGTTAAAAAAGAATTAGTAGTGCTTTTGAAGAAAAACATTTTAATGGGTAACCCTCTCGTGCCCCGATCTCGGTGTGGGCACAGTGTGTAAATGCCAGTTTGCTTGTTTGTTCGCAGTTTTTGTTTGGTTTGGTTTTGAGACAAGGGCTCACTCTGCACACCAGGCAGGCCTAAAACTCACTCGTGGCAGTCTTCCTGCCCTAGCCTCCCTGCTGGCACTACAGCAGTGAGTTACCATGTCCACTTTAAAAGATTTCTAAAAGTTATTTTATTGTTGCATGTATGAGTTTGGGGCTCCATGTATGTCTATGCGCTACATGCATGCCTCATGCCCGTGGAGGCAAGATCTGGAGTTAAAAAGGTAAGCTGTCAGATGCATGCTGGGAATTAAATTCAGGTCTTCTAGAAGTGATCTTAAGGACTGAGCCATCTCTCCAGCACTTTTTTTGCTCCTTGCAAAAACACTTACCTGGGTTCTAGAGTGGTGCTTTGGAAACTTTGCCTTTCCATCCATCCAGGGAAGAACTGGAAAATCTGTAATACATGCCGTAGGTCTGAGGAAAATGGAATGTAAGCTTTTTGTTTTTGATTAAAATTTTCTTTATTGTATTTCTTTATGTGTGTCTGTATGTGTGCGCATGTACATATACATGTTACCACTCACACGTGTGGAGGAAAGAGGTCGGCTTGGAAGCGTGAATTCTCTTCTACTAACTGTGTAGGGCCAGGAAATCAGTTGTCAGGCTTGGTGTTTCTTTCAGATTTGTGTGTGTTTAGCTCAGTACTCCCTGGATACGTTACTTTTCTTTGATGCTCACTCATTGGCTCTTGTCTCAGTGGTCTCATCCTCCTTTGTGAAAGGTTAGATCCACATGTGCCTTCTGAGTGCATGCATAACCATCAGCAGTTAATATGGGGCCAGAAGAAATGTCTATTTGTAGGAAACTTACTGAATGTGACACTGAGTGAAAGGCATTCCGGGAAGACGGTTTGCAAACCAACCTGAGAGAGCGTGCTCTCTGGTTCCTGCCTTCCCTGATCTGTCCATCCGCTCTGCTTTTTCCAGGAAGCAGTATTTCAGGAATTATTTCTGTAGTCTGAAATAACAAATATCAGATCTGTGCGATTGGATTGTTTTGCAAATGATCTTATAAATAAAGTAGCCACTAAGATGGCTTCCTAAGGAAATATTAAAGTTATGACATTAATTTTAAAGCTTACGTGTAAATTTTTTCATACTCATCCCCTAATTAAGATGTTGCCTCAATTTAAATTGGTTCATTTGCCTTTTCCAAACAGGCTAGTTTGTAGATAATGAGTTGCAACTCATATGGCCATTGCTAATTGCAATTTATAGCATGGAAAGAAGTTAGGCAGACACATACTTCTTTCAGAATCCACATGCTAAATATAAATGACTTTGCTGACTCCTGGGAAAGGAGAGTCATACTCCACAATGACAACATGAGAAAATAGTGTGCCTTGGTCTGGACAATTTGCAAACAGATGAAGTTACGGTCACAACTTTTAAAGTTGCCTCAGTGTTTAGATTTTAGCAGACCTAGACCTAGTTTGTATTTTCATATCTATAGTATCTGTAGTAATGAAGTAATTGCTTATTTAGGAAACAGCTTAAGATGTATGTATGTACATCAACATTAATCACTTTGATTTTAATTTCAAACTGGCTAGTTTAGAAACACATTTATAATTTTTTAAATGATTTATTTCTTTGTATTGTTTATACATTGGTGTTTTGACTGCATATGTGTCTGTGTGAGGGTATCAGATTCCCTGGACCAGGAGTTACAGACAGTTGTGAGCTGCTATGTGGGTACCGGGAGTTGAACTCAGGTCCCCTGAAAGGGCAGTCAGCACTCTTAACAACTGAGCCATCTCTCCAGCCCACACATTTATAATTTATACATGAGCTTATCTGTATTATGTTCTCCTTGATAAAAATACAGATTTAATATCGTTAGCATGTTTTGCTTTGTTTTGTTTGCAGTTAAAGGGGCCATTCAGTTGCTGGGAGGCCCATTTCCCCTCTGCATTAGTGTTGTAACTGTGCATCTCTAACAAATGCGGGATTTATTAAATATTGGAAACTATATATATTTTTAAAGATTTTTTTTATTATGTATACAGTGTTCTGTCTGCATGTATGCACCTTGATTCTCCTTAATTCTTTTTTTTTGTTTGTTTGTTTATTTTTCAAAACAAGATTTCCTTGTGTAACAGTCCTGGCTGTCCTGGACTCCCTTTGTAGACTGGGCTGGCCTGGAACTCACAGAAATCTGCCTGCCTTTGCCTCTCCGAGTGCTGGGATTCACAGATGTGTGCCACTGTGACCAGCTGATTCCCTCCTTTTTTAAGACTGAAAACATTAACCACTTCGCAGGCTGCATGCCATTTTCATCTGTCAGACTCTAATTACTGTTTTTAAATTGCTGTTTTTAAACTGTCTTATTGGCCATAGGTATTATGTTTTATTATAGACCATAAAGTTCAACTCTGTTTTGAAATTCTTGTTGAAGGGACTATAATCATTACCCGTAGCCTGTTAGCTTTTCTCATGATTTTATTGAGACGTAATTCACATGCCATAAAGTTTTTTCTCTGAAGTATTTGTGCACAGTATTGTGTGTACCATCACAACTACTTAACTTCAGAATATTTTTATCACCCAAAAAAGTAACATCAGATCACATTAATTACCAGTTACCCCTCCCTTGTCCTCCCCAATAGCTGCCGACTACTAATCTGCCCTGTGTGGGTGTGCATTTGCCTCTGGCAGACATTTCACAGAAGCAGAGGGAGACAGTGTGTGGACCTACATGGCAGACTTGGATTTAGCATAATATTTTGAAGTTAATTCATATGCTAACATATATCCATGTTTTTATTTTTAGGGGGAAATAGTCCACTGATGGACAGAGCTTTGTAATGTGCTAAATTCTGTGTTTTGGTGCACATTTGGAAAGTTCCCACTTTTTAACATTGCTCCTGAGAACATTTGTATGGTTTTCTGTGTGAATATGTTTCTATTTCTCTTAGACATATAACAAGGGGAGGAATTATTCTATGTGTTGGAAGTAACCATCTGTGAGAAGTTGCCAGATTATCTTGCAGAAGTGGTTTTCCATTTTATAGTGTTACCAGCAGTGGTTTTTATGTCCTCACCAAACTAATTATTACCTATTTTTTTTGGCTACCCTAAAGTATATGAATCAGAAATAACTTGTAGCTTTGATTTGCATTTTTCTAATGACTAATGATGGTGAATATCTTTTTATGTACTATTCATTGATAATCTTTGGAGAAGCATCCATTTGCACCCCCCATGCTTATTTTTACATTGAATAATGAGTTCTAAGTTCTTTTAGATTCTAGAGTTAAGTACATTTTCATATTTTCAAACACTTCTCTCATAATGTAGATTTTCTTTTCACCTCCCCCTGCTGAGCCCTGAGGCAGGGTTTCTCTGTGCAGGCCTGGCTGTCCTGGAACTCCCTCTATAGACCAGGCTGGTCTTGAGCTCAGAGATCTGCCTGTCTCTGCCTTCCAGCTGCTAGGATTAAAGGCATGAGCCACCATGCTCAGCTTTCTTTTTACTCTCATAACAGTGACTTTATACATGAAATCAATCATCCACAGACAAGAAATATTTGGAAAAGAATATTTGGAAAAGAATTGTGTCTGTACTTAACATGCACCAACTTATTTTCTTGTCGTTGGTCTCTAAACAATACACAATAACAAATGTTTATATAGCATGAACACTGTATCAAGTATTATAAATAATCTAGAGATGATTTCAGGCTTGTGGGAAGGTATGATGTGTGGCTTATATGCAAGTAGCTCACCATTTTCTATAAAACTCTTGTGCATCTACGAGTTTCTTGGTACTGATTCCTAGTCATACTGAGGGATAGCTGTATACTCCCATTGGAGTGAGGACATCAGCATGCATGCGGTAGTGCTGAAGGTATAGGAGATACTCCTTTTTAATCTTTTCCCAAAGCAGCTCAGGTGTGTTGTGTGGTTTCATCTATGATTTGATTTGAAACCTTGGGTTTCTTTAAGAAAGTACTATTTATTTATAGTACTTATGAATTAAGTATATTTGTGAGCTGTTATACAACATGAGTAGTATTTTCCGTATCTATTATGATTCTCTGTAAGGTAGAGTCTCTCTCTGGCTCTCTGGAGCTCACTCTGTAAACTGGGCTGCCTGTGAACTTACAGCGAGCCACCTGCCTCTCTCCAGAGTGCCAGGAGTATAAGCTTGCACTACCATGCCCAGCTTTTGTTATGATTCTACCTGTTATCTTTTTTGTTATGATTCTACCTGTTATCTGTTATTCCACCCTTATCTTTCAGTGCCCAATTTTCTTTATACCTAATTGCCTTCCTGCTATTCCACTTACTGTCATACCAGCTCAGCTCTAAACCTGGAAAACACTGTTAGATTCTTTTAGATACTGTAGGTACAGACTTGAAATTAATTTTCTTTCTTTGTAATTTCTGTCTTATAATAGTGGATTTATAGTGTTTTTTTATGGAATGGTTTTATTATTTTGTCATGTGAATTAATGGCATGATTGAAACTAGGTTTTGGACAGTTGGGGTTATGTATGCTTTCTTTCTTACAAGTGAAAACTACAGGCATGCCTTCCTCTTGCCCATGAAGAGTTGTGCCTTCACAGAGGAGGGCTTTGCAGCCAGTCCTGAAGACACCTGATAAAACAGGGTCAGATGAAAGGGGAAGAGGTCCTCTCCTATCAGTGGACTTGGAAAGGGGCAGGGAGGAGACGAGGGAGGGAGGGTAGGATTGGGAGGGCATGAGGTAGTGGGATATAGCTGGGATACAGAGTTAATAAAATGTAACTAATAAATAAATAAATAAAAATTAAGTATATAAATAAAACATGCTTTTATTACATTATGTCATACTGTAATTTCATATGCAAGAAGTCTGCATGTATGAAAGACTTTCTAAACACATTAGCTGAAGGAAGCAAGTAGCACATTAGCAAAACCACATTTAAAAGTTGGGATGTGATATCATATTCCTGTTATTTTTATTGCTCATATGGTCGCCACAAGATGATGGCTGAACAAGGTTCTAATTGTCTGTAATAGCCCATGTGTCTGTACTGAGATAGAACAAATAAATCTTTTTATGGAATTTGAAAAAAAAAAAAGAGTTGCGTCTTTGTATAAGCTAATTTCCATTTAACAGTGTTTACTATGGACTGGCTTGTACTTAGGCACTAGAGTCTGGAGATAAAGGTGATCAAAAGGAAATAAGGTCTGTGCTATCATGGAACTTGGTCTTATGGGGGGTCAAACATAAATCATAAATAAGCCTGGTGTGGTGGCACACGCCTTTAATCCCGGTACTTGGAAGGCAGACACAGTTGAGTCTCTGAGTTCAAAGACAGCCAGAGCTACTTTGTGAAACCCTGTCTCAAAAAAATCAATCAAACAAAAAATTATAACTGTCAAATTACATTTGTGAGTAGTGCTGTAAAGGGAGTATTTCAGAATGGCAGGAGTAAATTTTTGGATGAAATTTGGCCTCATTTAGAATTTCTAGATAGTCTTCTCTAGAAGAAGTATGTAGAAGAGTCAGGTAGGCTAAAGAGGGCAAAGGTGAATTAGGATTTGTAGCATAAAACAGCATTATTCCCATTGGTTCTGCAGGAAACAGCCTAGACTTCTCCCCATGAAACAGTTTCTCTCTGCCCCATGACATGTGGGGCTTCAGCCGGAAGGTGTAAGGTAGAAAGTAGTGGCTAGAGGCTGGAATCTGGAAACTCCTTCCCTTGCTTTTGCAGCTTGGCTCTCTGGTGGGGCCCAAATAAATCTCTGGGATAGGACACACATAGGTGGCCTCTTAATGTATCCTAGACTTCCTCAGTACATAGTGTCTTGGTGATGAAAGAGTCCAGGGAAACCATTGTGCTTGGACATCAAGCTGGGGACACAAAACCTACCCTACTTCAAGGCCATGGGAAGTAAAGGTCATCTTTTGATTAAGAGAGTAGCGTGGTGCTAATACCAGAAGTATTACTGTGTTGTGCCTCTCGGGAAGCTAGTAGGTACTAGAGAAACCAGAGTTCAGAAAGCTGGAGAGGGAGCTACAAGATAGGTCATTCACAGGCCTTGTAGAACATTTAAAAACTGATTTTAAGGACATTAAGTATTTTGAGGTTAACATTATATTTGTGCTTTTTAAGGTCAACATGGAGATCTATATGGGCTGGCTTTTTTCTCTACCCCAACCCCTACCAGTTAGGAAGCATGTAAAACAATCCAAGAGTCAAGCAGGCTAGGGGGTGGCTATGGATAGAGTGCCATTTGAGAGGATTTGAGAGGAGTGAAGGAAGGAGCTTGGGCATAATCACCCGATCTTGAGGATGGAGATAAGAAAACAGTGTTAAGAATGCTTTCCTGGTTTCTAATTTGCTGCCAGACAAATGTGCCATTTGCGAGCATGGAAAACAGGAGAAGCACATGAACACATTGAATTGGAAAAGATATTAAACAGGTCTCTGCGTTTGTGCACCTGCAGGTCAGAAGGGAGAATTTTTGAATCGTCTGAGGCTGGTGAGCTAGCTCAGCTGTTCAGGCACACTTGCCACCCTTGCACAGGACCAGGGTTTGCTTCCTACTAGCCGTGTGGGGAGTATCGTAATAACCTGTAGCTGCAGGGAGCCCAGTATCCTCTTACGCCTTCCTCGGACACATACCCACGCACGCACGCACGCACGCACGCACGCACGCACATACAGCAAGGTTGACTGGAACAGAGAAGAGGGCCTCATATGGGTGATCCCTAGAAAGGGGAGGGCGTACAAGAGGAGGACCCAGTAGGAGGAATTAGACCTTCAGGTAGGCATTGGGCAAAGGAAAAAAATCTGGCCTTTTAAGGGGAGGGTCAGGTGGAAAATCGAATATTGCTGAGAAGTATGGGAAGAGTGAAACATGGTTGCTGGTTTAAAGTGTGTGAAGTTCAGTCGTGACCATAGCAGCAGTCATTTTGGGGGAGTAGGAACTCTGGGGTTCCAATTGGGGTGTTAGCAGTAGTTCTTGTCAGTGGTGAGATAAAAGTAGCAGCTCAGATGCCGCCTTCAAGCTCACCCTGCAGTTAGAAAGAGAAGGTAGAGCAGCGTGACTGACGACTATGTGGTTTTTATGTTTTATCGGAAAGTGGGAGTTCACTTCTGAAGAGAATGATAACCTTTGAGAGGGTCTGGGGGACATCAGAATGAGAAGTTGAGAATTTCTGGAGTTTGGTGAAGTAGTTTTTGAGAAAGATGAATCCACATGTTGGATAACTACCATTGACCAAGTATCTGCTCTTTGTTAAATTCTGTTTGAAGGAGGTAACTAATTGGAGTGTTTGTTTTTTATGCTCATCTCTCTTTTTCTCAGAAGAATGATGAAAATGGAAACTGCTCAGGAGAAGGAATCGAATTCCCTACAACAAATTTGTATGAGCTGGAAAGCCGAGTTTTGACTGATCATTGGTCTATCCCGTACAAGCGAGAAGAGTCCCTAGGCAAATGTCTGCTGGCTTCCACCTACTTAGCAAGACTTGGTAAGCTTTCACACCTCAGGTGTTTGTAACAGGACAGGAAGTTCCATCCTGGTCAAACATAAATCAACTGTTTGTATGATTTTGCTCAGACCATTTATTTTCTCAGTCTTTGTCATTCCCTGTGAGATAAAAGCTTTAACTAAACCAGCTGTTTGTTTTCAATTTTAGTAAAGTACAAGATTACTTATAATTGAAAAGCTTTGTAGAGACTAAAATTAGCTTTTCCATAGAAGATTAGAGCACTTTAAGTTTAGGCTCAATTAAGGGCAGTTTTTTTTTTTTTAAAGACTAGGAAGAGTTCTGACAGTGCACTTGCTGCGCTTCCCTAGCATCTATGAGGCCAGGCCCCTGAGAGTGGAAGGAAGGAGGTAGAGGGATGTGTGGTTATCTATCGTGACTGAATGAAAGATGCAGCAAAAGAAATATTTTTAGTAGGCCAAAATTTAGTCCCACAGACATTTATGGTACATTTAGTATTAATATCCCAACACTGGCATTTATTAAGAGCCTGTTAGGATGCTAGGCAGGAGTTCTGGAAAAAAAAAAAAAAAAAAGGAATTTTTTCATCACTATTCCCAGTGATAAAATTCGTTACTAAGTTTAAGAGCAAAAAGCATTTTAGACCCAGTGAGTTGTCTCAGTAGGTAAATGCACTTGCCTCCAAGTCTAATGAGCTGAGTTCTGGTCCTGAGACCCAGATGGTGGAAAGGAAGGAGAGAACCTTTTGCTCAAGGTATTCTCCAGCCTCCACACACATGCGTCATCCCACCCCACAGTAAGTCCGTGTAAACAAAACTTTAAAGAGATACATTCTTCCCGTACATAACCTTTACAGTAGGCTCTCCATTTGTTGAGCATTCGTTACTTGCTGTGTGTGTTGTGCCAGGCATCGTTCTTTTGTTTTATTTACATAGTGTTTATCTACATACTGAAGGAAAGAAGACTGATATGGGCATTTGTTAAAAATGTTTGTGCTTAAGTGTAATTAATAAAGAATTAAAAAAATTAAAAAAATATTTGTGCTTTTATAAAATATTTGCACTGCTAGTGAGTAAGTAGCTGCTGCTGTTTTATCAGATTACATAAATTATTGTGACATGGAGACATAAGACTGTCCATTTCAGTTTTAATTAGTATCTAGTTGAATGCTGTGATTATTTCTCAGCCTGCTACCAAAGCTGAATGGCTGCTTTTAATAACTGCTTAAGAATCAAGGTTTTGTGATAAAAGTCTATATGTATGAATTCAGAACAAATACACAACGTTTACAGAAAGCGTTTGAAATTTACATAAGTTATATTGTCTTATTTTTTTTAACCAAGGTCTTTCAGAGTCTGATGAGAACTGCAAAAGATTTATGGAGCGGTGTATGCCTGAGGCATTTAAAAAGGTAAGGAAATGTGCTGACTTGACTGCCAGTAGGGGCAATGGTAGGCAACCTTTTGGTTTTGGTTTTAGATATTTACACACATCTAAAAATTTGTGCAGTCAGTTCATTAACTCAGTTCTTCAACTGAGAAATTCTGTAATATGAAATAAATTCTGAATTTGAAGCATCAATAATTTGCTTCTATTATATATGTTTAAACTTACCTTTGGCTAAATATAACTTTTACTTCCTAATATTTAAATGCTAACGAGTAGATTAATTATATTAGGGGACTGTGTAACTTAGTAACTAAAGGTTGCAGTACTTACAAAATTAGTATTCATTATTCAGATTGGAGGTATTTCATGCTTATTGTTTGGTTTGATTTTTAATTTTTTGAGATTATAATATAATACATCATTTCCTTTTTCCTTTCTTCCCTCCAAACTTTCCATGTACTCCTATTGATTTCTTTCAAATTCATGGCCTCTTTTCTTTAGTTATTGGTGTGTGTATGTATATGAATGTATATGAAGGGTGGGTGAGTGGGTGGGTGGGTGGATGGATGGATGGATGGATGGAGAGATAGATAGGTATTCTCAAATGTGTAACTACAACTTGTTTAGTCTGTATGTTTTCAGGGCTGAATGTTTGATACTGGATAACCAATCAGTGTATGATTTTCTGTGGAAGACAATTTCTCTGACTCTTAGCATTTCGTAGCTGTCTGTAGTTCTTTGTACAGGATTGAGGACTTATGAGCTTTCACCTTCTTCATGTTTACATGTCTGTTGGCATCAGCCTTGCTCAGCTCATGTTTACGCACGCAGCCATGTGAAGAGACTTTATGGGTAACTTTCTTATATTTCTAAGAGACAATCTCACGGCAAACTCCCTCTTCCACTGGCTCTTCGAATCTTTCTGATCCCTCTAATTAAGAGGGCAGAGGAGAGAGCTCAGAACAAAGAGAGAAGAGTAAGGACGTCTAAAAAGTCCATAAGGAATCATACTATTAACAATCAACAAAAAAAAAAAAAAAAAAAACCCTATAATACATGGAAGTTGGTGTATAAATATGCACATATAGTTTAAATGAAAATTTAGCATCTGAGTTGATAATGCTCCCCCCAAAAGCCCTCGACAGCCTAACAGAAGCCCCAACACCAGACATGAGAAGCCTTCTTTCGGATAGTTGGACAGGGCTGTCCAGGATGTTACAGGCTATTGCTGTTGCCCTTAGTAGTGTACCACAGGTAGAAGTAAGTCCCTATTGAAGAAGACACTGCATTTCAGATACAGGGCTCAGAGGCTTCTGAGCTGGATCTGACCGGAATGCCTCCTTCCAGTGGGCTAGCTTTTTATGGTACCAGAAGGCTCCATGTGAGCTTCCAATAGAGGGAAACAATCAATACTCTATCCAGCTGATATGCCTATAAATCACAGCAGTGACCATCATGGCCTTATAACCCTAAGGGCTGCAAGAATGTCACGTGTACCTTGATCATAACCAGTAGTTCTCTAGTTGAATTGAAGACCCAGTTTAGAAAGAAATCATGCCAGGTACTGGAAACTGGTTCATGGATCTTGGAGAGGAACCTACAACCGTCACTTTACTAAGCCAGCAGAATCCCTAACTACATCCTAAATATTTGTGTTTATACTCACAGATACTTATAGTCCTCACCCTTCATCAAGGAAATGTCCCTTTGTAAACAGATGGAGACCATTTTAGAATGAAATGCAGAATTATGGAGCACAGTTCCAACTGATACATCTACAACACAAATCCTGAACCTAAGACTCAGGGATCATTATGCTTACTGTTTTACTAAGACAGAAACATATTTTAAACTAGTAATAGTGTATTCTTCCTGAAAAAAAGGACATGGATGAGCACGTTTCTTGTCAAAGTCAGAGTAGTAGGTTTGATTCTCATTCTGGTCACACCTCTCAGACAGCCATTTTCTTCAGATAGGAGAGTACAAGCTTATGTTTCTAAAAGCAGCCTGACTCAGCCTGATCCCCTTTTCAGGACCCGAGTCTTATTCTTCACAGTGGAAAGGGCTGTGTCATAGGCATTGCTATTTCCCCAGCAGAAAACCAAGTGCTCAGTGCCCTTAGCTGAACAGATAAATGAGTGTCCCCCTGCCTTGTACTCATAGATTTTCTATTAATTTTTGTCTCATATGCAAATTAAGTCAATAGAGCTACAAATGGATGAAATTTGTATTTATCTTAAAGCTCAGCGACACAAATGATCTATTTATAAATGGTTTCCCATTTGCACGTTCGTGTAATATTCCTTGATTCAGGGCTTAAACAATAACAAAATTAATTTGAAAAACAAAATGGCTTAATCTATAGAAATGAAAAGAGATAAATCTCTTCAAGTTATCATTTGGGTGACTATTACTTAGAACCAAGGGCTGTGTTTTAGATTAAGTTTCGCCAATTTATAACTTTAAACAGAAAGGGGTCTTAATATATAATTAAAGGTAGCAGACTTCTTACGGCATGCGCTGACACACTTCATAGAATGAACATGTTTACAGAGGAGTGCATGTTTATTTAGTCATGAGAAACCGCTTACTCCTTAAAAATCAGCCTGGAGGGGCCAAGAGTTTGCTCAGCTGTTCTACACTTGGCATTCTTGCAGAGGACCAGAGTTTGGTTCCTTGCACCCATGTTAGGCAAATACTTGTAAATCTAGCTCCGTGGGACATGACACTTTCTCCTGGCCTCCATGAGCACCCACATACACACCTGTGGATACCAACACACAGACATAAATGCACATGAAGAAACATTAAACAAATCTCTAAGAAAAAAAGACAACCTTTAGGTTGAAGAGCTCCAGAACCAGAACGTTTGGTAGCAAGCTTTATATTTGGTGTACAATACTCTAACCCTGAACTGAGCTGCTTGGGAGAGGAACTGTTTTATATTATGCCCTTAGCTGATAATGGCAGTACAGTAAACAGGTGCCAGTTGGTTGCTTTTCTCCTAAACCATGAGCTACAGATAAACTGAACTGTGTGATTCTGTTTTATGAATTCCCAAAACAAAAGTTGAATGTTGTCATGGCTTAGAACTATAAAGGCTTTCTCCTCCCTAACAATTAGCCAGCCATGCTTTCTTTGGTCAAGCCCCAGCAGCAGAGCTGTGTGTGCCTTTAAGTGTGGCCTCCAGAAAACTTGGCAGGATGAACTCTCTTTGCCGCTTTCACTAGCTGTACTTCTAGTGTGAGGCTCCTCTTTTGCCTGCAGTGCTTCTAGATGGCGGTGCTGATAGCAGGGAGAAGGTGCAGGAAAGGAGCTTTGCTGTCACTTCTGTGATCTTCACTTTCACCTTCCAGCTGACTAGTTTCTTGCCAGAGGAAGCAGTCCAAGTGTGCTCCAGCACATGGTGATGTTTAAATGTCACGCCATCTTCTACACGAGGTGCTGCCAGTCTCCCCCTCTTCTAGAGGTGAATAGTGAACTCAGGAGATGAGAACAGACTTATAACACTTATTTTTAAAACTCTACTCTGTTTGGGGTGTTTAGGTCCCAATCTTCCTTCCAACCTCCCAGTCCTATGTAGGAGAAAGAAGGTTAGTGCGGAGAGAGGACCCCTTTACTTCTCTAGGGTCATGGGGTTCCTTTAGGACTCTGTGCCAGTCTCCATCTAATGCAGACGCAGCCAGCAGGCTCCGCCACACCACTGTGCCCCGAAACATTTCTCTCTGTCTGTCTGCTCCAAACCTCCACACTGTCTCTGCTCTCTGGTCTCTCCACCCTGCTCCACACCACACCATACCACACCACACCACACCACACCATACCACACCACACACTAACACCACACCACACACTAATACCACCACACCACACCACACCACACCACACCACACACTAACACCACACCACACCACACCACATCAAAAGCCACACCACACCACACCACACACTAACACCACCACACCACACCACACCACACCACACCACACCAAAAGCCACGCCCTTGCTTTCTCAGCTCTCATATTTATGGTCTCAGAGTCCTAGATCACGAGGCGGTTACCAGCTGGCAGAAGCCCTGCCCAGCATGAGACAGTTAACAGCTGTGGACAAACTAGCCCAACTAAAATCCCACACTTGGTATTAAAACAGAAGCATATTTGCATAACATAACTGAGTTTACAAAGAAACCAAAACTTCCATTATACAGACTAGTGCATTGCAATGTTGAAGTCACATGAAACCTCATCATCAAAGCTTCCTTTTGGTGTGTAGTTTTCAGGTATTGGAACAGTGTTTAGTTAGTCTTGCAAAAATCAAAAAGCAGTGCCTAGCCAATTTATGTAAATATAGTCTTTGTATTTATGCTGAACTGATCAGTGTTTTAAAAATGTAGAACTGGTGATGCACTCCTTGGGAGGCAGAGACAGGGGCAGGTGGATCTCTGAGTTCAAGGCCAGCCTGGTCTACAGAGTGAGTTCCAGGTCAGCCAGGGCTACACAGAGAAACCCTGTCTTGGAAAAAGCAAAGAAAAGAAAACGTAGAAATGAGGTTCCTTTCTACACCTACTGTGGTCTGCGTTTATCTACCCTGCTTTTCTTCAATGTGACCAAAGTAAGTTTTTATTGCAGAGTATTTTTCCTCTAAAGGGAAATCATCCAGAACGATGGAACTAGGGAAGCTTGGTGACACATACCCATTATTCTAGCATTTTAGAAGCGACAGTGGAGGATTGGGAGTTGGAAGCTGCTTTGAGCTCAAACCCAGTCACAGAAAACACAAAACAATGACAACAAAAAAGAAAACATCCACCAAACCTAGAGATTAAGTGTAACCCTTCAGTTTCTCATTCCCTGATCAAGCAGTTAGTTATGAGCTACATGTCCTAACGACTGAAGAGTTGAAGGCTCCAGTTTTTTGTCTTTTTAATGAATCTAAAAAGCACTCTGATTATATGATAGACCGTTGTTTATAGTTGATGTTTATGCCTAAACATGTTGCACAGTAAACGGACTGCAGTATCTTAGTATTTTGAGCTGTTTCAGATCTGCTTTACTATTTTAAAGTCAGCTCTTACCTTTGTACATACCAAAAAGGGAAATAAAGGCACAGTAAAATAGTGAAAGTATTTATAAAATTTGTTCATATTGAGTGTTCTTGTGTAGCTAGCAGATGGGAAGATTCGGTCTTTTTTTCTGAGATGTGAAAAATGTGAATTGAATATATGTATGAATCTTTGAAACACATCATTCATTTTTTAGATTCCAGAACTACTGATTAATGTTTACACCTTATTGACATATTTTAATAATACCTTACCATTTGTAAAATGCTTTCATGTTTGTTATCTTTCATCTTTGTAATATCTGTATGAGATGAACAGAAACCATGCCTCATTAGAGATATTTTTTATATTATGTAATATAATAATAAAAACAATGTCTGAGCATTTGTTAATGTTATTTGTTAAAGGCCACAACACTTGGAACCAGTAGTTTCTATAGTAGAGATTAAGTTTCTGTTTGCTCTGTGTTACTTGGTCTCCTGAAATAATAATGAAGAACAGAAGAGCAAATTAAAATTTGTTTTAATGGTAGGCATGGTTCACCCGTTTTTAGTCCTAGCACTCAGGAGGCAGAGGCAGGTCAATCTCTGACTTTGAGGCCAGCCTGTTCTACATAGTGAGTTCTAGGATAGCTAGGACTATATAAAGAGATCCTGAAAAAAAAAATGCTTTTAAACAAACTGCTTTGATATAAAGAAATTAAAGTTCAAAACAGAACTTTGGTATTGACTTTGAAGTAAAATGAAGGAGGTGGATTATAGTCACGGGCATTCAAAAGGGTATGTTGGTCATATGTTTTTGACTATTTGAGATTTATTTGGTAAACTGTAACTTTCTTGTCTTTTTTCCAAGTTAGACTTCAGATTCCCCTTTGTTTTTATAGCTCCTGACATCAAGTGCTGTTCACAAGTGGGGAACTGAAATTCATGAAGGAATCTATAACATGCTGATGCTACTAATAGAACTGGTTGCAGAGAGAATGAAACAGGATCCAATTCCCATTGGTCTCCTAGGCGTGCTTACAATGGTATAGTATCTCAAAAATAAGTTGTTACTTTTTTTATTTAATTGAAGATAATTTGCTATTCTACTAACATGATAAACATTTTATCATGAAAAAAGAGGAACTTAGCTGTTAGCATCTTTGCCTTTAGTTTAAAAGCAGAGCAGCTGTCATATTTGGAAGAAATATTCCGTAGTAGTTTCCCCTGGTAACTCTCTGATTAGTCCCATCTTACACATATTTATAGAGAGTTCTGCCTTTTCTCTAGTTCTTGCCTTCCTCGTCAATGTCATTGTCTCCGCTTTTGTTACCTGGCTGCTGTGTGGCAAGCTGCCACTAAGGGATGTTGGCATTGCCTTGCCTGAATGAAAACCTCTCACCCTGCCTGCTCCATACCCTGTAGCATGGACATCAGCAGGGCCAGGGAACTCCGTGCCCGTTCTCTGCTTCTGCACTAGCCATGGCCTGCCTGAGCTTTGCGAGTGTTCTGCAGCAGCTCCATTAGTGGGGAACGAAAGGCTATATTTTTATCTTCTTTTCTAATGCTAAGATGTTGCTATAAAAATAGGTGATGTTTCTCTGTTCTCTTTAAATCTAGGCTTTCAATCCTGATAATGAATACCACTTTAAAAACAGAATGAAAGTGTCTCAGAGGAATTGGGCAGAGGTGTTTGGAGAGGGAAATATGTTTGCAATTTCACCCGTGTCTACCTTCCAAAAGGTAAATGTAGTTCTTTTTCACCTTTTACCCGTAAGTGTATTGAAAACTTTTTTTCTGTTCTACAAAACTGACAATTTACATGGAAGAATTAAAAATCGCCTGGAAATAAAGGACAGATGTCTCCTGTGGCATATAGAACATCCTTAAATTTGTTAAAATTCTTTAAAGTGACTTTTTTCCTGTAGCGGTTAAGTAATGCTATGGAGAATTTTTTATCTGAAATTATATTTGGTGAAGAAATTGCTTCAATGCCCTACATACTGGATCATCAGAGCCACGGTTTAATTGATGTCCCAGTTTCCTAGAGGCATTCAAGAGAGCAGAACATTGAAATTACTTGAAGTAACTAAATCTACCCCCAAAAAGAATAAAACTAGTCATCAGTGTTGTCTAGACAGCTCTTGCATACACACACGCATTAAAACTTTTGTTCTTGCATTTCCAGATCCAGTATCTTTATCGGATGATGAAAGATCTGCCATGTGGCAGTAATGTTAAACCCACAAGAAGGGCATAATCTTAATAGTGCTCTAATTCACATGCTGGTTTCTAAGAGACTGTCGAAAGAAGTCAGTTCTAGTTGTTAGGGTAGTGTCTGTTACCCTAACAGAAGCACACGTTTGCTTTTAACAGCCGTTTATTGACCACATGGTATTTATCTGGCTCTAGTCTAGGTTTCGGAGATATATATATAAATGCTCTTTGCCTTTATCAAAATGTGTAATATTATGTGGTTCTTTCCCCATGATTATTCTGTACAGTATAAAGAACTCTTTGATAGCTTCGTTTTCCTCTTTGAATGACTTGAGTTTTTAAGATATATGGCAAATAAAAGTAAGAATATACATAGGGAGCAGCAGAGAGCAAAACGTCATCAAAGTGGGCCCTAAAACATCTAGCGGCAATGACTGGAGTAAGCCAATTGAGAGAGCAGATGAAAGATAACATCAAAACAAGGCTTGTAGACAGCAGAAATCAGCTGGGGAAACCCCATTGAGGCAGCTGGAGTTCCCAGTGGAAAGTGGCCTGGGCAGATAAGAGTGTTAGAGTGTCCTTCAGGGGAGATATTCAAGTAAAGGAAGAAATAAATAGTGAATCAGCCATTTACAGTCACCCAGCAGAAAGCGACTGGGAAAACCTTGAAGCAGTCATGGTGAGGTTCCTGATTGGAAGTCCCAGGTAGGCAGAGCATGGGTGAGCTTTTCACTTCCCTACTGTAGGCATTTTTATGTGATAGGATAAACAGTAGTAACCTCACTTGGAAATGATTTACTTTCCAAGTGGGTTGTTTTTTGTTTGTTTGTTTTTTCGTCCTGTTTTTCTTTGTCCTTCTTACAGAGTGGAGGGGCCAGCCTGCTCCAGGACAGGGAGCTTTGGAAGAGACAAGGGAGACCCTCCTTGTTCCCCAAATCAGCTTTTGACAAGCTTAAACAATGCATGGCAGTATACTAGTGTAATGTACATTTTGACAGTATAGTAGAGGAAATATAAACAAAATTATAGTAAAGTGAACAGTTGGTGCAGTTATATTCCATGTGTAGGATATGGAAGAGGGATTGGTTGGTGCAGTGCTGCTTTGACACTGTCCTAGCACTGAGTGGCAAGGGCTTGAGTAATATCCCCTCCTCCCCCCCCGCCCCGACATTAATCTATGAGTTAGGTGCTGTTGTAGCCACTTCCCGTGCATGAGGAAGTAAAGCCACCTAAGTACTTCCCTAACGAGAAATACCAAGGTGTAAGAATATACACGGTCGTGAAATTCTAACTTCCACAGTATGGTTTCCCTAAACACTAAAATCTTTCCTCCACTGTTGTGTTACATGGCAGATGTGTATAAAAGTACTGCGTTCACAGTGTACTGCAGATAAGTACTCAGCAGATACTTACTCTCTCTTGTACACATGAGACCAGAAAAGTACAGTCTTTGTTTCTACTCTTTTTTTCCCCACAGAGGAATAACTTCTCCCGTCAGGGCCCTGTCACCTTCTCCAGTGTTTTGTTCCTTAGGGTTCCTATTCTATCTTTATAGTCTTTCCCTCACTGTCAGATTATTCTCATTTAGCATGCTCTGGTGTTTTCAATCTCTGAATGTTCTGCTTGTAATATCTCATCTTTTGTGGCTTCAGCATGGAGTCCCTTCACAACCTCATGAAAGATTCCAGGTTCTCCATTCTTAGTGGCTACCTAAACTTTTAACTTTCTAAACAAAACCTGAATTTCATTATCTCTATTCTCCTCTGAGCAATACATTTAAACAGTTTGTTTCCAGTGGTTCCATCACCCATTAACCCCTGTTACCTCTAGTGTAAATCCTTCCGTGTCTCTTTTTAAATCCTATAAAAGGTAGTTCACTTATATAATATTATAAAATAGTTGTGTCCATTAGTGATTGACTCTTTTTTCATGTTTCTTAATATTTACATTGGCCTTTAAATTCTAGGCTGGTATCTATTTTTTGTCAGAATAAAAAATATGTCATTTGGAATGTCTCCTTGCTTTGCTTGGGCCCCTCAAGGAGTTGCTGTTGGTCGGATTCATTATAGAAATGCGTCTTCATCCCTCTTCACTCTCAGACTCTTCTTTCTTCTTCATGCTTACCTTTTTAACTCTCGTGTGGCGGATCTAGATATCTTTATTGCTTCTTTTGTTGCAGACTCATTAGACTTCCTAGTTTAATGGCTAATACCTTGTGTGCATGGATGGGGCTGGGACCTGGAGTGCATATGTTCCTGTGAGTGTGTAGACATGTGATGCAGGTCTTTGTGCATGTGTGTGTATGTAGGCCAGAGGTTGGTGTCCTGTGGCCTTCTTGCTGTCTCTTCATGTTGTTGAAAGTCCTTTAATGCCCTTTCGTAGTTGATATTTTGTATCATTTCTGAAACTTTTCAGCCACTGTCTGTTAATGAGTACTTTGTCAATCTTACTGCTTTGGGAGCTTGGATTGGATACATGTAGACCCTCTCCTCTTTCTATCTTCTCTCTGTGTTATATTTGTGATGCTGTTCTCCGAATAGCTATAGTCTTTTTTCTTTGTGTTTAGTTTCTATTTAACATGCTTATTTAAATCTTTAACTTCAGTATATATGTGTATTTTGTTTTTGTTTTTGAGACAGGGTCTCGTGTAGCTCAGGCTGGCCTTGAACTCCTGCTCTTCCTGCCTCTGCTTTCCAGCTGTGGGTATTCCACGTGTTAGTTCCCATGTTATTGGGTCCTTCCCTGCTGCCCAGGTTTGGTCCAGGCCTTCCTCTCTGTGTACTGTACTTTTTCTAAGGAATGTCCTCTCTTCTCACTGATGTAAATGCCACCTTAGTATCGATAACTCCAGTTTATCTTTGTGGGTCGTTCTTCTCTGAGCACCCTTGAGGTGAAAAGTCAGCTATGTCCTCCTTAGTTGCAACACAGAGTTCTCAGGATTCACATGCTTGTTGGGGCCTTGCTGTTTGTTGCCTGCCCGGCCTCTCCTCTTTTCTTCTGAGAAAAAAGCGTCAGTGTGTATCTCAGTGCTAAAGCTAAACCAGAGTTGGCAAAACCACTTTGCTTTTTCAGTCCTTGTACCATAACCAAATTCTTTGATTTAAAATGGAGCTCTGTCTGCCTCCGGGGACCACTGTCTTCTGCAGCTGTTCTGTGCCGCACCACCCTTCTCCTGAGTGTTTGCCAAGTGCTTTCAAGGCTTCCAGTTTTTCATGCCATTGCATTCTCATCAGGACTGCAAGGGACCTTCTTAGAATGTAAAAGCCACACCACCTTTTCTTGAAACATTCAGTGGCTGGGCCGGTCTTTCTTTGTCTGCAGTTCAACCCATGCCATTCTCCAGAGCTCAGTTTCACCTGTGCCATTTTCTGCAGCTTGGATTGGATACATGTAGACCCTCTCCTCTTTCTATCTTCTCTCTGTGTTATATTTGTGATGCTGTTCTCCGAATAGCTATAGTCTTTTTTCTTTGTGTTTAGTTTCTATTTAACATGCTTATTTAAATCTTTAACTTCAGTATATATGTGTATTTTGTTTTTGTTTTTGAGACAGGGTCTCGTGTAGCTCGTGCGTGCAGCCTGGGAGAGATTTCTTAGTGTTTTCCACGGTGGACTTTTGTGCCTTTTCCAGATAGCTCAGCCTTCTGCACGGACTATCCTTTCCTGCGTCATACCGCACCACCTCATGTAGAAACGGCTCCAGTTGCTCTTGAAAGGACACTTTGCCTTTTGTTTTATGGGATTGGTTTATCATACTTTGAATTGCTTGTGTATGTGGTGATTTTCTGGGTTTTAGCTGCTGAAATACAAGCTCTGTGAAAGCGAGTATGTCTCTTCCTGTCTGAACCTGAGACCTGAGTGGCTAGAAGAAGAAGAAGGAAGAAGAGAAGGGAGAGCAAGGAAAGAGCTTGGCCAAGGCATTAATAATAAAGCTGGGACTGAACTTTAGTCTCTGAATTCTTAGTTGTCTACTTTTTAGATAATAATTGTTAATTTCTAAAATAAATTTTCTTGTCCATGTGTGGTAATGTGCCCTTCTAATCCCCAGCACTTGGGAGGTAGAATCAGGAGAGTAAGAAATTTAAAGCTGGTATTAATCGACTAGCAAATTCAAGGCCAGCCTGAGCTACCTGAAGACCCTGTTTTGGAAGACCACAATAAATAAAATATAACTTTCTTAGAGAATTTAGCTTGAGTTATTATTTTTCTTAGAGAACTTAAACAGCAAATCCCATCAGTTCCCAAATGCAGGAATGCTCTTCATGTGACAATTCCATGAAGGTCCAGATTTGTATGTTTCAAAAATTACAGAGTAATGTCAAAGACTGAACATATAAACCTAACTTACATGCTTCAGAAATTGCTTACAGATACTGTCTAAGGCTTATATTAAGAAACATTTGGGAAAGACTTCAAAAGTATGTTTCAAATATTAATGCTTTTTCTTCAGATTTCCCATTTAGGAAATGAAAAATGCAGAGTTTAATAATAGGGAAGCTTCTCTATTCCCATATCAACTTTGGCTTTATTTTCCCACAGGAGCCTCATGGATGGGTTGTGGACTTGGTAAATAAGGTATACACTTTTATTAATTTGGCTTTGAGATACCATTCCTATTTTCAAGTGTGACTTCTGGTAGTTGGGAATTTTAAACAACACCTATGGAGAATAGTCAAGTATTAGTTATTTTTCTGCCACTGTGATGAAATACCATGACCAAAGCAGTGTAAAGAAGAGTTAATTTTGTTTCACAGCTCCGGGGGGGAAGAACTTAAGGCTTGGAAGGCTTGGCAGCAGGGGCCAGGAGCAGGAAGCTGGCTGATCACATCTTATGCACACACACAAGCCAGAGAGCAAGAAAGGGAAGAGGCTGTAAACCCTCAAGCCTGCTCCCAATGGTGGTCTTCTTCCAGCAAGGCTGAACCTCCTAAAGGTTCTATAGCCTCCCGAACAGTGCCACCAACTGGAAACCAAGTGTTCAAATACATGAGCTCATGGGGACAGTTCTCATTCAAACCACCCCAAATATGAATGTTTAATTGAGGAGAAATGTACAGTTCCTTCTCTGTCTGTGTATGTGATATATACAACTGAACATCAAGTTTTGGGTTAGCATTTCATCTTTTGCAGTTCCAAGATCAATCCCACAGAGCACAGTGGCAAAATAAAATGTTAGCTGTAGTTCTTTGCTTAAATATCACTGTGGAGTGTTTAAGAATGAATTCATGCCTGCTCTCTTTTCAGTTTGGAGAATTAGGTGGATTTGCAGCAATCCAAGCCAAACTTCACTCAGAAGATATAGAACTTGGGGTGAGTTAAACCACTCATTGTGCTCGGGGTGCAGGCAACTTTATTTGGGTTGCTATGCAAATAGGAGACAAGATCTGAATACTTGGAGTTAAACGTTAATGTCAAAGGGCTATGAGGAAGCCCAGTCACTATAGTGCTTGTTGTGCAAGCATAGGAACCTGAGTTTGATCCCAGCACCCACATATATGACCAGGTGTGGTACACATGCTTATACTAACAGCACTGGGACATGCTACTTACCACAATTGGATCGATGCAGAATGATGTGCTGAAATACCATCCCGTATTAGAAACCGGGCAATTGCTGCGGGACAGTGGCTAATCAGCTCTTTGGAAAAAGGCAGAACGTTAGGCAGGAGGAGAAACTGATGGTGGAGCAATACAGAGGGACCTTTTTACTGCCACAAGCTGGAAAGGGTCCCTGCTTTGAGAGGTGCTTAGGCTGTTGGATTGTCATTTGAGCCCTATTGAGTAGATCAAGCATGTTGGAAATGGCCTTTTGACATAAAAAATCATAGTGATTTGAAAAAGACAAGAAAGAAAAAGTCTTCAGAGACACTTTTGTCTAGCTTATTTGTTTTTCAGGAACTGGCTGTTTAGGTATGGAGTGATGTTAGAAA
Source organism: Meriones unguiculatus (assembly GCF_030254825.1). NCBI lineage: Eukaryota > Metazoa > Chordata > Mammalia > Rodentia > Muridae > Meriones > Meriones unguiculatus. The sequence continues at coordinate 84,594,888 of NC_083360.1, forward strand.
TTATTTTTGTTTCTCAAGCGTTGAAAACATTCAGCAACAAAGAGCAAAGCCCCTAGCTTTCTGATCTGCCTGGATGAACATCGGAAAGGGTACACACATAGTATTGAAGGCTTATTCTCTTTTGGTATAAAGTTTTGTGGAGTTAAAAGTCCTTCCCCAAGTCTTTCCTTAGGTCAGACCATTTTCCAAAATCACTCTTATTAGAAACAGTGACTTGGATGGGAGGTTGGGTAGGGTGGAGATGTGCATTGAGGAGGTAGTGCGCTCAGCTCTCATTTTCATAATAGCATAATTAAAGCTTCATGATAAGTGCCTGCTTTCTGCCCAATTAATAAGGTGGCTATGTCCCAGAATAAATTTAGGACATACGATAAGATGGTTTGAAAATTTTTTCTTTTTAGGTGGGGAGAGTTCAAGACAGGGTTTCTCTGTGTATCCTTGGCTGTCCTGGACTCACTTTGTAGACCAGGCAGGCCTCAAACTCAGAGAGATCCATCTGCCTCTGCCTCCTGAGTACTAGGATTAAAGGTGTGTGCCACCTCACCTTGCCAAAGTCATATATTTTTTTAACTTGAAAAATACTGGGAAAAATAGTCACACTCTTATTAGTTAAAAAACATGAACACTTAAAAATAAAACTGGCTTTTTCTATACATAAACTGTTGTTCCCCTCCCACTCTCCTGTCTGTCTTCTACTCCTCTATTTCTCTAAAACAAGTTGTTGTCAGCTATACACACTAGTACATTTTCACTTACTGTATCACAGACATCTTTCCCAGTTAGTACCATTGATGTTCTAGTGACTCCATGTTACTGTGCAAAGGCTGTTTGCCCTGTGATGAACTTGCTTGTTAATTCTTAGTAGTAGTTTTTACTACTTCAGAAAAATGTTTCCTGTATTTATCTTCATGTAGACATGTTTTATTTTTAGTAAGATTTCTGGATTAAAGACTATACATTTTAAAGTTATGGTTGACTGCTAAATCGCCTTCCCAAAGCTGTACTGCCATTCTATACTTCTGACCGATAATGCTAAGTGTCTTTTAACCTGTGATTTTCTAGTTGACAAAAACGATATTTTATTACCTAGTTTGCCCTGCTCTGCTATTCTGGGAGCTAGAGCATTTCTCCATGTGATTACAGTCAGTTGGCATTTCATCTGTAAATATTCTCCCACTTCAAGGTTACAGTCTTGTTTCCTTTTATGCTTTTATAATTTTTAAACTTGGCTCTTGATTTATTCAATTTACTATATATTGTATGACAGGGATCAAATACTTTTCTTTCAAACAAATAGTGAGTTGATACAGGACCCCCTTTGAATAATTCTTGTTTACGTTGCCGTTGGTATTAACTGGTTTTGTCTTATCTCAGAGTGTGTGGTTTGCTCCTGTTGCAGCCATTCCTTCAGTGCTAATGCACCCATCTTCAGTGGCCAGCCATGTCACTGTTGCCACTGTCATTGTTTTCTAAAACCTTCTGGCTTATTTTGGCATTTTTTACACTTCTGCATGTAATCAACATGTCAGGGGAAAAAAGCCACTGAGGCCATGTTTGGAATGTAGGTCACTGAGCAGAGGACTGACATTTTTATAATTGATATTTCCCACTCAGAAACATGAACACAAGGTTGCTTTACTGGGGCTTTCTTTCATGTAGCTTAGTACCTTTTTTTTAAAATAAGCCTTAACTTTTTTGGGGGGTATGTATTTTATTTCTTCCTCAGATATTTTCTTTTCAAAAGAAAATGTGTAAATATTCACCATTATCAACTTTAGAGTCATTTCATTCAATCCTTTAGGGGAGTTTTGTTAACATTCTGATTTAAATGTCTATAATTTAAGTGGTTTTTACATTTTTCTCAGATTTGTGAAAAGGGATTTGCTTAATTTTAAAATTATTTCTCTGTTCTCTTCCCTGTCTCCTCCCAGGCCGTGTCAGCACTGATCCAGCCCTTAGGGGTGTGTGCAGAGTACCTAAATTCCTCCGTGGTGCAGGTATGGGGAAGCCGTTTCACACCACTGCCCGGGGCAGCACGAATACTAACTTTTGTTATTAGGTTGTTCAGAAAATCAAACTAGCTGGCATTTGGGTGAAAATATTGTCAGAAAATAACCTTCAAGTGTAGGGAGACCTCTAACAGTTGTTGTTTTTTTAAAAGTTTGATTTTTTTTTATCAAATATAATTTTTTTAATGTTGTTATCTTTTTTTATAAAAAAGGAACGTATATCCCTGTCTTCTTCACAGCGTTGGTTCAGGGTTTGTTGCCATATGGGTTCTACTAGATCAGCTTTTTCCGTCAGTCAGTCATGTTTCCTGCCAAGTCCTTCTCTCTTAAGAATAATAGCTTAACAGCATATCACATCTGGCTTCCTTCCTTTGCAGAATTGTAATTCATCATGTCATAAGGTAGAAAAGCTGTGAGGTTCCAGTTTGAGTGTATGCATGCAGGTGGATAGGCACTGTGCCTCTGGAGGTCAAGGATCCAGGATCCTTCTGTCTCGTGGCACTGGGGTTGCAGGCATACACTGCCATTTTGAGAAGAGGGCGGGAGCTCCTGCACTCAGAGGATCTGAACTCGGGTCCTTATAATTCTACAGTAAGCCCTTTACTCACTGAAGCATCTTCCTAGTCCCTGGAGCATTAGTTTTCTCATGCGGAAGGCCTATTATATGTTCTTGTTTCTCTTTGTTTCAGTTAGTAAGTTATCAAATAAAATGTCTCTTCAGAATACTTCCATTTTAAGTGTGAAAGTTTTCATAGATTATTGAAATTGCATCTAGCATAATGTCCCTTGGGAACCTTATTTCTGTACAGTTCTTTTTCTGCCAGTACACCAAACTGCTGGGGAGAGTTTAACTGTAGTGATTTTTTTTTTTTAGTACATACAAGAAATTTCTACCATTTCTAAATGTTAAGTGCTTTCTTTAGACATCAAAGTAATAAGTAAATATTAAGAAAAAAGGTAGTAATTAAATATTTTCTTAATTCTATATGTTAAGTTCTTTAGAAACTTCTAGTGATGTCAGTTTATTAAGGATATCAATATACATTTTTTGTTATGCTTTAATTTTTGAGATGGGATCTTACGTAATCTAGGCTAGCCTCAAACTTACATGTAGCCAAAGCGACCTTGAACTTCTGCCTCTGCCTCCACCTCCTGAGTGATAAGATTACAGGTGTGTGCCACCACATCAAGTTTATTCAGTGCTGTGCTCAGACCTCGCGCTTCATGCTTACTTGGCCGGCACTCTACCAACTGAGCTGCATCCCAGTCCTAACCAATAATTTGTAGCTTGAAAAGATTATAACTAATAACAATTTAATTAGCTTCTATGAATCAAGGTCAGGCTTAGATTTTTAAATGTATATATTTCGTGGAAAAAAATTTTCATAAGTACTCTAAGTGCTAATTAGTTGAGTCCTTCAGAAGTTGTAGCTTGTGTCTACACAGACATATATGAATAGAGTACATTTAGAAAGCATGGAAACTGGAAGAGTGTGAGATACAACTGCTGCGGCCGTTAGTTCTGCTCTCCTGTCTGAACCTGAAGTCAGTCCCGATACGTACTCTATGGTACATGTTAGCTGACACAAATTGTCTCCATTACTTGCTCCTTGGTGTGACTTTAGAAGATTGTGCTCCCGTTCTCCCTTCTGCAGGTTGGTGACAGTAGACGCACCTGTCTCCCAGGGTTGTAGTGAGGATTAAGGGACCTGGCACATGCTGACAAGAATACTGACTCACTTTGTAATCACAGCCCACAGCTCTTCCTTCACTCTCTCTGGACTATTGTCTGATATTATTTCTCATTCACTGGTCATATATTACTACATCTGACAGCCAAATACAATTTTTTAATCTAATTTTTAAAAAATTGTCTTATTTCATTGGAAGGATGAGTTTACCCTCGTTAATATGTTAATATTTCTTATAACAATTTGAAGTACGTGACTGTGTTCCCACTCTGGAGCAGTGTGTCATGTATCTCTTTCATAATAATAGTTTGTACGAAGCATGTTTTTGCATAGTTTATGCTTGTATTCATGTTTAAAAATTAAATATAAAACATTTATTTTATTATAAAAGTATCATGCTAGGACTGGGAGTCAGAGACAGATTTCTAAGTTAGAGAGCAGGCAAGTTCGAGGCCAGTCAAGTCTACAGAGTGAGACCCTGTCTCAAACAAACAACAACCAGAAAGGTAGCTGTACCTCTTACTTTTTAGAAAGGGCGGTCCATATAGCTTGAGTTGGTCTTCAGGTAACTCTTATAAGATGCAGTGAGAGGACCTGTGCTCATGTTACATTGAAAAAAACAGTCACAGAGTCAGGTAAGAGCACTTGGGGTGGTCAGGTAGTTAGTGCTGGCATTGGCGGCTAGAATTTACACCTTTCACTGTCCTCTCCTTGGCAAATGGCAGGTAAGGAAGTAGCTACTCTAGCACAGACTCAGGAGTGCTTTTAACTAGTGTCTCATGTCTGCAGCCTATGCTGGACCCAGTTATCCTCACCACAATCCAGGATGTGCGGAGTGTGGAGGAGAAAGACCTCAAAGACAAGGTAATGACTCCCTAGCCAGGCAGAGCCCAATGCTGTTTAGCCCTTAGCAAAGCCAGATCTTGGCAAATTCCTCTTGATATGCTGTTCACATCAAATTAAAGTTTCCTGCCGTCCCCCTTCCCTCCCACCCTCCTTAAAAGGCTACTTTCAAAACAACTGAAAACAGTATTATCTCAATGAATAGAACAAATACTCGGTGGTATCTATTTCAGAGTTTTTCTAACCTGATTTTGATGGTATGACAATCAGACTAGATTAGAATAATACTGTATTTTTAAGTGTAATCTTAAGTTTTAACACTGATGAAGACTTTTCCTCCTATAACGATGCCTTTTCCTTTCTTTGCTCCTCACTAATGAGCTTAACCTTTGTTTAGGAGCAAATGTAATTGATTGGCCATGTAAAATATGAGCTGTCTCCTGGCCATTGATATGTGTGTCATGAGAATTAGTATCAGGATGTTTTTACAGTTTTTGTTTGTTTTTCTGTCTTTATTAAATGAAAGAGATTGGTTAGCATCCCTGAGCTCTTGTCTGCCATTAAGCTACTTTGCATGCGTTTCCAACCGGAGCTGGTGACAATTGTGGATGACCTTCGCCTTGACATCTTGCTGCGCATGCTGAAATCACCACATTTTAGTGCTAAAATGAATTCCCTCAAAGAAGTAAGTTTGCACTTGACTCAGACATGTTTTTTTAATATAAAGATGTTGGGGGAAAAAAAAGCATAAATTCTCTTGACTACGTAAGACAGATAACAGTGGCACTGTATGTGAACTGTCTGTTAGTGAAAGCTCATGTTGATATTGTTTTCAAGATTTACTCTCTGAAAACTTTTTTTTTTTGTGAAACTTCCTACACAATCATCCTTAGACATTTACTAAGGGACAATTCTTTTTATTGTAGATATACTTTATCTTCCAGCTAATGTTAGGACAAAAACGAAGCGATTGTCATACTAGTGTGAGTCTAAGCAATATGCTAAGCATGCTTTTACTCTGCTCCTTAAAGTTCATCTTAGATCTGCACAAACAATGTGGTTCGATTCAGTGGATGGCAGATTAAGCCAAAAACTTATTTCAGTCATGATTCCAGTAATTTTTCCTTTGGATTTTTGGCTCTAAGTCAAATCAGCTCATTCTGGTTCTTTTTAAGTCAGGGGAAGAATTTTTTGAGAGGGACTAAGCTATTTCACATACATGAAGGTTTGAATAACTAGATCATGAACATGGGCAAAGACATGTGTGAACAAGTACAGTTTGGCCTGGCCAGTGGCAGGGCTCCGCCTTGGTCTTGCTTTCACATTCTGGGCATCTGTCCTGTGGCCATGGAGAGTTCACTTCCTGTTAGCAGAGAGGGCCTGCTTCTCTCTGCTCTCAGGTATAGAATGTGGAGGACAAGTTTTAGTTGCAGTTTGGGTCAGATCCTTATCATTAAGCCAGTCACAGGTAGGCTTAAGGAGTAAAAAGAGCTCTAAAAATGATTCCATGTTCTTTTTAAGGAGATACCACAATTAATGCTGTTAACTTTAAAGAAGTAAGATGGTTTTGAAATATTTTGATTAATTATTACATTGCACTACAATCTATAAAATACTTATACATATGTGAGAGAAGATTTTGATTATGCATATTTGATTCAGTCATGCTAATATTGTCATTTTAGGTAACCAAACTAATAGAAGATAGTACCTTAGCCAAGTCTGTGAAGAATGCTATAGATACAGACAGATTATTAGACTGGCTAGTTGAAAACTCAGTTCTGTCAATTGCACTGGAAGGTAAGTTGATTTCAAAAAGTAAAAAGTAAAAATTGATATGTAAATTATTTTTGTTTTAAAAAGGTACAAAAATACTGTTTCTTTTTATTAGCCTTTAGATAATCTTAGGAGGTATTGCTTTAAATTGATAGAGTCATTACTCATTGCATCTGGTCCTCCATCTGATGTTTCCTCCACTAGGCAACATAGACCAAGCGCAATACTGTGATCGCATAAAGGGAATTATTGAACTCCTGGGAAGTAAATTGTCACTAGATGAACTCACTAAAATTTGGAAGATACAGGTAAATTTAGAGGAATTATTTTTGTGTTTTTCTGATATGCTTGGACTCTAGGACAGGGAGTAGGGTGGTGAGGAGAGTGGAAACGGGACCTCATCTGGTTTAGAGGAGCTTACCCAGTCTTTACGGTTGACTTAACATTGTGTGTATATGGGGTTGGAGACTTGGGGACTTTTTTTAGTAGTAGGGCACTTGCCCAGCAAACACAAGGCCCTGGATTCCACTTTCCAGTCCAGAAAAAAAATAAATTACATATATAAAATGAATGTCATACTCACAAGACATTTCAGACTTTCATCTCGTCTTCTTCAGTTAAAAAAGTCGAAGTCTTGTGGACAGCTGTGTGTCAGCGTATGCAGAGCTAGCGCTAGGCATACTTCTGTTTATCAATGCAGTTATTCTTCCTTGTATTGTTAATTTTCATTATAATTTTTTCTGTTTAGTCTAACAAATGAGAATGATAGTAATAGCGGGATTTTAGATTTCAGCTTACAGCCACAAATCGCTATGACAGATTCAAACATGTCCTCTCTTTTCTGTTTGCTTTGCATCTGTCTTTTTTTTATATTCTGGCCTTTTTTTTTTTTTTTTTTTAGACAAAGTTTCACTATATGTTCCCTGCTGGACTTACATTTGCAATTCTGTGCCTTAGTTTCCTTAGTGTTGGGATTATAGCGGTGGCCCATTGTTCACAGGTGGTATTCCTTCTGAAATTTCCTCTTACCTTACTCTTTTCTACTTTGTTTTTTTCCCCTCAAGCCTTAATCTTTTCTCATTACAGAAACATCCACTAGTCAGTTTAATCCACTCCTGTGGCTTTAATTACCTTGTGTGTCGCCGACTGTGAGTCACTCCTGTAATGTAGACGAAGCAGTGCAGCACCTGTGTCTCACCTTCATGTGTGCGCCTGACCGAAATCTCCAGCTCTGACTGCTAAGTCACAGCAGAGCCTGGTGCTCCCCTTAGCTGTGTCCATTTAATCTCTGTAGCAAAGTCTGGTCAGAAACACACTGCGCTAGGCATTTCAGGCATGTGGACATGACCTGGGAATTGTTTACGAAGCAGGCATGCATGTGCAAAGGCATAGGTACAGACAGAACACACACACACACACACACACACACACACACACACACGTAATTTTTAAAAAATTTAAAATAAAACAAGAACAAAAAAGGTATTGCTAAGGTGGAAGAACGCTGAGAGGAATAGATAGAAAACCGGCATTCCACCCGAGGGGAGGGATTCTCCTAGGGATTCATTCCTTCATTGCAGGTGCTTAAACTGCAAAGAGCCCCTGCTGCCTCAGCAGCCCTACATTGGCTCTGTGAGCCTGAGGCCAAGCACTCCCCCCTCCTGCCTTCTCCTTGCCCAGCACGCTGCTCCCTGACAGGGCATTACAGGAAGCTAGCCCACAGGACTGTGGGAGTGCAGTTAGCTGCTTCCCCTCCCAGCAGTACAGAGAAGACTCCAAACTAGGCAGAAAAGCTGTCCTAGGTGCCTAGACTTCACTACCCTCATCCTACTACATTTAGTGAACAACTGCATTTAGTGAACAACAGTTATGGAGAAAATTAGCTGAATCTACAAATATTCCCCTGCTTTCTAAGTTTCTATTCTGTGTCAGTCATCCATGGTAGGCTCTGTAGCTCTCTTGCAGACACTTCCTGCCCATAGAGTCAGTGTCAGTTGAATTCACAAAGAATTTATAAGCAGCATTTAAGACAGAGCAATAATAACTCTTAGCTGAAGCCCTGATCACTAATCTGTAAAAACACTAAAAGTGTAATTTTATCAGTTCAAAATAAACCAGTTTGAATTTTTGTTGAAAATATTTTATTCTCTTCCTAAAATAAATAGTAGACAGAGATCTTGACTTGTGCTTTTTCACATGTAAGAGACTTGGTGCTGCCGGGAGTTGGAGTGCAGTCAGCTGACGTTAGTAGTAGTTGCTGCATGTAACCCTGCCAGCGTTGTCCTGTAGACTGCAGCCGCTTGTGTACGTTCTTGGAAGAAGACTTAGCTTTGCCAAGGCCCGGGACTTAACTTCCTCCTGGTGTCTCCTTTTCCTAGTCAGGACAGTCATCCACAGTCATAGAGAACATTCACACTATTGTGGCCGCAGCAGCTGTGAAGTTTAATGCAGACCAGCTTAATCATTTGTTCGTTCTCATTCAGAAGGTAAGACGTAAACCCTTTGACCCATACCCCTTATTAGCCTTTTTTAGTTCAGACCTATTTTTTTGCTAATTCCACGAGCTTGACCTTGACCCCACTCTGCGCCTTTTCTCTTGTGCAGAGCTGGGAGACTGAGAGTGACAGAGTCAGACAGAAGCTGCTGAGCCTGATTGGACGGATAGGCCGGGAGGCTCGATTTGAGGCCACTTCTGGAAAGGCAGGAAAAGCAATGGACTTTTCTAGCTACAGATGCTTAGGGTGGGCTTGTGTGCTGTGGGGTGGCTCATCATAGCCGTGTCATTGCAGGTGCTAGATGTTCTCTGGGAACTGGCTCACCTTCCAACCTTGCCCAGTAGCCTCATTCAGCAAGCCTTGGAGGAGCACCTGACAATCCTTAGTGATGCCTATGCCGTGAAGGAAGCAATCAAGAGGAACTACATCATTAAATGCATAGAAGACATTAAAAGGGTTGGTTTTGGCTTGACTCTAATTTTGTTATCAGAACAATATATTGTTTTGAGTGCTTAGAGCCAAGAAAATTTCCTCTCTATTATGTAAATTAAGTGCAATGTCCTATTTGGAAACTTGTACCTTGCAGTCCAAATTTGGTAGCTTTAGGTTTTGTTTTTACCAAAATGCTCATATCTCTCTTAAAATGAATTTTCAGCCTGGAGAATGGTCGGGTTTGGAAAAAAACAAGAAAGATGGATTTAAGGTAAGTATTTGCCTATGGAACCAATTAAGGTGTTCTCATTTTATAATTACTATTAATTGCATCATACTTTTAAAATATTTTAGCATTTATTAGACTAATATTAATATACAGATGTGATCTTTATAAACTAAGCTTTATTTAGAAGTTAGTGTTTATTTACCCTTGAGGGAAAAAAATTAGAGTTCCATTGAAAAAGTAAGTTTTATAATTTTTATGAAATTGTATGACTTTTAGCTTCATTTTCCTTTTAAATTAGATCTAAAGTATATATAATTTTTAAAGCACGGTGAGTTCTAAATAAATCTGTCCCATTTTTCTCCTGTAAGGGAAAGTGAGTATTTGTGAGTGAAAGAGGAAGCAGGGGAAGGTGCATGCGATGCGGGCATGCAGGAACTGTTGGGTGTTTGGTGCACCTGCATGTGCCGTGCTTGTCTTCTCACTGCAGCCGTGGGCAGACCACAGGTGCACCAGGTGGGCCTAAACTCAAAGCTCGATCAGGATAGCAAACACAGAGTTTTTCTGGTAAAAAAACAGATAGAGGCTTAGTGTTTCAGCCAGACCTCTCCGTGGTTTCTCTTGCTGTTTCTTCAAAGAAGCTGGAATACTGCTGGCTTTCTCCTGTATATCCACAGACACATAGTAGATCTTGCTGACAAGCTTTGGTGACTTGCTGGGCTTTTGTGCATTTCACTTTATCTGGCTATAAAGTTTAGTTGGGGGTATAAGAATGTGGTGTTTTATATTACTGACACTGAACTTTGATCAGTGGAATTTTCTGCAGTAAGATCTAGCTTTAGTGTTTTTAAAAAGCACTTACAAACTGGAGCTAGTAATGCTGGGGTTAAAAGGAGTGATGAATAAAATGACCGTGCTTGCTTTCTACTCAGGTGGAACTTAAGTTTTCCAGGTCCCTTGGCTCAGTGACTCAGATAATTCAGCAGTCTCTCTTCTTATGATTGAATAATTTTCATTCAGTTATTGAAATAAGTATTCCTCAATAGTAAAAGAAAAGAGGCCTCCAGGAAAATGCTCTTTTTTCTTCTAGGCAACAGACATTTTTTTCTTTATAGATATGCAATTCGAAGCTGAAGGGACGTTTCCTTTCCTCCAGAGAAATAGCTTTTAACTGCAGAGACTCCTTTGGGCCTTTGTTCCTCCTGTGTCACAGCTGAGGCTTCATGTAGCTTTCCTACTCAGTTGCATCATTGTGTCTGTATTGCTTCTCTTTGCAGTCACTTCATTTGTGTCTGTTGCTGTAAAACAAAACAGCAACAACCAAAAGGGAACTGTCTGGTCATTTTGTGAGATTCAAAAGGAATACTCTTCCTTTTTATTCCCTGCTGCTCCCAGAAAGGAAATCCTAGTGCACTGTTGCTCTTTCCAAGTAACAATAGCATTTTATATAGTAGCACTTGCCAGTTTGCTGAGTGCTTCACAGATACTCAGAGTACACATTGCTGAGGGGGGCAGTGGGAAGATCAGAGCCACCTGGCAGGGGAGTCAAGTATTTTCTGCCACTAAAGGTGTTTTTCTATGCTATGCCCTTTCCTGCCAGGCAGCAAGGTGGGCTGACTGGGGATTATGTCTCCCTGCCAGGCTACACAGAAACTAAGCGAAGGGTAAGACAAGATCACCCACCTCTTACTCCCCTCCTGCCCTGAGCTACCTCTTCTCCCCCAACTGATTCCCTTCCTGCTGCTTTTGACACTCCAAGTTCCCAAGTTCCACTGTCATGTTCAGAAACTCTTGACCTTTATTTTCATAGGCTCTGCTGAGGCACCGTCAGCTCCCTTGGTCCTCTTTTCTTCCTTTGCTTCGTTTATACCCTCCACTGTCCACCCCCAACCCTTTGTCTCTTACTTCACTTCTTATTTCCTTCAGTTAAAAATTTAAATGTTCTCATTTAAAAAATAAGTACTAAACAAACAAACAAAAGTCGTATTCATTCCAGTAGTGATGTTTGCATATTCCATAGGCCAGCTTTAGGTCTCCCAACAGCACCTGGCAGGCTTCTGGTAAATATTAGTTCCCATCCTCTTCCTTCCTTCCACCTTATGAAGACATGTAAATCCGCACTTACATAGGTTGCATATCCCTTGTCTGAAATGTGTGGGACCTACAGTGTTTCCAATTTTGGAGCTTTTTGAATTTTAGAATATTTATATAAACTTTGCTGGTTCAGCATCCCAAATTCAAAATAAGAAAAGTTTTGGATATAATATTAGCATTCAGAAAAGCTTTCCATTTTAGAATTCAGGTTTTTGGATTTAGCGCAGTTAACCTGTATTTTAGTGAGTGGCTTCTGTTTGCCAAAGGATAGAACAGACAGTAAAACTAGCCAGATATCCTCAGTACACATTCTCTCATAGTGGTGCTGCTAGTGGAGGAGAAAAATTTTCTTAAAGACTTTTTTCCTGTACAAAGAAGTTTTACTTTGTTTCTAGATAAAAATCTAAAACTGAAAAAAGCAAGACAGATAAGGAAGTACAGGGATGTTCAACCGTAAGAAGAGAGAACTCAAAAGAATACGAACGTTTCTATGGGTATTTAGAAGTAGTAACAGAAATCGGAGTGGACTTGGATATACGTCTCCTAAGGTGTCCATAGAGACATCTTTAGCTGTAAGAAGTCAGTGGCCTTTCGAGTGAGACGTGTCTAGATAGAGTGCCTGCTTGCTGAGGCCCTGCGTGTGTCATGAGTTTCATAAACAATGAAGGAGAATATAAACCTAAGTTTGCGGGACATCATGTTGAACATTGCAGCTTCCTCAAATGTCACTCTAATTTGAACAGCACACTAAATTCAGTCAAATTATCAAATATATTCAGTTTATTTTCAACCATTTTTAGCAATCAGAGTTTGCTAATTTTCAGTTTTTCTTGTAACTTCACAATATAATCCAATAGATAACCATGGCCAACATTGTTTCCTGATTGCTAAACTTCAGAGACTGGATCATCAACGATTCTTAGATCCCAACTTGTATGATTGTTCTTTTTATTCTCTTGTATAAAGAGTTACATTCAAAGTATAATTTCCACTAGCCATAATTGACCTAATTAACCATGATACTTTTCAGTTTATCTGCTTATTGCTGAAGGGTTTCTGTGTATATTTATTTGTTGTAATTCTTTGGGAAGGTGTCAGTTTAGATCAAGCCTCACAGTTTGGTCATTGTATTTCACAGTCTTGTTACAACAATAATATTCTGGTGAACTCAGAAGTAGATGGCCTTTAATGCTTATCTTATTTCTATGATTTGAAGCTGCCACAGCTTGCAGCCTGCATTTCAGAGTTACTGAATTTGTAGAGAAGAAGAACAGAAACTACCTTTTGGGGTTGAAATTTAGCTCAGTTAGTAGAATGCTTACCTGGCATGAAGAAGCCTAGAGTTGCATTGCTAGCACCCCACCATCCAAGTATAGTGACACGTGTCTGCAACTCCAGCACTTAGTAAATGGAGGCAGGAGAATCAGGCAGTCAAGATTATAGTGAGTTTGAAGCCAGCCATGGTACCTGAGACTATGCCCTGACTCCCTGCTCCCATTCCCCCAAGAAAGAAAGAAAAAAAGTTCATTTTACATTTGTCAGCTGTTGTTTAGACTCATGCCAGAGACTAACTCTAAGCTTGCTTTTGGTTTGGTTTGGTTTTTTATCCATTGTATGTAACTTCATCTTAACACATGGATTATCATTACCTGCAGTAGTGTTTTTTAGACCACTCAGAAATCTTTGGTATTAGGAGTTGAGTCTGGGCCTTGAACATGTAGGCATGTGTGCTGACGTTGGCTTACATCCCCAGCAGCCCTTGGGGCATACCGAAGCATGCGGAGATTTGTGTGCTCATCTTCTTTCAGAAAGCGACTTTTTCTTTGAGTGATGAGTAGTGCAGGTGGAGCAGTTTCGTGTGAATTAGGGTACAACTTAAGGCAGAGATACCCGTGCTGCGTGATAGAGTCCTGCACAAGGGAAGGCTCTGCATGCCAGTTTCTAGCTTTGAAATGACTTGAATTGCTTTGACAGTCCCAGCAGGCTAGCCGTGCCATGTCTTGGTATAATGTTTCTGAGAACATTTAAACAGTGAACTAGTAACCCAAACTGAGGTTTAAAGACCACCCTTGTTTGGTACTGCCTATACTAAATAATAGCTCAACCCAGAGCAGGCAGACCAACAGATGCCTTTTGTGTATAGGTAAGTTTGTATATACAAGGACACGGACAGTTATAAAAGCTTACACTTAGTGCTTTAGTGACTGGTAAGTGTCTTTTGACGTAATTGAAGAAGCATCGATTTGAGAAATGTGAAAGGTCATAGAACTGTGTCGTAGAATCCAAGAAATCCCGTGTTTGGTGACTTAGCTGGCTCATGTATTTTAGGGGAGGAAGAAGTCTTGTTTGGCAGCTGCTTGCACAAAGTAACCTGCAGTAGAAGATGCGGTTCTGTAGACTCCAGTCTGTTCTGTCGACAGGGTCTTCACTTTGCAGAACAGTTTGATGAAATTACTTAAAGCAAAAAATTTAGCCTTTTAAATAAATACTAAGTCTTTAATGCTTTGGTTAATAATTAATCAGTTGATTGATAGCTTTTAATCTGATACTTACCAGTTTTCGTATGAAATTTTATAGTTCAAAAGATGCTATTGATTAAAGGCCAGGTCTCTTTAAGGAGAATTGCATGCTTGTCAGGTTTCTTCTGTCTGCAACACAAAGATTCAGATTATTGTACCAGTTTCAGAAATAATATGTTTGAAGTGCTTTGAAAATAAAGTGTACTCTGAGTAAAATATCCATAATAATTAATGAAAATAATAATTGGATTTGGGCAAGTGCTAGGACTTGAATACAGGACCTCACCCATGTTAAGGACATGTTCTACCTCTGAGCTACATCAAAGCCCCTTAATAATTAAAGCAGAATTACCTTTTATGAAATTGTCTTCAATAGAAATATAAACAAATTATATTTTCATTAATACTTAACTCACTGATAGTATTTTGATCAGGTTATTGATACCATAATCCTGTAATTAAAGAAAGCCATATTCTTAGTCCGTTTTCCTTGCTAGCCAGTGCAGTGTTTAGCTTTGCCATCAATTTACTTTATCATGTCTTAGCATCCCTGCGCTGCTTAATCTATCCTCTGAAGTTGCTAATTCCTTGTCTGTTTTTTACTGATGTCCTCCTGTACATTTACTATCATTTCACATCCACTCCTGTTTGCAGTTCTTGGCCTTAGGAAATTGCATGCAGAATAAGAAGGTGAAGACTGAATTATGATTGCATGGAAATAAGCAATAAATACGTAGTATGAAAAGGAAAATAGTAGAATGTGTAACAATGAAATGATTGACTTGGAAATTTTTTATAGTTGATAAATGACTGCCACTTAATTCTGAACTTAATTAATGCAACTTCTTTTTAACTCTAGCCGTCTCAACTTAATAATCCACAGTTTGTATGGGTGGTACCAGCTTTGCGTCAGCTCCATGAAATCACTCGTTCATTTATAAAACAAACCTATCAAAAGCAAGACAAGGTAGGAACAAGGTTTATTTTTTATTCTTGTGTTCATCCCTTTTGTAATAATTCTAATAAGAAGCACGGCTAATTGTTGAATTGGTAGTATCTCACTGGTTTATGTTTGTTAATGTCACTGATTATCATTTGGAATATTGAAGTAAAACACTACTTTGATGTCTGGGTGGTTTGTGTTTTGATATAGCCTAACTCTTCTTTTGATTGCTTCATTTATTAAGATAAGTTGGCCAGCTTAAAAAAATAATGATAGATTAATAATAATAATAATGAAAGATTTCAAACTATTACAAAAATATTTCTTTTCTAAGGAGATAGGTAGAGCTTTCTCGATGTCAGGGATTTGGGGGTGAGATCCAGGAAAGCACAGAAGGGCAGAATCACTTTTCCAAGAGTCATTCCTCTTAGATGCAAATATTAGCAATGTCTTTGTTCCCTAGTAAATACCAGGTAGATTTTATTAACTGTCACGGGAAATTTCATGTTTGCTTTTTATTTTTATTTTTGTTTATCTGGGGCTACATTCAGAAATAAAACTATGTTAACCCAACAAAATGACTGCGGATTCTCATGCCACTTTCATTTTTGTTGTTTTTGTTAAGAGCATCATTCAAGACCTGAAGAAAAACTTTGAAATAGTCAAATTGGTAACAGGAAGTTTACTAGCTTGTCATCGGCTTGCAGCGGCCGTGGCTGGGCCTGGAGGCTTGACTGGCTTGACACTGGTGGATGGCCGCTACACTTACCGGGAGGTATCGGACGCTGTGTTTGTGTTTCGTGGCTTTCAGCGCTCATTTAACTTTCTATTTGAGCTGTTAAAAAAAAAAATAATAATAATGTAGATTACAACTATAAAAGGGTTCCATGAACTATCTATGTAATGAACAGTTTTGAATCTTAACTGTAATTTTATTTTTCTCTCTCTCTTTTTTTTTTTCACTAGACTTACTAATTTATGTTTTGCTTGGATATTTGTATGTGTACCACATGTGGGCCTGGTCTCACAGAGCTCAGAAGAAGGCATCAGAGTCCCTGGAACTAGCATAATAGATGGTTGTGAACCACCACGTGGGTGCTGGGAATTGAACCCAGGTCCTCTGCAGGAGCAATAAGTGCTCTTACCCACTGTGCTGTCTCTCCAGTCCTTAACTGTAATTTCAAGTTAAGTTTAGAAAAATGGTATTTGTTAGCAACAAATGCCAACTCTGTAGATCATGCAGTTTGTTTCTCAAATCAATTGAATGCTAATATTGTTTTAAATATCTTAGCTGGGTATAATGCCTCACACCTGTAGTCCAGGACTCTGTAGACCAGTGGTTCTCAACTTCCCTAACGCTGCGACCCTTCAACACAGTTCCTCATGTTGTGGTGACCCCAAACATAAAATTATTTTGATGCTACTTCATAAGTCTAATTTTATTACTGTTATGAGTCGTAATGTAAATATCTGATATACATAATGTATATATAATATAAATGTCTGATATACAGAATATCCGATATGCAACCCTGTAAAAGGGTCTTTCGACTCCCAAAGGAGTCATGACTCACAGGTTGAGAACCTCTGCCGTAGACTAAGACAAGTGGGTTTTTGTGAATTCATGGCATGGGCTGTAGGTTGAATTCTAGGCTATTCTGGAATTCAGAGGGAGACCTTGTCTACAAATGAAAAAAACAACAACAGAAAACCTATCAGAAATAAAACTTAACTTTACCACTTGTGAGCATGGTGGTTCCTCTTGAAATTCCTGAATTACTGAATTTGACTGACATCTAAAATCTATTGACTTCATAATAAATTTGAGGTTTCTTCTGCTGCATCGTATTATTGGCTGAAGACCATTTCTCACATTTACTTTTTCATAAATTACATGAAAAGTGTTCTGTGTAAACCTATTTTGTGAAGTTTTTGTTGTAGTGGGGTGGTGGGGTTTTTATTTGTTTGTTTGTTTTTTGGATGAATGTCTCAACTGGGTTAACTGGTTGCATTATTGCTTTTTTTTTTTTCTCCAGTATTTAGAAGCACATCTGAAATTTTTGGCATTTTTCTTACAAGAAGCTACACTGTATCTTGGGTGGAACCGAGCCAAAGAAATCTGGGAGTGCCTTGTGACTGGCCAGGACGTGTGCGAGTTAGACCGAGAGGTAAGGCCCAGGGCTGGAGGTGTAAGACACTAGTGACATGCCGTGCGTGCTGCTCCGTGCTCACGTGGTCTCTGCATTGTGAGTCCTCTGTCTGTGCTATTGCCGTGAACTGAAGCGGCAGAGTAGGAACTGTAAGCACTAGAAAAGAATGTCTTAAAACACATCCATGATATACACATGTAAATATGTGGGCTCTTTGATCATTCTGATTCAACTCTGGATAAGATACTAAAATCAACAAATGAATCTCAGTAAAGAATTGTGGATTTGATTTAGTTTTCTCCTTTGGTGTGAAACTAATTTTAAATCACTACTAAAACACTTAGTTCCTGAAAATGGTGTTGTATCCCCATAATGAAAACATGAGTCAAGAACAATTACAGCAGAAATAGAAACACTTATTTTGACCTTTGCAGTTGCTAACAGCGAGTCTCGGTCTCCTCATTGTGCAGACTAACAGCAGCTACTTTGGAGGCATGTTGCAAGGCCTGAGTCTGGGACAGTGCTTTGCAATGTGCCCGGCATACAGCAGGGCCTAGCTGAATTCTGGGGGAGACTTAAGTGTAAAATCCAGTGGAAAGTGTGAGTGCATGTTGTAATCACCAGAAAGATGTAGTAACTGTTTCCACTCGCTTCGGCCTTCCAAGCAGTTCAGTTTTGAGTATCATTTTATCAAGTACAGAAGTGTTAGATGTGCTGAAGTTTAAGTCTGTCCTGTCCAAGTGTCCATGTGTTTGTGTGCAGTGCATTGTATGTGGTCTTAGGGCAGCTCTGTCTTACTCCACAGATGTGCTTTGAGTGGTTTACAAAAGGGCAGCACGATCTGGAGAGCGACGTTCAGCAGCAGCTCTTCAAGGAGAAAATTCTGAAATTGGAGTCATATGAAATCACTATGAATGGTAGGGAAAGCTTACAATTATTTCCTTTAGATTTTTTTTAGAATAAGAGGCTTCATTCTTAACTTTAATCCTACTTCTGAGAAGCAGTTTGTACATACATATCCACATGGTGTCTTACTGACTTTTGAAATTATATAGCATAATAGATTAAATTGCCAGGTTATTTCTCCAGTATTTCCTAACAAATAGGATTCATTAGGTAAAAATATTTCAAAGTTCATAATGCTTCCTTTCAATTATTTCTCCTGAGTTATTTTATTGAGATATAGTTCTGTAGAACTCCATTGTGCAAATATGCATTCAGTAACTTTTGGTCTGTACTCCCTTGACTACTTTCTAACATACAGACCTTGTCAACCCAAAGGGGAGTTGGTGGCCTCTGTCCCAGCTTCCCTTCGTCTAATCTCTTTCCCCCATGGACTGGCCCAGGCTGAGCATTTGGTAGAAGTGAAATCATACAAAGTACTTGGGACCTTTTGTGCCTGGCTTCTCTGATTGTGGCTGAAGCTTACTGTTTTCAGGGCACACCCTGGTTGTTGCATGTGTCACTTGAGGAGTATGATATTTCACTGTAGATTTTGTTAATTCAGCAGTCAGTGAACATCTGTTGCTTCCACTTTGAGTTATAAACATTCACATAGCAGTTATTGTGTTTTCATTTCTTTTGATTATGAATTTTAGAGTCACACTGCCGTGAAATCTTACCTTTGAGGATCTGCTAAACTGTTTTTGTGAAGTGGCTTCACCATTTCATAATCTCACTAGCAATGTATAAGCTTTCCGTTTTCTACATTGTCAGTCCTTACTGTTATCTACCTTTTAAAAGGTGTCCTGGTGGTGGTAACTCATGTCCTGTAGTTGTTATTTGCTTTTTACTGGTAACTAATGCCCCTGAGCATCTGTTGAGATTGGTTTTGTCTATGTGTATAGGTTCTTCAGAGAAATGTCTGGTCATGCTTTTGGCTGTTTTTTAGTCAGGCTGTCATGTTGTCAGGGCTCTTACATACTCTGGTCATTAGCTCCTTAGCAGACAGGCATAGTATGTAAACATTTCTGTTTATGTGTTGTGTCCTTTTCTTGATCATATCCTTTGAAACACAAAAGTTTCAAATTTTGATTAAGCTGTTGTGGGTTGTCGTTGTTGTTTTGGTTTGTCTGGTTTTTTAGGATAGGGTTTCTTTATGTAGCCCTGTCTGATCTGGAACTTGTTATGTAGACCAGTCTGACTCGGACCCACTGAAGTCTGCCTCTGTCTCCCAAATGCTAGGATTAAAGATGTATGGCTTGGGGCTGGAGAGATGGCTTAGCTCCCAGAGGTCCTGAGTTCAATTCCCTGTAACCATATGGTGGCTCACAACCATCTATACTGGGATCTGATGCCCTCTTCTGTCATGCAAGAGTACATGCAGATAGAGCACTCAGATTTGAAAACAAACAAACTAACTAATCTTAAAAGGTGTATGGCTTGCTTGTGGTTTTTTAAAGATGTTTTTTGTTTTCTGGAATGGGATCTGGCTGAGCTGCCCAGGCTGGTCCGGAGCTCTGGGACTGCAGGTCTGAACCACCACGCATAGACACTACACTTGAGATGTCTATTTAAGAAACAATTGCTGGGAGCCTTGGAGCCTTCAGTTCTGCTTCTCTTTAGTCTTTTCACTGATCATCTGTGTCTGAGTGCATGGGTTTGACGGGCATTCTGTACTTTTAGGTTTCAACTTATTTAAGACTTTTTTTGAAAATGTGAATCTCTGTGATCATCGATTGAAAAGACAAGGAGCTCAGTTGGTAAGTACTTTATTCTTAATCTGGATTCTTTTACTTCTTTGATATAGCTTGACATTCAGAAAAAAAAAAAAAAGCAAAAACAACCTGCCTTCTAATGGAAAGAAAGCATAACATGTTTGTTTAAATAAGGAGGTCTTTTTAGCTGCCGACTTGGGCATTAGTGACAGAGGCTCCCTTGAGGGCACCAGTGGCTTCAGGTCCAATACTGCCTCCCTCCACCAGCCACCTAGGAAGTGTGCGTGTTCCTTATCTCTCATCTGGCAGATCTCTGCACCTCTAGTCTTCAGGTAGATTTCAGGCCGCACCGGTCCAGTAGGCTTCCACACAACAGTCCACACAAACCTGAGAGTGACCAGCTCTTCGTCCTAGGATGTCCGCATCAAGGATTTCAGAGGGCTGTGAAGTAGGACAGTGGGGATCCATAGAGTGCTTCTGTTCTCGCGTCCTTAAGACAGAAAAGCCCACAATGATCTTTTCAAGTCCCTGTTAGTGAGGTCCTGCTCCCTGAGGTAGTCAGACTATTCACAAGCTACCCTAAGTTATGCATCCTGCTACTTCTAACCGAGCTTTGGGAAGGACTGGATCAGGTTCCCAGAATTAGTAGCCACTTCAGTCTTGACTCTCTTTTTTTTTTGAAGAGAAGTCCACAGAGATGATACGTGTCTCACTTTTCAGTTTCTGGTTGGCTTGCTTCCCTGGGTAGATGTCTGCCGTGTGTCAGGACTATCTGGAGAAACATCTCTGTACTGTTCTGGTGGCCATGGGGCCTTTTGTCTCTGTGGTTGGTTTTCGTGTGCGAGGACTAAATCAGTATAGTCATGGTTTCTAACATAGAAACCATTTTGTCAAAGGTTCTGAATCAGTAATGTTACATAAAGTAATTGCCTGTGATTTTGTAACACTAGTGTACAATTCAATTTAATTATATGTATATTTTTTTAATTTTACACAGTATGTAGAAAAGCTGGAATTGATGGGAATGGATTTCATTTGGAAAATAGCCATGGAATCACCTGATGAAGAAATTGCTAATGAAGCTATTCAATTAATCATAAATTACAGTTACATTAATCTAAATCCTAGGTTAAAGAAGGTGAGTGTCCAAGGAAAAATGTTACTCAGATACAAAAATGTAAAAAATTATGTATTTTGTTATTGGCAAGTTGTGATCCTTGTGCATCCCAGTTTGACTTATTTTGGTATTTTGTCTTGACTAATGTTTTCAGTTAAATGCCAACATCTAATTTTAATTTTCATATACTTCCTACTTGCAGGACTCAGTGTCTTTACATAAGAAATTCATTGCTGATTGCTATACAAGACTAGAAGTGAGTAAAGTTTGTTCACTTGTCTCTTAAATGAGCTTTTCCCCTTTGAAGTTTGTATTTTAAGATAATGTGGCTGTGTCTGTGGCCAGGTGGTACTGGAGAGTTGATCGAGAGCACCATGGCCCGCCGTTCTCCTCAGATGTTAGCAAGTTAACATTCCTCACAGCAGACATGTGCCACTCTTTAGACGATAGTCCCCAGATTGTGACCTCCATACAAGTATGTCATCATAAAAACAAAGCACTCAGATACTCAGGTTCTTCTCCATGAAGTACAGTATGAGTGGATACTAGCACACCTCAGCTAGCTCTTAGGAATCTTTTTATCATTGAGTGTGTGTATGTGTGTGCATGTGGAATCGGTTCTCTCTGTACACGGGTTCCAGGGAGTCAACTTGGGTCCTCAGACCTCAGCAAAGACTTTGCCTCCCGAGCCGTCTCATAGCCCTCAGCCAGCTCTTATTTTGCCTCCCATGGGTTATTTGGTGGAGTTGCACCTAGTGGTTAGAGGCCACGGATCGTGTTCAGCACCTGCAGTGTCCAGGGCAGCTTGTGCAGCAAGAAGGTAGCCCAGGTGCCGGAGGCCAGGCTGAGAAACCCAGGTATGGAGTGATTGTTTTGTACTTTACAGGCAGCCAGTTCAGCACTTGGTGGCCCCACTCTAACACACGCTGTGACCCGAGCAACCAAAATGCTCACGGCAACCGCCATGCCAACTGTGGCAACATCAGTTCAGTCTCCGTACAGGTAGGTGGCTTCAGCTGAACAGACAAACCCAGCACAGAAATGTCCATTTAAAATGTTTATGCTGTGCCCTCCCCGCCAGCTCGTCACTGCGGTTCTCCCACTGTGTCAGAGCTTCTGCAGGCTGTTTATCCTGGGGAATCGCCTGCTTCCTAATGCCCACCATAGTCAGTGGCCTAAAGATCTGCAGGTCATCGCCAGGGTCATCCACGTACTGCCTCTTCCTGCCCGTCTGCCTTATGGGCACATTCTTGTGTTTGTGCTTTATGTTGTGCTACTTTGATTATGTGTAATTGGCTAACCTACTCTTTCAGATTTAATAAAGATATATTCATTGTGGAAAGATTCTTTTTCAAGTTTGAAAAATATTCTAATGAAGGTTTTTTTTTCTTAAGTAGTCAAACTCAGGGCATTAATGGTAGAAAGAAAAGAAGTGGAAAATGCTGGTTAGAATTATGCACTATAATATAATCATAACCTAAAATAGTCACCTAGAATTACTTTTTAAAAAAAAAGGTAGAGCTTTTTCATCATGTAATATCTGTGTGACAACCTTGAATTGACACTCACACTGCTGCTTTAAGTTTTAAACTGTTAATACAGTGAAATCTGAGTACAGTGCTTGCTGTGGTTCTTTAAAATAGTCAGGAGAGCCCTGACTGCTTGCTAGCCTTAAGGTAACTAAGTGCTTCCATGGGCGTAGTGAGCACTTCATTACTCATAAGCAACCTGAAGTTATTGGTGCTCAGGAAACCTTGGTGAGAGAAGAGCTTGCGCTGAGTGTCACTCTGCTGCCCTCTACTGGTAGTTATTTGTACAGTCCTTTTCTACTGGTGCAATTGTGTATAATTTTACTTGTTGAACTATTACTGTTTTCCCCCCTCCAAGCCTTCCTTAAGAAAGGGAATCAAGACAGTGTCCTTCCCCAAATTCTTTTTTATGATTTATTCTTTTTTAATGTGCCTTGATGTTTTGCCCGCATGTATGCCTGTGTGAGGGTGTTAAATTACCTAGAACTGGAGTTACAGGCAGGTGTGAGCTACCATATGGGTGCTGGGAGTTGAACCTGGGTCCCATGTAAGAGCAGCCAATGCTCTCAACCACTGAGCCATCTCTCCAGCCTCCCAATTTTTAAAAAAAAATTTGTTTTTAGAAAAATGTGCTTAATATTATATGGTAAACTTTTACTTATATGAAGAACTGGAACAAAACTCAACACCCTCAAGACCTCACTTTTAAATGGTAGAAGTAATTATGAACCAGTTTATGATAATGACGAATGCTTTCCCCTTTGGTATGTGTGTGTGTGCCTCTTCTTAAATTTTATTTATTTATTCATTTACTTTACATCCTGATTGCAGTCCTCCTCCTCTCTTCCCACTCCCCTGCCTCCCACACTCATCTCCCTCATTCGCTCCTGTTCTTCTCAGCAAAGGGGTGGCACATTAAGTCGCTGCAAAACTAGGTGGATCCTCTCCTACTGAGGCCTGACAAGGCAGCCCAATTAGGGGAACAGGATCCAAAGGGAGGCATCAGAGCCAGGGCCCCTGCTGTGTATTTCAAATAGAGTTTATATTAAGAAATTTTGCTACAGTGTTTCTACGATTTAGTTCCAGTCTTTTGCTCAGTTTGTTAACAATTCTCTCATCTATCAAATAAGTCACTTATGGCCTATTGAATTGCCAACTGCTACTTGAAATGAATGTACTTTTTAACTCCTCTTTACCAAGTTCTTTTTAGTCGGAATCTTTCAAATATAGCTAGCTAAGGAGACCACATAATTAGTGTTAATAAACTGTATTTCAGAGTTGAATTTTAAGAAGTGTGTTATAGTTTGTCTCATTTTACTTGTTTTGAAAGAACTTTTTAAAATCTGTAGTTTTTAAAATCTAGGGAGTTGGGGATGTTCTTCTATATTCTCACCATTACAGTGCTATCTGTAATTCAGTTAATTATTGATATAGAATCAGAACAGGTTGCTCAGTTCTCTTAAAGTCTTAAGGTACTTTTCATCTGACTTCTACTTCTTGCCCATCGACTGGTAGGATACAGTGTGATTGAGTCCATTTGATAGAACTGTTAAATGTGCTTATTAACCAACTGCTATAAAGTGAACATTCCTGTACTGCTAGCCAGCATTCCGTACAATCACTAGGAAATGGCCTAACTAACTACCTAACTACCTCCACTTTCTGAGAGAGCAGCTGCTTAAAGCAAGGGTGCTTGGAGTTCTGTTCCTTAGCATATGAAGCTCTTTGAATATAAGCTATTGAATGTTGCAGTCCTATTATCACAGATGATAAGTAGAATTCTTTAAGTCATTAACCAAATAGTCATCTGATTTCATTTTCAATTAGCAACTTGTTTTAATGGTATATGTGCATTTGTCTTCTGATTTTCTAGTCAAATCAGAACTTGTCAGAGTCTGTGTGTTTGCAGAATTCTACAGCATATTTTAGTTATAAGAATATGAAAGTCAAATTCTCTGATTGTTCGTTCTTGGTGGATTGGTAAACTTGTAGTCCTGGAGACCTAGGCCGTCTGAGCATGGCCGCCATGAGGGGGTGTAAGGGGCCCGCTGGGTGTTCAGTCTTGACCAGTGAATGCTGACTGTGACTCTGGCTTGGGTGAAACAGTGGAATTGAGCTGAAGGCAGCAGTTTATCTCAAATATTTAAATATTTGGTCTTTTTAACTCATAGATCAACAAAACTTGTGATAATCGAGAGATTGCTTCTTCTGGCAGAACGCTATGTGATCACAATAGAGGTATATTTTCTTTTTTAGAACAGCTTTATTTATCTTGTGAGAAGCATGTGTTCTGACATGTTCACAGTACATCTGACTGAATTGGTTTATGTCTTTCAAGGATTTTTACTCTGTTCCGCGAACTATTCTACCTCATGGTGCCTCATTTCATGGACATCTTTTAACTCTTAATGTTACCTATGAGTCTACCAAAGATACCTTCACTGTAGAGGTAGGTTTACACTAAGATTTTTAGCTATTTTCACAAAAATGATGTTGGTGGAGGTAAATGATGGTTCTCAAAGATACTTGATAAACAAATTAAAGGTAAAGACTGAGACCTCTAGGGAGATGGTTCATTTAGTAAAGTGCTTTCATGCAAACGTGAGGACATGTTTGGATCCCTAGCAGCCAAGGTGAAAAGCTGGGTATGGTAGTGTGTACCTATCATCCCAGAGCTGGGGGGGGGGGGTCTAGGAAGATCCTGGAGGTCGCTAAGCCAACCAGTGAGCTCTAGGTTCAGTGAGTATCTCAGACAGTAGAGTGGAAAGCAGTAGAAGACACTTGACATCAGTCTCTGGTTTTCGTACACGTGAGTACATACAGTCATTCAGCACATGCATACATTCCGTAAAGTAAGCCTGACAGGAGAGGAGGCCATGCAGTATAAGCAGATGAATAAGTAAATGTAAAATATGGTGCCAAGTGAAGATAAGTGTTGCAAAGAATAAATAATAGTAAAGAGTAATAAGTTGGTTGAACATGATGGTATTTATGAACTATCTTGTATAAAGATGGATCCGAGATGAGTGATATTTGAGCAGGTATTTGAAAAGTGACAAGAGTAATTGTTTTTTTCTAGTGTAGCCTTTCAGACAGAGGGCAGCTTGTATACAGGCTCACAGGTAGCTGTTGAGAGAGGATGTGTTGAGAGAGGGTAGGAATAGAAGACACTTCCAAGGAATGGCTTGAGATCTTACTTTTTACGTAAAGGGGAGGAATGAAGGTATGCCATAAAGCACTTAACATTTGCATAAGGGGAAGCACCCAAGGGCAGGGGTTCTTGTAAAGACTGCTGCATTCCTAGCTTCAATACATAGCAGATGCTCACAACTGTTGTTTGAAGGACTAAGTGAATGAGAGGCTGGAGACATGGTTCAACAGTTAAGAACACTTACTGTTCTTCCAGGGAGTAATGAAATGAATAAATGAATTCTCTCACCCCAGCGTGATATTTTATTTTCTAGGCTCACAGTAATGAAACCATAGGCAGTGTCCGGTGGAAGATAGCCAAACAGCTGTGCTCTCCTGTGGACAACATACAGATATTTACAAACGATAGTCTGGTAGGTTTAAGCAACAATTGTTGGCACATCAGCCCAGTTTGAATAGTTTCCTCCTCTTTTCCTCTCAGTAACTAAGAAACCACCTTTTGCAGCTGACAGTGAATAAAGATCAAAAGCTCCTCCACCAGCTGGGGTTTTCTGATGAACAAGTTCTGACTGTGAAGACCTCTGGCAGTGGGACCCCCTCGGGGAGCTCGGCAGACTCCTCAACCAGCTCCAGCAGCAGCAGCAGCGGGGTTTTCAGTTCATCGTATGCCATGGAACAGGTACAGAGAGCAACTGGGGAATAGAAGCAGGAACCATCAGCTGCGGCCCTTCTGCTTTTGGCCTGTACGGATTTGAGTGATCACACCTCTTTAGCCTGGCAAGGTCTGAATAAAGAAAACTATGTATTTAAGAACTAGTTCAGGGCAGAGAAGATACATAATTGACCAGTCTTCTTAGTCTCAGAATGTTCTGAAGACTGACTTGGTCTTTCTCTTTGACCTCTCACTGTCCTCACATCTTTCTTTATTGATTTGTTGACTTTTATCTTCCACTGGGCCCTTCTTCAGTTCTCAGATGTGTTGTGCTATCTTGGTACTTTACAGTCAGAGACAGATCGATCAGATCATTGAGTAGAGTGTTTGCTGTGCAAGCACGAGGAGCTGAGTTCAATCCCTAGCACCATGTAGGGAATGGTGGTACATTTTTATAATCCGATCACTTGGGAAGCAGAGAGGGAGGGTTGCCTGGGTCCCACTGGCCAGCAGCCTTATGTGGTCCGTGAGATCCAGGCCAGGTCATGTGTCTCTACTACTCAGTCCTCATCTTCTCAGTGTTTCAGAGGAGCCCTATGACCATTTCTCTTAAACTACTTCTTTCATTTTGCCTCTCAATACTCACTTCTTCCTCTGCATTCTTTAATCTCCTATAAAGGAGAAGATGAAGAAGGTTCTTCTTTATCTCCCTAATCTCCATACAGAGGAGTTTCCAGGCCTGGTCCTTGGACTTTCTTTCTTTTTTTTTTTCCTTATTAATTCCCAGATTGCATTGCTTGAAGCCCAACATCAGCATACCAATTCAGCATTCCTTTACTGACCACTAGACACACCACTAGTAATATACCCAAATGAACTCCTCATTGTCCCTTTTATCCCCTTGTCCTCACTCCTAAGTTGTTGTTTTTTTTATTTCATAGTCTTGTTCCATCTCAAATCATGGAATCTCTATTGTTGTAAGTTGTTCATATCTGAGTTCTTAGACCAGTGCCTCTCAACTTCCCTGGTTCTATGACCCTTTAATATAGTTCCTCATATTGTGGGGACACCCAACAGTACAATAATTTTTATTGCTACTTCATAACAGTAACTTGCCACTGTTTTGAATTATAATGTAAATATCCCTGTGAAAGGGTCATTGAACTTCCAAAGGCTTGAGAACTCACAGGTTAAGAACTACTGTCTTAGATCCTTCCTTTCTCTCTAACCCGTGTTCACCTGCAAACCCTTGGCTCTCCCTTAAAATATGTCCAGAATCCAGCTCCTTTTCTCTGCCTTCCCAGCTGTGTACTGTGCTTCTGTCACCCTTCCCCTGGGTGTTGTCGTTACTGTTCGTCAGGGGTCTCTGCACTCAGCAGCCCCCAGCTCACACTGTGCTGCTCCCCAGCTTCCCCTGCTAGCTGCCATCTCACTCAGAGCAACAGTTAGGACCTGCATGAGGCTGTCAGGGTCTACCTGTGGTGAGCACCCCTGGAGCATCTCTGAGGCCCTCTGCTGTGGCCCTCCCCTCTCACCTTTTCAGCCCAGGGCTCCTCTCTGGGTCCTCAAACAGTGGTGCCTGCACTTTCTCCAAAATTGTCTTCTAACATGTTCACTAGGGTGTCTTCGTTTTACTTCAGCATTTGCTCAAACGCTAGCTATTCGGTGAGCCTTCCTTGACATACTGCTTAAATTTCAACCCCATTTCCATTCTTACAGTATGAGCATTTCCTTTCTCTGCTGTGTGTTTTCATTAACATACAATACATTTTTTTAATCTACTGTCTTCTGGTAAAACGTTAAGCTCCATGAGAGTAAACTGGTTTGTTTTGCTCACTGCCACATCCAGCACTGAAACAAACAGTACCTGGGTCCGTCAGTCCCTGAATGACTTCATCAGATGATTGACCTGTTAGAGTTTCTCTGTGTTGAGACGGAGGTTGGCTTCAGGGACACAAAGCTGAGGAAGGCTGTTGTGTTCTTTAGGGTTTTACTGTCCAGAGAGCAAGCATATGTGAAGTGAAAGTATTTGTAAGACGAGCATTTATTACATGTAGTCCTTTAATTCCATATGTAAAGTCTTTGGTTCTTTCTCTACTTGACGTTATAGCTGTAGCTAGTCAGGGCACTTCAGGGTGTACAGTCAAGTAATTGCTTCACAACCAGAACTCAAGAAACCCACGCAGCATGTCCTGACCATTAACAAAGACAGCACACATGGTGCTTTCAAAGTCAGCAGCTTAAAACTAATATATTCAGAGATACAGATCCTGAATTTATTTAAAGTCTTCTCCATATGCATGTATAACTGTCATTTCTTTTCTTGTGCCTCATGACCAGCTGTCTTCACTTTTTTGCAGTTTTGTCCACTTTGTCTTTCCTGATCTTTAGCAAAACCAGAGTATCTTTTTTTCAACATAAGTCTTACTTACGTATGTGTTAGATATGAGTGTATATACACATAGATACTACTTTAATGTTTTTTCCTCAAATTACTCATTATCTTGTGGCTCCAGAAAGTCATTGATCAACAGATTGGTGTGTGCTGTCTGTTGTGGTACCTACACAGGCCCCATATGTTACTTCTGCTTTTTAGGCCTTCATCCAAGCAGGTGGCCAGGGAAAGTATTGTAATAACCACGGGAAGGCTATGACCTTCACTCTGTGTTCTTCAGTCACTCTCAAACTGTAGAGTGCCAACCTTTCAGAACTAGTACTTTTATTGTTTATAAGTTTGTTTAGAAAAAGAAAATTCTTTTGTTAGTATATTTATATTTGGCTGTTTTCCCCCAGGAGAAATCTCTCCCTGGTGTGGTGATGGCGCTTGTATGCAATGTGTTTGACATGCTGTACCAACTTGCTAATCTAGAGGAGCCAAGGTAAATACATGTATTTGTGAGGCTTGAGAGTAAGTTATTAAAGTTGATGAGCCAAGAAAGTTTTACTTGAAATGTATTACATGTGTTACGTATATATTTGTTTATATAAGTATATAAATAAATATATACTAAAAGACATTACTGAAGCTATAGCTTATATGAAAGAAATTTATTTTACTTTTGAACATTTCTCAGGATAACTCTACGAGTACGGAAGCTCTTGCTCTTGATACCCACTGATCCAGCTATTCAGGAAGCCCTTGATCAGTTGGATTCTTTAGGAAGAAAGGTATTCATATTTTTGTTAGTTGTTTAACTAGCTTGTAATTTTGTGTCATGATTCATTGAAAACATTACCTGAATCCTGTGGTTATATGATACCATCTTTACATATTACTTTTCTCTTTTGAAAAATACCCTTGCCATGTTAAAAATTAGAATGTGGTGTTGCTTTGTGAAAGGCCCAAACAGTTTCATTTATGAGATAAAGTATTAGGAAGAGCCTTTTCTGCTATTTTCTCTGTGCTCCTGGTATAAAAGGAGAGTCTGACACCCGAAGAGATGGACTTACTACTTGGGGGTCAGGCAGTACTGGTGCTGTTGGGATGTTTCTCTTCTCAAGATGGTGAGGGCTCTCTGCAGCTGTCAAGGCAGGCAGTAATCCATGAAGAGGTGAGAATGAAGACTCGGTTCAGATGGACTTTACCAACCTGGATCAAACTTCGGGTAGTCTGATGCTAACAAACTTGAACACAGCATAATTTGGGGTGGGGGGAAAGTTTCCTGGAATGCAATCCCCAATATTCAAGGAAATATTAAAACTCAACTCAGGGTACATGTCATTTCTTTCAAGAAGAGAAGTTGTAGAGATAGACTGTCTGTTTTAGCTTAAGGCCCTAAGAAAGGATCTTTCCTGGTCTCAGGCATACAGATAGTGTAGAGGTTATTTGGGCTATTAGCCACCTTTGGCTCTAGTTGTGGGAGCATGGGGGCTCTGGCTATACAGATAATATAAGAGTCATTGAGACTATTGGGTATCTCCAAGCCTGGTTGTAGGAGCTTGGGGAAACATAAGAGCCATTTGGATTACTAACCATCTCTGGTCCTGGTTGTAGGAGCATAATATGGCCTGGACCAACAGATAATGCAGATCACCCAGCTATTAATCATTTCCAGTTCCCAGCTTCCAGGATAGAAGAACAGCTTACACATCCATTCCTTTGAAAGGACAGTCCTGGTTTCACTGGAGATCTGTGGGTGCAAGACCCTTTGTGCCCCTGACAAGCTGCCTCCCTAGATCTGATTATTCCATGTCTGAAGTCTGCATAACTACATCATAATTACTTTTATTTTTCACAAGTAATAATTAAAGTTTGCTTTGGCTGAGCATGTTGGTGCCTATCTGTAATCCCAGCACTCAGGAGACAGAGGCAGAAAGATCTGAGTTTGAGGTCACTGTGAGCTACATGACAAGACCCTGTCTCAAAAAAGACAAGGGTTGGCAGCTTGGAGAGATGGCTCAGTGGTTAAGGGTACTAACTGCCCTTCCAGAGGACCCAGGTTTAAATCCTAGCACATGGCAGCTGACACTGTCTGGAACCCTAGAATCTGGCACCCTCACAAAGACGTGCCTGCTGGCAAACCACTAAAGCACGTGAAATAAAAACAAGTAGAAGACAAGGTTGGGCGTTCGGACGCTTGACCTCATACACAGGCCTGGGTTCAGTTGCCAGCACCGCAAAGAAAAAAAATAACAAAGTCCTTTTTGTTCAATTTTTGGAATATTGTTTCCTAAGAGATTTACATATACATTATTTTATATGTTATATTCTTCAATTATAATCTCAGAAGAAATTCATTTACAACCATTGTTAAAACTTGAGTTTCGTGTTTAATATTTTAGTAGTTGGAAGTTGGACCTGTTCGGTGATGTTATCTCTGGTTTAGGTTTTAATTTGAGAGAAAACTGATATAACTGATGAATATGTCATCAGTTTCAGCTGAAAAGAAACCCTCAAGAGTACTGTATTAGCAATCTTAAAAAGCTTTATTTAAAAGCTCAAAATACAAACATGGAAACAAGTTAAAATGGCTTTGCTGGTTTTTCTGAGAACGTAGTCTCAAAGCATTCATGAAGTGTTTGACCACCACACTTACTGAACTCAGTTATATAGTAAAGTTTGATGTTTGGTGAGAATTAGGTGGTTTTATAAGCCATTTTTTTTTTTGAGAACTTAATTACTGTGGCTTATATTAAAGAAACGAACATGAAGCGTTGAGACCTGCTTCTCTTTATAAAGTGTGATTTTTAAGAGACATGTTTCTTCTCTACTCTAAACGTAGAAGACCTTGCTCACTGAAACAAGCTCCCAGTCTTCAAAGTCTCCATCACTTTCGTCAAAGCAGCAGCATCAGCCAAGCGCCAGCTCCATCCTTGAAAGTTTGTTTCGCTCCTTTGCTCCTGGCATGTCAACCTTCAGAGTGCTCTACAACTTAGAAGTAAGGAGCGCCGTGTTCTTGTGTTTCATTTCAGAGACCCATCGTGGTTGGTCGAGTCATGCTTTCAGACACTAGAAACAAGTGAAAGGTTTTATTATAGGGTGATCTGCTAGAAAATTAATGCAGAAAAAAATAAAAGAAATAAAACTTTTTTCAGCTTTGAAAATTCTTAATTTTTTTTTCTCCCATTTATATCTCTACATTGATTACTTACAAAATAGCATCTAGGTAAAGAATTAGGAAATCTATGTCAGGCATCTCCTTGCTTTCCTTTATAAACTCTGCAAGTCTATAACATGAATTATCTTTAGCTTTCATGATTAAATATATTGCAATATTTCGAGTTGTATCTTGTTGACATTAACAGATTTATGAAGAACTTGTCAAGAAGCACACAAACATTACTTTATTATCTTTTATTTAGTCATCCGGGGATTTATAACAAATCCATAGACTGAAGTAGTTTAAACTACCGTTTATTGCTTATAGCTGTGGAGAATGGACAGTCCCAGAGCAGAACCTCAGCAGATTCCGTATCACATGAGGGCCTACTCCTGGTTCATAGACACTATGTTCTCACTGCTCCCACACTTGGTAGACAGGGGTAGGAGGGCTCTCTGAAGTCACCCACAGTACCAGTCTCCCTCGTGAAAACGTCAACTTCATGACCTAATCATTTCTCAAAGGCCCCATACACTAATGTACACTGGGAATTAAATATGCAAAATTTGGGGGCATACAGTCATTCAGTCCAATGCAATTACTTACATCATTAAAAATAACTTCAAATGAATATATTTAGCTCACCAAACACTACTTGTTTTCTGTGTGCCAATGATTATGGTAATTAAAAAGGTCAAAGTAGTTACCCCCCCTCGGTTATAAGTGAGTCACATGGGACTTTGGGCACACTTAATCAGGAACACAGAGCATAAACAGAGTGGGAAGTGGCCGAGTGCAAGCACTTCTGCTCATAGACAGACCCTCCATCACTGCAGTGATGGAGAGTGCCCTGAAGAACTGCCTTCCTCCTAGAGTGATAGCCACCGGTGACTGGGCGGGCTCAAGTGTCCCATGATGATTAAACAGGTAGCAGCTGTCTTGATTAGTATGTGTGACAAGCGATTTCACGTCATAACAAGTGTCATAAGTGACTGGCAAGGGAAAACCTGTGTTTTCCCTAAGGTCTACTCATCTAATCTCATTAATTAGACTCTTTTCTTCCACTTCTTGCTTATATGTTAAAAGTGCAATGATATTACATATTAGCCTTAAAGTATTCATTTTTGCTAAAAGACAGATAGTTTAAAATGGGAAAATATTCAGTAAATCATTTTTAAAATGAAAAATGCCTTTCTATAACATGGACATTTAAAAATAAGTATAACATTTCAAAACAAAATTGTCTGGAAGTTTTTGGCCTCCTTAAGCTTAAAAGTTTTCATCTTGTGATTCCTACTGGAGTTGTTGCTTTTGAGTGGGTGTTTCTGGGCGTTCGGTGCAAGTCCATCATCTGTACCTGAGAGCACCTAGTAAAGCTGTGCCAGCAGCCAGCATGGCTCATCTCCAACAACCTGACGTTCGTCCTCTTGGAACCAGAGCACTGGTTGCAAAACACTGTCGGCATAATTTTAGGGCTGAGAAACAACTGAATTCCTTCAGTAGATCTGTTTTTGCTTCAAATGAGCCAAATATGCAAAAAAACCTAACTCTCCCAATGGTACTTGTTTTCACTAGTATCTAGAAAAAAAAAATAATTGCCTTTAATTTTTTTACATTGGCTTACACTTGCCCACCAGGAAACCTCAAACTAACACTGTAAATTAAATACCTGTTCCTTTGAAGAAGATCGATTTTTCTCCTGAGCACGGGTGTGTGTGCATGCTGGTGGGCATCTGCTCACAGGAAGGGCTGCAGAGCAAGGGACCCCCCCTTCCTCCTGGTGTGCTTATTTTCTGAAAGTGAGGAGCCCCCTTCCCAGAGAGAACTTAGGAAGCAGGTGTCTCTAGTAAAACCACACATGAAGTATGCATGCTCATAATGCTCATAGGTTCATAACAGTAGGGTTTTTAGACTAGAAAGGTATTTTGAGTTCAAAATATTTGGCTTAAACTAAGATTTAAGAGGTTTTTAAATCATAACAGCTAATGAGCTCTTGTTCCCTGGACACTTGTTCATAAGTGCTCACTGAGTAACTTAAGGTTGTATTTTGTGGAGTCTGAAAGTCTTCTGGTGCATGCAGTCATGATGCTCGTTTAGCTGATGAGGAAAATGAGGCTGTGAGAAATGACCTCTCTCAGCTCATAGCTGAGAACATCAGAACATGAACCGAGTTGGTACTAAAGTGTGATTTGTGTAATAGGATTCTCCACCCACGAAATAGTCAGTTCCGCTTTTCTGTAAGGTAGGAACTGCAGTATCAGAGAAGGGTGGAGGCGTTAGAGGATTTGAAATCTCGTCATTGCCCTCAGTCTCCTCACCTAGAAAGTGAATACACGTGGCCAGTGAACAGGCACCGTGTTCTGTAGGGACTTCAGCTACCTTTTTTTGTTTATTTTTGAGCCATTTATAAAACTCCGGCCTGGGTATGCTTAAAGAACATAGTTTACATATTACATGAACTTAATTGTTATCTAAGCTTGAAGGCGTTTCATGAAAAGATTTAGTTCAAAACTGAAAAAAAGAAATCCTAATTAAGTATAGTTTGGAAAATGTGATTGTCTTTATTGGGGGAAGTCAGCCTCATGATCCTTGCAGGAAACTAAGATGTGGCATCAGAGAAATTCTGGCTTGAGTTGTATAAATAAAAAAAGTGCTTTCTACAAAAAAAAAAAATAAGGGTGAGTTAACTGTGCTTCTTTGCTCCCAGGTCCTAAGCTCCAAGCTCATGCCAACAGCTGATGATGACATGGCAAGAAGCTGTGCGAAATCCTTCTGTGAGAACTTCCTCAAGGCTGGAGGCTTGAGGTTTGTGAGTGGAAAAGCCGGTTATGTTCATAGTAGTTTATTTCTCCCGCAGAAGCCTTGCTTATCCCTCCTGTGTAATTTGAAGCATCATGGGGGTTAAAACAAATAGGTTTGGCACTGTGATCCTTTAGGAATTGCTATTTGTTTTCTAAGTTCTGATTACTTGGGCAAACTTAGTGAAGGATGTCTCTCTCCCCTCTGTGAGAGGGGGAAATTTCAAGAAGAGTATAGGTGAAGCTTCTTGAGTTTGGGCTCCCGTGTTGCAACATTAATGCTGGTGAAATGGGGGTAATTGGGTAGAACCCTTCTCTTCGGAGGCTGTGCTTAAGAGGGACAGCTAGTTAGTCTGCAAGAGGTGCCATATGGCCAGGGCTGAGGGAAAGAGAAAAGGGTAATAAACTAGGAAATGCTTCACAAAAATTGAGACTGCGTAGAATTTTCCTTAGGTCAGTAAGCCCAGAAAGGATGCTCTAAACCAAGTAACAGGTAGCACAAACATACATTGCTTGCCTCTTATGTTGCAGTTAGAACTGAGTAGAAGGTAAAAAGTGAAGAAAGGTCCTCAGGCAGGAAGGAGTGAAGACCAGCTAGAAGTTTGAGCAAAAGATGGCTAATAGAAGACCTGTGTGGAAAAATAACATAGAAGAGAATCTGGACAGGGACCTTGAAGAAGGGAAAATGCAAATTAAAAGAAGACCCAAGCAGTAGCTGGATGGATGGCTCAGTGGTTAAGAGTGCTGACTCTGACAGCTGTTACAGAAGACCTGGGTTTGATTCCCAGTCCCCACGTGGCAGCTCACAACCACTGCTAACTACGGTTTCAGGCAGTCCAGCACCCACTCTGACCTCTGCACACATACGTATAAAATAAAATTAATAGTAAAAACTAATTCTCAAACAACGTAGAAGGGCCAGCATGTACAATAAATGTTTTGTTGTGCTTTCCCTGACTTCCTCCTTGCCTCCCTATTTCCACCCCCACCCCTGCTTTCCTCTTATTCTGTAGCTCCAGCTAGCCTGGAATGAACTTCCTAACTTAGGCCTGCCGTGACTATGTGAAGTTCGCCTGGGCTACAGCCACCACATCCATCTTTTATTCTGCATTTTAGAAGTGTTCTTGAAAAACTCACTTCAAATTACCCGATAGTTTGCATGTCTGTGGTGGTCAAAGCATTATATTTGAACTTACCTGTGTGTATTTGTTAGTTCATGTGCTATGCATTATTTTAACAATGGGAACAGAGCAGTGAGTAAAGTAGACAAAATTCATGCCCCATAAAGCTTGCCGTCTGCTGGAGAGGAAGACAAGCAATAGGCCAGTAAGTAAAGGTTTGTGTGAAGAGGGTAATAAGAGCTATAGAGCGAAATCAGATAGGAAGCTGAGGTGCAGGATTGTAGTTCTTAAGGGTGGCTGAGAGAATGTTCACTTGGTGAGGTGACTTTTTTCAAGCCTTAAAGAATGAAGGGGCAAAGCTTGGAGAATAGCTAGTGTCTGCTCGTGGATGGGGACGCTGCTGGCACCTGTGTAGGGCGCCAGAGACAGGGGCTGAGGCCTAATGACGCCTGTAGGATGTGGCAGTCTGCAGGGCGCTGGCAAGGTGTGGGGCCTTTCTTACAGTCTGCTGTGCACTGTGCCCTTTCCGTCCATTTAGGAAGCCATTGAACAGCTCTGTGCAGGCAAGTGCCATGATCTGATTTACATGTGGAAAGAATTACTCTGGTTGACCTTGTGGGAGTGGATTTGGAGAGTGGAGAGGGGAGAATAGAAGCAAGAACAGTTAGGGAGCTTGTGTGTGGTGAAGTGTGTAGTGGGGGTGGAGAACAAGCTCCACTGAACACACCAGTCCTTGATGTGTTTCTGAATTGCCAGTTCTCCTAATGTCAAGAGAGGGATGCTTCCGCAATGGTAAGCCCATTGGTGAGGAAAGCTGCATCTGAACACACTCCCTTGGTTATCTTTATGCTAAACCACAAGTCCAATTATGGAAGTCCTTGTAATAGAAATATCAAGTGGATAGTTCATTTATATGTAGAAACTTGGTAACTAAGAACATTTATAGGCTAGTGCATTAGTTATAGTTTTCTATCTTAAAGAAATTGAAGTCTTTAATATACTTCCTTTGTTCTTTCCTTTGAAGTTTGGTTGTGAATGTCATGCAGAGAGATTCCATCCCATCGGAAGTAGACTATGAGACAAGGCAGGGTGTTTATTCTATCTGTCTACAACTTGCACGGTATGAAAATATATTACATTATTCTCACAAGGCAATATTTTACTTCTTTCCAAATTTTATCATTTTAATATATAGTAGGAAATAACTGAATAAGCGTTGATTCTTCTGTTTAAGGTTTTTACTTGTTGGTCAGACAATGCCAACGACACTAGATGAAGACCTCACCAAAGATGGCATAGAAGCCCTTTCTTCCCGTCCATTCCGAAACGTCAGCCGGCAGACGAGCAGACAGATGTCCCTGTGTGGGACCCCAGAAAAGTCATCCTACAGACAGTTGTCAGTATCAGACAGGTCTTCCATCAGGGTCGAGGAAATCATTCCTGCTGCTCGAGTCGCAATTCAGGTAAGTGGTTGGTGAGCTCAAGAAGTTCCAAGTACCTCCTCCTTGGGGGAGGGAACTGTGGGTAAAGAACAGCTCCAGTGTGAACACTGAATTCAAGCAAATCAGCATGAGTAGGAAGGAGACTGGCCTCAAGGACAGAACTCACTTCAGGTAAAAGCAGCAAGCGTAACACTACAGAAACGAAGCATTCTGTGGGCCTCAGCAGTAAGGGGATAATTTCAGCTGTGCTGTCTTGTGTACTTTATTTTGGAAGTGGTGTTTAAGCCACTAGATCTTAAAGAGTAAATGGGGAACAGAATGAGGGTGTTGGAGAGGAGGTATTCAAGTCAAAAGAACCCAACTAGAGCTCATGTGCTAAGCTGCAAGGACACTCATGGAAGCTGTCGTGCACTGTGTAGGAGAGGAAGTGGCAAAAACCAAACTGAGGAGTGATTGGGTGAGACCAGAGTGTGGAGATTAGAGTTTACAGGCAACAGATCTTAGTGTTACGAGCATGTGTGAGGACGCAGTACTAGAAGGGCAATCCTGCAATATTC
This sequence comes from Meriones unguiculatus, assembly GCF_030254825.1. NCBI lineage: Eukaryota > Metazoa > Chordata > Mammalia > Rodentia > Muridae > Meriones > Meriones unguiculatus. The sequence goes on from NC_083360.1 coordinate 84,632,629, forward strand.
TGACAGTGAAGAGTTGTAACCTGAGGCCACAAGGTCAGAGAAGTCAGCGTGTCTTCAAGAGCAGCACTGCCATCCTCATAACACCCTTTCCATGCCTCCCTAGACTATGGAAGCCAGTGATTTCACTGCCACTGTGGCTTGTTTCATGAGACTGTCATGGGCTGCAGCTGCAGGACGGCTTGACCTTGTTGGAAGTAGCCAGCCGATTAAAGAAAGTAATTCTCTGTTTCCTGCTGGGATTAGAAACAGACTCAGCAGTTCAGGTACTCATTTAAAATGGGACAGTGCTTTTAAGTAAGCACAACACACAACAGCGTGTTTCCCTATGGCTTTTCAGTCCTCATTAGTGTGTGTGTGTGGGGTGTGTGTGTGGGTGTGGGTGTGGGTGTGGGTGGGTGTGTGTGGGTGTCTGAGAGAGTGGGTGGGTGCGCACATGTGTGCACATACATATACATAATAATTAAGGAGGAAGAGGCCATAATTTGATAGTTTGTGTGGGGGTGGGGAGTTGGATATGGATATAGATGATGTAAACACAGTACTCAGGTAGAAAATCTCCAAAAAACAAACAGACAAAAAAGGACAATAATAGAACATTGGGCAAGAATTAGCTGTAGGAATAATCCACGTGCAGATTTGCCAGATTATAAAAAGAAGCTTCTGCTTTTGAACTTGAATAAAAATTCATCACCCTTGACACCTTACTTAAGAGAAGGGGCATTTGTTAACACATGGAATAAGCAGAGACATCAAGTCCTGCTATCTTTAGCTTCGTGGAGTATTAAAGTGTTAAAATGCATATAATTAGTGGTTGCAATTTCCCAGAAGTCTAACGTAGTAAACAGTTTTCTTGATTTGGCACAGTTCCATGCCCCCACCCCAGTGTGTATGTGTGTGTCTGTGTGTGTGCATGTATGTGACATGTACCCATACATAGCTTATGTGTGAGTTAGAGATCAGTCTGAGTCTTTGTGTGTGTGTTGCTCTCTTTGTTTTGGGGTGAGGGGCTGTTTTGAGTCAGGCTCTCTCACTGGCATGGAAGTCACGCATTAGGTTGGCTGGCTCAGCAAGCCCTAGGAATGTCCCTTTCTCCACCTCCCCAGTGATGGTTGCAAGTGCGTGCTACCATGCCCACCTTATATATGGGTTCTGGGTATTGAGTTTAGGTTCTCATAATTAGCATAATAAGCATTTTACCAACTGAGCTATCCTTTCAGGCCCTGAAAATTTATTTTCTACTGGGCCTTTTTCCTTAGCTTTATTTATTTATTCACTCATTCACTTATTTATTTATTTATTTCTTAGCTTTGTTAGGTCTTTCTGCTCTATATGTTTATAAATACATCAAGAGTTAAAGTTGCCGGCTGATAGTGACACACACCTTTAATCCTAGCACTTGGGAGGCAAAAGCAGGCAGATCTCTTGAGTTTGAGGCCAGCCTGGTCTACAGAGTGAGTTCCAAGACATTCATGGCTATCCAGAGAAACCCTGTCTTGAAAAACAAAAACAAAACAAAAAAGCATAAAAGGTTTTTCTGGTTTGATTTGGTTGGGTTTTTTTAAGATAGGGTCTTACTGTATGTAGCGTTGGCTGGCCAGGTACTTGCAATGTAGACTAGACTGACCTCAAACTCACAGGGATACATCTACCCTGCTTCTCCATTTCTGAAACTGAAGGTGTGTGCCACCAACTTAATAATAAAAGTTTTTATTATAGTAAAAGTTTTCTTAAATAATGGCATACAACATGCATAAATATTAAATAAAGGATAATGTTAAAGGATATTTTTAGGATTTTTATGTCCATGTAGTCTATCAAGATACAAGACATTCTTCCACCTGAAAGTATTTTGTCCTGTGAAAACGTCTTGAATTCTTCAACTGTGTTTAAAGACAAAGCAGTTAGTGTGCATCCAGTATGGAGAATACATCTCCTCTCTCCTAGCGGTGCCTTCTTGCAGCATTTACTATTGCACAGGGACTCTGGGTCTTACATTAAAATACTGCCTGCTCCTAGGAGCCACATTAAACTTGTGTTCCCTGCTTTCAGGAAGCAATTGCAGCTCTGGCAGTGAAGGAGAGCCAGCAGCCCTGCATGCTGGGATCTGTGTTCGGCAGCAGTCTGTGTCCACGAAAGACGCCCTGATTGCTGGAGAGGCTTTGTCTCTTCTTGTTACATGCCTGCAGCTTCGGAGTCAGCAACTGGGTAGGAAGCGGCTTATTAGTAATTCATTTCTTTCAGAGAAAAGGCAAGAAAATGTTAAGAATTGACATTACTTTATAAGTAGCCCTTTTTAATGAGGGAAGGAGAGGGAAGAGTAAGGTTGTAACAAGTTGATGATGGTGCTAGAATGGTTTACTCTCCAGGAATGTTTGGTGTTTGCTGAGCCTTTTGGGTACATATGCATGTGTTTGTGTCCACATTCAATCTACATCACGTGTTACAGAACACTGTCGGCCCTGTTGGAGAAAACTGTCACTAAGGAATTGAATAAATTTAGAATAATTTTTATGTCGGAATTATATGTTCCTGGTAATGACTCCATCATTAAAAATGAGCAAACCTAGGTCTTTATTACTGACTTCTAATGGGTGGGGACACTGGGCCTTAGTCCCTCAATACCTCCGCTCTGTCTTCTCTTTCTCTTGGTGACTCTGTTCAGTTTCACAGCCGTAAATCCACGACACCGCTATCCTACGCCTTAGTTTGAATCTATGGTCTGGGCCACTCTCCTGTCTCTCTGTTGAAATACCTCAAACCTAACCTGTCCGGAATGGACTTTGATCTTACCCATATTACTCAGAAGTTTGCTAATTTATGAGCAGTTTCAGCCTCCTGCATCGCTGCATCTCTACCTTGGGATAACTATTGCATTTTACTGTATCTGCTTGTATTCCATGATCACAACCTTTTTCAGTCTGTATCTGGATTCCTGTTTATACCTGTCTTTCAAACTGCTGTTATCCTTAAATGGATTGTACCAATGTTGGCTTAATCTGTGTCTCTACTTCTGCCCTTGACGTTTATCCCTCATGCAGTAATTGGAGAGGGCCTTTCAGTATATTGGTCACTCCTTCAAAATCTCAGGCATCTCTGCTCATCCACAGTAAAAACCAATTCCCTGCTAAGCCCCAAACCCAACATAATCCTCTATACCAATGATTCTGGTTTTCCCACCTTCTACTTTGCTCTTCACTCACTGGCCTGTTTTCATCCTCAATACATAAATGTTCCTGCCACAGGCCCTTTGCACTGGCTGACCCCCCTTTCTCTTCGTGCTCTTTCCTCCGCTGCAATCTTTTCATGCATAACGCTCTGGTTAGACATTCCCTTACCTGCCTTCCAGCCGCTAAGGCCCCCCCTGCTGTGCCCTCCCACAACTCAAGCCCTCCCCTTATGCTTTCAGCATTATTTGTTTTTATAATTGTCGACATAATAGACTTATTTTTCATAGTATTGCCATCATCCCCTCTCCTCCAACTACACTATGAACCCCACTAATCCAGAGATTTGTTCATTTTGTTCCCTGCTGAATCTACAGCCCCCAAATACTTTCTCATGCGCAGGAGGCTCTCAGGAAATAGTCAGAAACAAAGCCTTAGCAACTCTGGTTAAGGAAGTTTTATCAGTTGTCTAGTTCTAGCTGCATTTACTTCAGACCACCACAGATAAAGAATTGATGGTCATAGTGTTGTTGTTGTTGTTGTTTTATAACATCCAAATTAATTGTATAAGTCAGAAGTGAAATTCATCAAGAGAAACATAGAAATTAGATATTTATAGTTCCAACTTTATAATTAATTAAAGTAATGGCTGCAGAGAGTTTTTGAGGACAAAGAAATTGGAAGATTTTTATATAGAAGGTATAAATCATTATTAAATGGCTTTTCAAACACTCATAATTTAATTTTTGGGAAATTTTTTTATTTAGACATTTTCAAGTTGAAAAGTACAACTTCTCCAAGTTTTTATGTTTTATCATGTATGAACTGAATTTAAAGTCTGTTTTTTGGTTACTAGCATTGGTAGTTCACAGAGCTAAGACTTCCTTAGTCTGTAACTGGTACGCGTAAGGTAGTGGTAGTAAGATGTGTGATGAGGCACATTCGTTTCCTGGGATTAGTGGACAGTCACAGAGGCTATTGTAGACAATCCTGGGGATTGAAACTATATAGAAAGGAGAAAATTTTTTGCTTAAATTCAATCTTAAGGAATTGCTCAGGAAAACTATCATTTTGCAAGTGTGTCGCCTAATTAGTACTTTCTCCTCTTTCATTCTCCTTGTCCTTAGCATCATTCTATAGTTTGCCATGTGTTGCTGATTTCATCATCGATATTCTGCTTGGATCACCAAGTGCTGAGGTAAGTATTTCTGTTACTTAGCAAAACCTTTTGGTCTTGTTAGGGGCTTTCATAAAAGCCTATTTGTGAGGAGTTCAGAAGGAATGGCTGCAGACCACCACTCTGAAGGAAAGGTGACCATGTGGACTGTACTGCTTGCCTTCAGTTTCTTCCTCCACATTCCAACAGAAGTTTCAGCGCTGGGGTGGGAACTGATTGATGTTTGAATCTTGTTATAACAACCTCAGAGCAGCCTTCAGTGTGGAGCAGCTGTTGCCTGCAAGGGCGGCAGGCGTTAGGCTTCAACATGATGGCCAGAATCTGGGGAGATCGCCTTCACACCGTGAGCTTTCATATGTGACCATGAAGATCAACTTTTTAAATATTTGAAAATGGGACTTTTCTGACATTTATTTTCATTGAACTCTAAACCTGTTGACTCACATAAAGTAGTGGAGTAATTTGGGAAATTAGTTCCCAAACCACTTTTTTTTTTTTTTTTTGTTAACTAGTCCATTTATTCTGCAGAATCTCTACCACTCAAAGTCAGAGCACATTTTTAAACTCTCAGTCACTTGAACAAGTAAATGGTGTGTATTTTCAGGGTGTCACTTTTTAAGTAGTTTGGAATGTTAAGAGCATCTGCCCTTTACCGCTGGCACATTTCAGATCCGCCGGGTCGCCTGCGATCAGCTGTACACTCTTAGTCAGACAGACACTTCATCGCATCCAGAAGTGCAGAAGCCAAATCAGTTCCTCTTGGGCGTCGTTCTCACAGCTCAGCTGCCTCTCTGGTCCCCAACCAGTATCATGAGAGGAGTCAACCAGAGGTATGTGGTAAAGACAGAGAGCGTGGAGCGCTCATGCCTTTCCTAGAAAGTCCATATGGGTTCTTGAGACAAGAGTGTCTCTTCCTCACCTCGAATCAAGATTCTGCATGTTTCCCCGTGCCAGCCAGGAGAGTTAAACAACACCAGGTTTCCTTCTCCACCATACCCTCTCTAATAGGTGAGATCTCAGGTTGTTTGAGCCAGTTCCCTTGGTCATAGTCACAGTTCTGTCCTCTTGTATGCCACTTTCTCAGCTCAGATATATTACAGTGTGCAGGTGACTGTGGGTAGTCTGAGCGTCTTAAAACTATTTCTTAATCTATAAACATGAGATGTCTCATTATATCATGTGTAATTTTTCCCAGCAGTGTTTAACATTTTACTGTATAAGACTTTTGTCCTTGATGAAGGTGAATCTCAACTATTTTATCATTTTTGATGCCTTTGTAAATAGAATTGTCTCCTTAATTTACTTGTCAGATTGAGCACTGCTGGTGTGAGAAACACAACTTACTTTTGTTTGTTGACTTCGATATTCTATAATTTTCTAAATTAACAGTGATTAACAGGATTCAGGTGAAATCTGTAGTGCTCTCCATCTATTAATATGTTTGTCAGATTAGTGAACAGATAAGTCCATGTCTGCTGCTCCAAACTGGACGCCTTCTTTCTTGCCTAATCACTCTGACTACAAGCTTCAGTGTTCTGTTGAGTAGAGATGATGAAAGTGGTCATCCTGCTCATAGGGAAAAGCTTTTGGTCTTAGCCCATGGAATGGGAGGTTCTTACGGAATGTTCATATATGGCCTTTATTATGTTGAGATAGACTCCTTCAGTTCCTACTTCAATCAGTGTTTTTTGATCATAGGGCAGCATTAAACTTGAAGGGGTCATTAATCCCAGCACTTGGGAGGCCAAGGAGGCCAATCTCTGTGAGTTTGAGGCTAGCCTGGACTCTGTGAGTTTGAGGCTAGTTCCAGGACAGCCAAGGCTACACAGAGAAGCCCTGTCTCAAAAAACTAAAAAAAAAAAAAAAACAAAAAACAAAAAAAACTTGGTCAGGTCTTTTCTTGTTAAACTGACTTTTATTTAATGTGTATGGGCATTGTCTTGCCTATGGATATGTCTCTGCACCGCTTATGCCTGTAGAGACCAGAAGAAGATATTAGATCATCTGGCACCAAAGTGTTAAGAACCAAACCCAGGTCCTGTGCAAGAGCAGCAAGTAGTCCTAAGCACTGAGCCACTGCTTCAGCGTCCATGTTGAAAGCTTTGTTCTTATCACCTGAGCTAGCTTGTGTGGGCTCCATCACTCCCTTTCTGTGCATACAGTGTTCCGGGTTTGATTTTGTTTGTTTGTTTCATATCTGACTCTCACTACAATCCAGGAAACCAGTCGTTACTCATGTTTACAATCCTTTAAGTATATTGGTTTGCTAAAATGGGGGGAGGTGCATCTATGAGGGATGTTTCGTTAAGAGTTTTCTTGTGGGATCTTGTGGCTTTGGTATTAGGTTTTTGCTGTCCTCGTAAGAGTTTGAGGGTTACTGTTTTTTAAGTGTTTGATAGCATTTACCAGTAAAGCTTCCTAGCTTAGTGCTTTCTTAGTTGGGATCTTTTGGGGTTTTTTTAGTGTTTTGTTTTTTTTTTTTTTTTAATTATTCTATTTTGTAAATATTTGAGTTCTGGAATTTTTACTTCATCTAGAATAATTAATTTTGTGCACAGTTGCTGAAGGTACTCATAACCTTTTTTTTTTTTCTGTAAAAATCAATGGCAGCATTCTCATTTTCATTTCCAAGTTTTATACTTGAGTTTTTTGAGGGTTTTTTGTTTGTTTTGTCATTAAAGATATTTCTTAATTTCTTTTATAATTTTTTAAATCCATTCTGGGCTTTTAAAAATACGTATACTTTCTAGACAAGATGTAAAATACAAGATGTCCTTCAGATTTTATCTGTTTGTAGGTCTTTATACAGGATTAAATGTGTGTGTACAAACAGAAGTCAGAGGAAGGCAGTGGATCCCCCTTAACTGGGGTTATAGATATTATCATGTGGGTGCTGGGAACTGAGCCCAGGCCCTCTGCAAGAGCAACAGAGCCATCACAGCAGTCCCTCCATTGAGCAGAACAGCTCCTCCATTTTGCTTTTTCCCTTTAAGCATAGAGGAACTAAGTAACTCTTTCAGCTAGGAGAAGCCCAGCAGCTCCAACTTCTTCAACAACTCAAAGTCTCCACTGGAGGACCACTGTCCTTCAAACAGACATTTATGTTTAGGAAAAGTTCCACTTCCAAAGTCAAAAATAGTCAAGGAAGAAAGAAGATATTTACTTTTGGTTCAGATGCCTACTAGGTAAAACTATTTCCTGAAAATTAGTTTTAAACTATTAAAGAAGTTTTCATTACTAAAACTATAAAACTAGCACTACGTCCACTCCTGGCGGTAAGCTGCAAATACAAGTTTGGGCTGAAAATTTAACAAGTCACCACATGGTCTGTTTTCAAAGCCAACAATGTTGACATCTTACTTACACATTAGGAATTTCAAAACTTAAAATCAAAGGTTTCAAAGTAACATGTTGATACTTAGATGTGTGGACCAGGAATTTTCATACATTAGAAAGTGTACCAAGGTGTATGGTGTGTGTGTGCTTATGTTTTTTCCTCAGAAAGGTCTGAGTTCAGATATTTTATTATCTGTATTTTTAAATAACCTAAAAATCTTGGTTCATTACACCTGTTTGATCCATTTGTGTCTGCGTGGATCTTCATGCCTGCTTATTCTATGGTAGACTGTAATGAACATTTAGAAATGAGAAGTCTGAGAGAAATGAGGTGCCCGTGGATACCAGCTGTTGGTAGAGGCAAGCCTGAAAGCTGTCTGACCATGCCACCTCTCTGTTATCACACAGCCTGCCCCTGGAACCTATGCTCCCGTCACTGTAGTACAGTCTGATTCTAAAGTCTGTGTTCCTGCCCCTGCAGTATAGCTGTAGAAGTCCTTGAATAATTCTGTCTCTCCTCTTACTCTATTTTCCTTGGTGCTTGATTGACATTTTTAATATCTATCAGTCATTCTTGTTCTTTTATTCAGTGTTTTTTAGCTCCATGTATTTGACAGGTAATTGATAGATTTTGGTTCACATTTGAATAAACAAATGCAACTAGTGCTTATGTTATTTTACAACATGATACGTTTGTAAGTTTCCTTCTCTTTACACCATTAGTCCTGGACGGTCATTTAGCAAAATTATTCATTTCCTTCATGCTAAAATTGGAATTTAATGTAAGTAATTGGATGTTTAGGGAAATTACCTTGCTCTACTGCTTTGTGAACTTATTTTTTAAGGGACAATGCTTTATCATTTACAAGCAGCCTCTTTTTAGTAACTAAAATCTATCTGATTTTTAGACTGCTGTCTCAGTGTATGGAGTACTTTGATTTGCGGTGCCAGTTATTAGATGATCTGACAAGTAAGTAAAGTCCCTTTGATTGGGGGCTAGGGGAACAAAAATGATAGACTTAACCTGATGTGGTAACTGCCACAAAGTGAGACTTCAGCCGTTTTCAATGTTGGGTTTTGTTTTCTTGGAAATGGCAGGTAAATCCATGTTGTACTCTGCCTCTCTTACATACCTGGCCAGTGTACAGAGAAGACTTGATAACTTTAAAATCTGCCTGGCTCATTTGTAATTAACCTCAGAGAGAATTAACGTGAAAAATCTGACTCTCTAGCTTAATTCATTATACCACTTTTTATTTTTTAAAGTTTGTTTTTACTTTATGTGTACTAGTGTGTATTGTATAAATGTATGCATTTGTGCCTGCAAAGGTCAGAAGAGGGCGTTGGATCCTCTAAACCCGGAATTCCTGGTGATTCTAAGCTACCTGCCATGAGCAGTGGGACCTGAACTCAGGTCCTCTGGAGGAATACCTCTCCAGCCCCTGTTCTGACAGGAAGGGTGGTTATTTAAGTCAGCTGGAACCTGTCAGTGCATGCTGATAGTGCCAGGGTCAGGCAGTGACTGAAGTAGCCATATTGGAAGTTGCCTTTTAGAATGTGGAGATTTTACTCATCTGTACTTTCAAGTAATGCAAACATATTAAAATAATGCAAATTCCCTCTATAACTTTCGTTGTTCAGATCCAGTGTTTAATATATTCCCTACTCTTTCCCCCAAATTCACCTCAGATTACAGGATATAAAATTCAGACTCATCAGAAATATGAATTATAGTAGAACATCAAAGCCAGATGAAAATAAACATCCCCTCTGAATGTACTAGTTGGACACCTCCATAGGGAATATGGTGATCAGGTTCCTGGAGGGTAGAGGTTAAAGGGGACAGCACGTTGTTAGGAAAAGGAACACAATGTCTTCTCAAAAGAAGCAAACGTTAGCTGGGCACACGCCTGTAATCCCAGCACACAGGAAGGCAGAGACAGGTGGATCTCTGAATTTGAGGCCAGCCTGGTCTACAAAGCGAGTCTGGGACAGCCAGGGCTACACAGAGAAGGGCTACATAGAGAAACCCTGTCTCAAAAAAATGGAATCAAAACAAAACAAAATTTTAAAAAGCAACCTTTTCCAGCACTTCATTCTAAAAGAATTTTTATGCAAAAATCTTTCTTCATGCAAATGGGCACAGAGGTCTAGTGTCTCCTACACTCTGCAGGTAGGTGCTTATATGGCTTTCAGATCAGGACTTCGCCTGTAAGCAGTGTAATGAGGTTGATTTGTGGAGACTGGCATAATTGGATTTTGTGTCTTGACTGAAGTATAAGGTGTCTATATAGTGAGAATATAAGTATGATATTCTAAAAGTACCTAATAGGCACTTTTCAGCCATGCTTCCAGTGTAGGATTTAACTGTCAGTATTTGTTTAGCAGGGTAAGAGACAGGCTTGCTACAAAAACAAAACTCATGTAGATATGCCTCTCTTTTTATTCTTTTTTTCAAGGAAGCACTGTAGATCCTTAGCTCGTCTCATTGTTCTTAGAGAGTGATTGTGTCCATTGTCTTTTTTTTTTAATTTTTTATTTTAATCACAGGTTATTTACTTTGTATCCCAGCCGTAGCCCCCTCCTTCATTCCCTCCCAATCCACGTGTCCATTGTCTTATACTTAGTGTAGCATGGTGGCCTGCACAGAGGGAGCAGTGAGTTTATAGTGGATGTGGGATCTGATGGCCTTGACAAGTGTCTGCAGCCACTGCAGGGTTTGTGAAGTCTGTGAAGTGAAAGATTTGAACTTTAAACTGATTTCTTTAATTCGAGACTTTGAATCCATGCAGAAGAATCTTGATCTTGATACCTCCTCACCTTTACCCTTTTTCCCAGCTTCAGAAATGGAGCAGTTACGAATCAGCCCAGCTACCATGCTGGAAGATGAGATTACATGGCTGGATAACTTTGAACCTAATCGGACAGCAGAGTGTGAGACCAGTGAAGCGGACAACATCTTACTAGCAGGACACCTGAGGCTCATTAAGACCCTGCTTTCACTCTGCGGGGCAGAGAAGGAAATGCTGGGTAACTGCTGCTTTCCTCTTACTGTGTGGGAGAGAGCACCTTAGCTCTCAGTTGCTGCCACAGTGTGCTGTGTAACTGTGACAACATAATTGCTAACTGTGCCATGAAAAAGTGACCTTTTGGCATAGGAAATTATCTGTAATTTTAATGATTACCAAAACATGGGGTGGCTTTTACCTTTGTTGTTAAATTACATAGAGGGTTTTACTTTGTTCAAAATAATCATCACATAACTTTTACTATCAATTAAAAATTATAATTCAGGGTAGGTTTGTCTCTTTGTGTTATATTTTATAATATATCTTCATTCTTAGAAGGTTGATCTCATCTGTGGAGGCAGTCCCCAGCCATTACCTCCTCAGTGTCAGGGAAAATGTAAGATTTCCCTGGAGTACAGTTATAGTTTGGAAATATATATCCAAATGCTATAAATTATATTTAGAAAACAAACCAAAATGTAACTTCCACAGTTTAGCCCTTCTTGAATATTTAGGATACATAGGAAAGGGTGATTCTGAATCAGGAAGGAAGGAATGCCATTTTACGAAAAAAAAAAAAAAAATAGGCTTAAAAGTTAGCCCTTTTGTGGAAGATTTCTTGGTGCCCAGAATAAGAATTACCCACTCACACCATTCTACCTTGGTGGTGTTTGTTCTTGGCATTTGTGCTTCCGAGGCGAAGGCTTGACTCCTAAAAGAAAGCACCTTCACCTGACTACTTTTGATCCTGGTCCCACCACTCCACAGGTCTGTGTCCCATAGTAAAAGCTCAGAGTAAGCTTAAACCAGATGCCTTGCTGCTGGGTGGCCTCGGGTGCCTGTGCTGCTCCGATGGGAAAGTGCAATAGAATCTTTGAATTAAAAATCTGTGTTCATCTTGAATGTGTGCTGTGCTCTATTCCAGGTTCATCGCTCATTAAACCATTGTTAGATGACTTCCTTTTCCGAGCCTCTAGAATTATTTTAAATAGTCATTCTCCAGCTGGCAGTGCCGCCATCAGTCAACAGGACTTTCACCCAAAGTATGGAAAATGCACGTTGTGTTCAGTTTTGGTAAAATCTCTTAATTCACAACTGTAGTCCAAAAAGACTTTCTTAACTTGGAGTTTGTCTTCCATTGTGTGAGTTTGTTTGTCCCGTGTTTTCTGCCACTTAAACCAATGCATGCAAATGAGCTTTTATAAAGTGTGCCTGGCACATAGCGAGCACAGAGGAAGTGTCCTGGTGCAGTCCTTATCAAGGGAGGACAATACGTAACTGTATGCTGATCTGGTCAGTAACAAATTCCAAGTGAAACAGGTGATAAGAACTGTGAGTAGAGATCAGGCGTCTAGTGCTGTGGTAAAGCACGCCGTTAGCCATGCGGGAGTCCTCAGTCCAATCCCCAGCGCCACAGGGGAATAAGAATTATCTCCAAAGTAAATAGCCTCCAAGTAGATTCTTCAGGAGTTCATAGGAGAAAGGTCTAGAGCCTTGTCATTTGCTGGGTCGTACTGTGTTCTCATATCTGCAGCTGCTAGTAATTTATTACAGCTGTGATTTTGGAAGGGGCTATAAATGTGAAATATCCATGTGTATTGTTGACTCTGCTCAAGTGATATTTAGACTTTTGTCCATAGAAAAGGGAGCAATAAGCTGACACTCAACCTGCTGTGAATCGAACTTAATTTTCTAAATAGCAGAGTTATAGTTTCAGAGACTGATACACACAAGGCATAATAAGAAATAGATGAAGCCGCAGGAAGTGTCATGTGTCAATACTTTTCTAGCTGGAGATTTCCTTATTAGCAGAATATACTGGAAGGAAGAAGAGGGCATCTTTTTCAAGCTCTTGGACAGCCCTTGAGCTATGGCTCCCATCCTCATTCCTGTCTGGTCCTGTTTTAAAGTGTTTAGCACTAGTTCATGGGACTCTAATTAAAATACCAGAAAATATTAGTGTTTTGATTTTTCAGTAAACACTAAACAATGTATCTCTAGTGGTTTTAAGGAAAATGTTAGTGAGTCCTTCCCCTTATTTTTATTAAAAATTATAAACTTGTGTAATTTTTAGAATAGAAAAGCAGACCTGTTTCAGCCTCCCCAGTGTACTAATAAACTTGCTCATCCTTTTCCACCAAAATCTCAAAGCAAAAGAGATTGAAAATACATAAAAACTATCTGAAAGTAAATGTGCTTAGTCACATTAACAAAATGACTGCTTTTGCCTGTGTGTCTAGTGCCTCCCTATTCATTTCTTGCCCATCCTAATTTCAAACCATACATCTAGACAAGAATTGAAGGACAGCGCCACCTCTGTGGTCCTTGTCCTCGGTGCCAGCTGCAGTGCTCAGCCCAGAGCCCCAGAGCCTCCCTCCTGCACTTTTACAACTGGCTCCACGCAGATTGGATGTCTTCTTTTCTGTGAATCCATTCTAATCTGTAATCACCTCAGTAATGCAAGGTCGGTGTTTTATAGTTCAGAATCACTGCCTGAGTTGAAAGGCAGTAGAGGAAGTCTGCTTTCTCAGGTGTCATTTTTGGAAACCGATTTGACAAGCTGTATGTTTCTGTCTCCATTTTCTGTAGCACAGTAGAAAGCTGATTAGTGATAGAAAATTACTAACCATCAGCATATTTGAAATGTTGTGGGTGTTTCTATTTTTCCCCCATTTTTGAGACAGCGTTTCTCTGTGTAGCTTTGACTGTCCTGGACCACTTTGTAGACTAGGCTGGCCTCAGACTCGCAGAGATCCCCCTGCGTCTGCCTCCCTGCGTGCTGGGATTACAGGTGTGCACCATCCTTTTTCTTGTTTGAGAGGATTTTGCTGAGTATTACCAGGCTCTGAAACATCTTCCTGCCTCCTGTATTCAGGGCTGTAGATTACTGCGTTACTGATGTAGGCCTAACTTGCCTGTATCTGAGAGCTTGTGCTGCATTTTCATTTCTGGTGTTGATCTTAAAGGTGGCTTGTGCTTTTGTCCTTAGGTGTAGTACAGTCAATAGTCGATTGGCGGCCTATGAAGTTCTTGTGATGTTAGCCGACAGTTCACCTTCCAATCTTCAGATTATTACAAAAGAACTACTTTCAATGCATCATCAGCCTGACCCTGCTCTCACTAAGGAGTTTGATGTAAGTTTTAGAACTAATGATATACTTCCCTGTGTGTATTCATGTAAGTGGGGCTGGAGTTGATACGGTATCTTCCTCTGTCAAGGTCCACTTGTCTTGCTGAAGCAAGGCATCGCATGAACCCAGGGCTGATTAGACTACGTAGCAAGCTTGCTCCGGGAACCCGGACTCCATTCTTCGTAGTTCCGTAGCAAGCACCTTACTCACTAACCCATCGCCCCAGCCCACACTTCCCTTTTTAAAGAATGGTCTCCTAAATGTATAGTTCATGTCTACTCTTCTGGTGGGTATGTGCATGGCAAGGAGCATGAATAGAGGCCATGAAAAGTTGCAGGAGTTGGTTCTCACCCTCCACCACCACGTAGGACCTGGGCATTAAAATCAGGCTTTGCAGTAAGTGCCTTTACCCACTGAGGCATTTCTCTAGCCCCTAAATACAAGTTTAAGACTGAATTTTCATTATCCTAACCACAATCAAGTCAATATTTTTTGGGTTGGCATGTTTACATACTAAAATTAATTACGTTTTTATCACATTTAATCACTATATTATTATGAAATATCCTTTGAATTAGAGATGAACCATTTTCAAACTGACTAATAGATAATTGCAATAAAAAGTAACATTCCAATATTAGTTTTTTGTATTCTTGTTTTTGTTTTTTGAGTAGGTTTGTGTTGGCATAATGCCAGGCACTGGAGTTACAAAGCCAGATAAATTCAGTGAGATCCAGAGTTTATAATATGTTAAGAAAGGTTTTAGACTTTTGTTGCAGTTGAAAATGAAAGTACTACCCCAGCCCAGGCAGGCCAGATGCGAGCAGTGGAAGAGACTGTGGGAGCACCCTGAGGTACAGAGTGAGGGGCGGTGTGTCCTGAGTGCTGTCCTGGCACACAGCACACTTCATTGGGTGGCTCACAGCGCCCTAGAGCGGGTGAGACTGGGGGCAGAGGCTTAACGATGAGTGATGCTTGTTGAGGCAGGATTGGTTCAGCCGCAAGACGAATATGAGCTGCACTGTGCGTGTTAGGAGAGCAGAAGGGAAACAGGTGCACTGTATGCCTAGCTAGGGATGGGGAGACCCTGTCGAGGCTGCCTCTGCTTTCTCCTTGTACATACTGGAAAACCAGACTCACTCTTCGAATGTGTGACTTGAGTGTCCCTGAATAGACAAGTTGGGACAGGAGGGACAGTTGTGCTAGCAAGAGGAAATAGCACTTGTAAAGACTGTGTGATCACTGAATTGAGAAAAGAACTTCTCATTCTTCAGTTTGTGATGCTTAGTTTATGCTGTTCTAGCTTGTGTGTGTTTTCTTCACATCAGGGAAGACACCACCATAAGGAATAAAGCCATCTTGGATAAATACTTTTCAGCATTTTAAAAAAATGTCAGCCAGGCAAGGTGTCAAACCTGTAATCCTAACACTCAGGGAGGCAGAAGCAAGTAGATCTCTGAGTTCAAGGCCAGCCTTGTCTACAAAGTAATTACAGGACAGCCAAGGCTACTCAGGGAAACCCTGTATTGACAAAAAAAAAAAAATGTCATTGTCATTTGAGGTCAGCCTTATCTGTAGAGTGAGTTCCAGGATAGCCAAGGATACACAGGGAAACCCTGTCTCAAATTTCTTTTTTCTTTTTTCTTTTTTTTTTTTTCAAATCTGTTCTTTGTACCACAAATAAATGTCAATACTTATTAGCTTCTAGAAAGCACCTGCTTTCAGTTACTCCTGATGCTAATGAAAACATGTGAGACCCAGTAATGCTCTGAAGTCCAAAAGACATGTGCTTTCATCAGCTGCTTGCTTATTACCTGGATGCAGACACTTGTGTGTGGTTCTGGTGAGAGAGCCAAGCTCCTGCCGTGCTCACACTTCCACATATAATCATACTGTCGTTGTGGACCTGGAGAGGATTAGCCAAGATGCCTTATCTGGATTATTTCTACCCAGAACAGCAGTGCATTGCGATCTGCATTATTTGAGAACATTTATAAATAAAAGAATATGTTATTTTTCTGTCATTTTAATTGTATGGTTACAGGAAAAGTTTAATAGACGAGCATTACCTCGTATAAAAAGTGATAAGCTGTAAAAACATTACCCTGCTTGGTGGTTACACTGCAGTTCCTCATGACCCGTGCTCCCTAGAATGTTGTTCAGAAAACTATGGCATTTGTTTGTAGGCAGCTCATGTATCTGCTGGGTTAATTCCATGAAGCTTACACAATTAGATTGTAAGCTCTTGGGAGATCAAGGACCGTGAACATTTCTGTTCTCTCTTACTCTTTGGCTCAGTGCCTGGAGCATAGAAAGTCCATACTAAACTCTTGTTGAATGGTAAGTGGATGAAAGCAGATCTACATAGTTAAACTAACACCAGTGTGTGTCACGTGCTTTGTGAACAGAAAGGAAACATGGTGACTGTTGCATGTTGTCATCACACCAGCACCTAAAACGGCTACTGAGGAACATAGGTTCTGTCGACATAGTTTCTACTAAGCTGATTGGATAAATCTGAGTCTACTGATTTTTCTTCCTAGGTCATCCCAAATGGCTGTTGTAGAAATGTGCTATAATAGAGTACTTACTCTTCTCCGCACTGTTTCTGTTCCTTTTTCTCCCAGTACCTTCCCCCCGTGGACAGCAGATCCAGCTCAGGGTTTGTGGGGCTGAGAAATGGCGGCGCTACGTGTTACATGAACGCCGTCTTCCAGCAGCTGTATATGCAGCCGGGGCTCCCTGAGGTGACTTCCTCCTTCTGTCCTGTTTGCCATCGAACATGTGGATTGTCTGGAAATTATTCCAATGCTTAATTAGTGTTTCTTAGGTTTATAGCTATAGTTAAAAATTGTTAATTAGCTTCTGGAACTTGTACAGACACTACAGTCACACAATAGTAAGTCTGTGTTTTAATCAGTTATTTGACCAAATGTAATTTTTGAACGTACAAAATTCTTAAATTATTCTATGAAGTTACATTTAATATTTTAGACCATGTGGCTCTATTTCCTGTGCATTTTATTAGCATAGTCACAACTTGTAGAGTAGCAGGCAGTATTTTGAGACTACTCCATAATTATTGTGTCGCATTTGTCTCTAGAGATCTTCATCTTATTATTCAGCTTCAGTTTTTCCCAATAAACTAGAACTTAAGGAGATCCTTTATCCTTAACCACACCAACTAGGAAGTAACAAACCTAGATATCTACAGGGCCGTCTCCACATCAAACGCTTGTTAACATACTTAAACACTAGAGTTGGCTGCTCACAGGTGCATGTTTGTGGTTAGTGCGAAGCAGTTACAAGTTTCTCACTTGGGATTCTTTTTTCTTGGTAGTCACTTCTTTCAGTGGATGATGACACAGACAATCCAGATGACAGTGTGTTCTACCAAGTGCAGTCTCTCTTCGGGCATTTGATGGAGAGCAAGCTGCAGTATTATGTGCCTGAGAACTTCTGGAAGGTATTTACAGTAACTGTGTATTGATGTCAGATAATGTTTAGAGTTGGGCTCCATGTTCTTCTCTAGTGATAATAATGGGTTTCTGTCATCACTAACAGAATATCAAAGGTTTGAATGTTCAACAAATTGGTACTTTTTAAATTATTAGAAAATTAAGAGAGTCATTTGTAATTCCTGGAGATCTGCTTATTTGTTGTGACTGTTTTGTTTTGTTTTCTTATTTTAGCTCTTTAAAATACTCTTTTGTTTGATTGTTTGGTTGGTTTTTTTTAAGACAGGGTTTCTCTGTGTAGCCCTGGCTGTCCTGGACTCCCTCTGTAGACCAGGCTGCCCTCGAACTTAGATCTCCCTGCTTCTGCCTCCCAGGTGCTGGGATTAAATGCCATCACCCTTTAAATTCATATACACCTTGCTTAAAATAGTCTTTAAAGGAGCTGAAGAGGAGGCCCAACAGTTGTACTGCTTTTGCAGAAACACAGGTGTGGTTCCCAGCACCCACACCAGATAGCTCACAACCACCTGAAACTGTAGCTCCAGGAGAATCTTAACACCTCTGGCCTCTTCACTCATATGCACATACCTACACAAACACATTGCTGCATACACATAATATCAATAGTAAGGAAAATCCATCTTGAAATAGTGATTCAGATAATTTCTCTGAACCTGTGCCAGTATCACTAGTGCCTCTAAGTAAAGGAAGTTGCTGCAATTTTGTCCTGCAGAACAGAGGTCACTCTAAAAGAGATTCTTGCTGTTGTGTAGGCTGAGGGCTCACACCGAAGCCACTTTGGTTTCAGAGACTTGCTGTGATATAAAGGACCAAGAAAATGCACAGATGCCACAATACAAGCCTGTCTCACTCATATGAAAACATCATGTCCTAATATTGAATTTGTTTTCAGCAGCACCTACATGATTCCGTGTGTATGTTGAGAGCATGTTGCTTTCCCTTTAAAAACTTATTTAATTCTTGCTATAGATCTTCAAGATGTGGAACAAGGAGCTTTATGTGAGAGAGCAGCAGGATGCATACGAGTTCTTCACGAGTCTCATTGATCAGATGGATGAGTGTCTCAAGGTAATGAGGGGCTTGATTGCCCTCTGGCTCCTTCAGCCAGTTACAAAATGAGCACAGTGCCTTAGGTTCACAGCGACTGGTTCTCAGAAAACTGCAAGCCAGTCGTCTTGAGCATCATAGATGATATTCATTCTTCCAGTGTTTAAAATGAATACAGATGCATTCTTGGAGTTATTTATTCATCTAAGCTGATAAACTAATATAGTTCCTAACCCGTAGTACATAATAAATGACCATGTGTGCATGTGTATTTTTGCAATGTCCCTAGAGGGTAGTCTAGCTGCAGAGTGCCTGGTGAACTGATGGCCCCTGGAGGTCGTCTGGGAACTGGGAGGCTTCTCTGGCAAAGGGACAAAAGGACTAGATAGAATATTCTTGGTGGTCATGCTTAGACCCAAAGCTCCCTGCCATTCTAAGTAACGCATACGACTTGCCCAGAGGCGCTATCTTACATCTTACCAGCGAGCACCATTATTTTGCTTCCTCTGCTTAGAATACTGTACAGATACATGGTATCTGCCCTTGAGAAAAAAAGCAGAGATTGTCTGAGTGCTTCTGCTTGATACACGTGCCGCAGAAGGAAGATTCAGACCCACAGTGGAGAACTTGCAGGGACAGCTCCCAGGACCCTGCACACTCCCTCCTCTTTTGAGCGTCTGCATCGCTCTGATACTGGGGCTAATGACTGCTTATTAGCCGTTTGTTGGTTTCTCGCTGGAACTACTAATACTACTCATTGCGTTTTGATGGCTAAATTGAAATTTTTAAATAAGATTTTATGTGAACTGACTTGTATATTCTAGAGCCAGCAGTTAAAACTTTAAATTTTTATTTTAACAGAAAATGGGACGAGAACAAATTTTTAAGAATACTTTCCAGGGCATCTATTCTGATCAGAAGATCTGTAAAGATTGTCCTCACAGGTTGGTGAAGATGTCACTACTAAATTAAATGATGACTATTAGTGATGGGGGTTTAGCTCACTGGTACATCGACCCTGGTTTCGATACCAGCACCATAGGGGGATATTTCTTTAAATGATGTTTTAGGCAGTGATCAATGTTAGTTTGTTGACTGGCTTGTAGATTTACTTCTTAATGTAAATGTTCAATGAATTTGATTTTTTTCAGTTTCCATAATTCTCTATAGCCATAAAGTATTGAAATTTATGCTTTTGTCAGTGTGCTTTTAAAATGCGGAGACTTGTCTAATTCCGTGACTGTTATGGAGTGTGTTAAAATTTGGGTCTCATGGCAGTTGCAGGGGTTCTCCATTCATGGCTTTCTGTCTTTTCTTAATCAGATATGAGCGTGAGGAAGCTTTCATGGCTCTCAATCTAGGAGTTACTTCTTGCCAAAGCTTGGAGATTTCTTTGGACCAGTTTGTTAGAGGTGAAGTTCTAGAAGGAAGTAATGCATACTACTGTGAAAAGTGTAAAGAAAAGGTATCACATTTGCCCTTTACAAGAAACAGTATTAATGTTATTTGTGCACTGTATATAGGAAGTCATTATTAAGCTCTGCTTGCTGTTTCCAGTAGATTGTGCTATTATTTGTTTTACGTGGATATAAAAAGCTTTTACATTTATTACTTTAATTTTCTTCAGGGAGTTAACTGGTTTGTTCTTTTTTCGTAGAGAATAACAGTGAAAAGAACATGCATTAAGTCTTTACCAAGTGTGTTGGTAATTCACCTGATGAGATTTGGCTTTGACTGGGAGAGTGGACGGTCCATTAAATACGATGAACAAATACGGGTAACTGCTTCCCTTCCTGAATTTCTCATCCAAGCCTCCTGTGCTTTCATTTCCTGTTTCTCTTCCTGTCTGTCCCCTGAGAAGCAGTAAGAGAGTCTGTAGCCTTGTTGGAGGAGGTGCTGCTAGTAGGACAGGCAGATCTACAAATGGTGCCTTTTATTTCTGGAAGGCACCCTTAGCCATGCTGTGAAATAAAATGCTATTTTTGTAACACAGAGGCCTGCTAGAGATGCCGTGTGTAAAAGGGAGTAGGAGTCAGCCCTTGCTTAGGAAAGCCCAGCCTACTGTCTGACTTCATAGGTACTGCTGAGTGCATCCCCACTGAACATTCTGTGTTCTTTTGACTTTTATGTAGTTTCCCTGGATGCTAAACATGGAGCCTTACACAGTTTCAGGAATGGCTCGCCAGGATTCATCGTCTGAAGTTGGTGAAAATGGGAGGAATATGGATCAAGGAGGTGGAGGATCCCCACGGAAAAAAGTTGCCCTCACAGAAAACTATGAGCTTGTTGGTGTGATTGTTCACAGTGGGCAGGCACACGCCGGCCATTACTATTCCTTCATTAAGGACAGGCGGTAAGGGTTTTCTACAGGCTCTCTCTGCCTTCCCCGATGAACTCTGATGCATGCTTACCACTGGAGAACCTGGCGGTGGGAGAGTGGCTGAGACAGGGTTGGCCAGGTTGGACTCCAATTCTCAGTGCTTCTGCTGCTGCCTCCCAAGTGCTGGGGTTATGAGCATGCTCCATAATGCCCAGCTATAAAGAAATTCATATTACCCTTTGTTTTGCAGTTTGAATTTTTTAAACTTAGGATAACTTTTACTCCTTTGACTTGAAAAGTTGTTATAGAAATTAAAATCACTGTACCTCTATTGCTACGTTTTTCTTGGGTTCTTGTAAGTAACTATCGCCTGCCTTATCTGCATATAATACATAGAGATAAATGCAGAATCACTGTTTTAAACCTTAAAGTTTTTATCTGACTTCTGGGTCCTAGGGGGTGTGGAAAAGGAAAATGGTATAAATTTAATGATACCGTTATAGAAGAATTTGACCTAAATGATGAAACCCTGGAGTATGAATGCTTTGGAGGAGAATATAGACCAAAAGTTTATGATCAAAGTGAGTATTTATAAGTAGATGTTTTCCATTCATTTTATTTTTTAATATAGTTTTTTGAAATCAGATGCTATATTTATATAAAAATACAATAGATTTTGTTCTTTTCATATTCTTATATGATTACCTACAGAGGACAGTTCTAGCACCTGTGCTTTTAGAACCTTCTGTGTAGTATGATAAAGAAGTCTTCCCTCCATTCTCCCACCCCAAGGGGATATTCCTTAACTTGCCTTCTAGTCAAAATTAAAAAGACCCACATTTTACTTACACTTTTCACCTTGCAAATTTAGTAAATAAATTGTTGAGTCTGGAGACTCTTTTATTATAAGTAATCACTCTAAGAAACACCTTCTTTACCTCTATTTATTTTTCTCTTAACGTCTTACAAAATAGCAAACCCCTACACTGATGTCCGCCGAAGATACTGGAATGCCTACATGCTCTTCTACCAAAGGGTGTCTGACCAGAATTCCCCTGTGCTGCCAAAGAAAAGTCGAGTCAGTGTTGTAAGGCAGGAAGCCGAGGATCTCTCTCTGTGAGTGTCTCTATATGTAGTGTAATTTGCTGTGTTGTTTCAGTGGGTTTAATAGGATCTTCATAATATAATGCTTGATGTTTAAAAATTACTAAGCTTATGAGAAATTCTAAAAAGAAAATTAAAAAATTGCTTGTTTATTGCTCCCCGGACTTGACTGCAAGAAGTTACTTTGTCGCAGATAGATCTATAATTATCACCGTGCACTAAACTTAAAGTCCAAATGGATCAAAGACCTCAACATAAAACCAGACACACTAAATTTACTAGAAGAGAAAGTACAGAAGAGCCTTGAACTTACTGTCACAGGAGATAACTTCCAAACAGAACACCAAGAGCTCAGGCTTTAAGATCAACAATTAGTAAATTGGACCTCATGAAACTGAAAAGCTTCTGTAAAGCAAAGGGACACTGTCATCAGAACAAAACAAAAGCCTACAGACTGGGAAAAGATCTTCACCAACCCTACATCTGACAGAGGGCTAATATCCAAAATATATAAAGAACTCAAGAAGTTAGACACCAACAAACCAAATAATCCAATTAAAAAATGGAGTACAGTGCTAAACAGAATTCTCAGCAGATGAATCTCAAATTGTGGAGAAGCGCTTAAAGAAATGCTCAACATCCTTAGTCATCAGGGAAATGCAAATCAAAACGATTCTGAGATTTCATCTTACACCCATCAGAATGGCTAAGATCAAAAACTCAAGTGACAGCACATGCTGGCAAGATTGTGGAGAAAGACAAACCCTCCTCCACTGCTGATGGAAGTGTGAATTTGTACAACCACATTGGAAATCAGCCTGGCGCTTTCTCAAAAAATTGGGAACAGCTCTACCTCAAGACCCAGCTATATACCACTCCTGGGAACATACCCAAAAAATATTACACCATACAGGAAGGACATTTGCTCAACTATGTTTATAGCATCTTTATTCATAATAACCAGAAACTGGAAACAACCCAGATGTCTCCCAGCCAAAGAATGGATAAAGAAATTGTGTGGTACACTACTCAGCTATCAAAATCAAAGACATCATGAAATTTTCAAACAAGTAGATGGATTTGGAAAAGGTGATCCTGAGCGAGGTAACTCAGACCCAGAAAGATATGCATGGTATATACTCTCTTATAAGCAGATATTAGCCATACAATACAGGATAACCATGCTATAATCCACAGACCTAAAGAAGCTAAGTAACGTGGAGGATCCTAGGGAGGATGCTTAATTCTCATTCAGAAGGTCAGATAGAAGAGACACAAGACATGGTTGAAGAGAAGGGACATGATGGAAGCCTTCCATAGATGGCCTCCATACTCCACCAGCAGAGTATAGAAGTGGATGCTGGGACTCACGGGCAAGCTTTGGGCAGCACACAGGCAGTCTTATGGAAGAGTAGGGGATAGAAGGACCCAGAGCGTACAGGAGCTCCACAAGAAAACCAACAGAGCCAACACATCTATAGAGACTGAGGCACCAACCAAGGACCATACATGGAGAGGACCCGGGCTCCCTGCTCAGATGTAGCCTACAGACATCTCATTCTCCATGTAGGTTACTTAGTAAAGTAAGCAGGGGCAATCTCTAACATGAACTCTGTTGCCTGTTCTTTGATCACTTTCCCCCTGGTGGAACGGCCTTGCAATGCCACAGAGAAAAAGGAGGCAGGCAGTCCTGAAGATTGATAGTCTGGGGTCAGTTGGTAAGGGAAGAGGGCTCCCCCTTTCTGAGGATTAGGGGAGAAGAGGGAGGGAAGGTGGAACTAGGAGGAGATGGGGGGGCTCTGATTGGGATGTAAAAATGAATAAATTACTATTAATAAAAAGAAGTTATTTTGTGTTTAAAAACATGCATATAAATTATTCACGGCATAATTGAGATTTTTATTGTCAGTGTATATATTGAATGCACCCGAAAGATAATTGTTTTTATGGCTTTATTCTTAGTGAATTTGCCTTTACTGCATTGAATCAGAAAAGCATGCAGGTTATCTTTAAACAGAGTACCCAGTATACAAATCTGGCAAGCTTTAAACCAAAACGCCTTTTCACTCAACAGTTCTTTGATTCTCTCTCAGATCAGCTCCATCTTCACCTGAGATTTCACCTCAGTCCTCTCCTCGGCCCCACAGGCCTAATAATGACCGCCTCTCTATTCTAACCAAGCTGGTTAGGAAAGGTGAAAAGAAAGGACTGTTTGTGGAGAAAATGCCTGCTCGAATATACCAGGTAAGAACTACACAGCTGTTAAGGACATGTCATTGCTCTTGCAGAGGACCTGAGTTCAATTCCCAGCACCCACTTGTTGGCTCACAACCTTTTCCTGTACCTTCAGTTCCAAGAGATTCAGTACCCTCTTTGACTTCCCAAACCAGGCACATATGTGGTTACACATACATAAATGGAGGCAAAGTACTGATACACAACATGAAAATAAATAAAGCTTTAAAAGGGGTGTGAGGCGGAGGAGCAGATAATTCTCTTAAGGGAGAAAATCAAGATGAATGTCAGAATCCATCAGTCAGTACTTCCACTGGCTGCTGTCTGTACTTAATTGTCCGTGTGTGCCACTTCCTCACCCACACTTGTCCTTGTGTCTTCTCTGCCAGATACAGAGGCTGTAGAGACAGTGCCACAAAGACGAGCATACACTCGAGATTGACAGGTCTCCCTCAGTAGAGACACACTTTCAAATTCTTTTATTTTATCCGATGGAAAAAGTCAAAACTTAGAACCTATCAGTTAAGACTAATCCAGCATTGATGGCCATTGTTTATTGCATATCTGCTCTGTACTACAGACTGTAAACAAGTTTTAGTTTGGTTTGTTTTTGTTATGAGACAGGTTCTCAACTACCTGGCTGGCCTGGAACTCGCTGTGTAGATCAGCCTGGTCTCAAACTCATAGAGATCCACCGACCTCTGCCTCCCAAATGCTGAGGTTAAAGGCATGTACCACATGCCTGGCTAAACAGGTTTTTATGGGTTAATTAAACTTGATAATTCTGTTGTAGAATAGGAGGTCTTACTCCTGTTTTTCAGATGGAACAAAATAAAGCTGATTAAAAAGCAGAAATGGCCTACCAGTCTCACTAGGCCAGGGTTTGAATTCAAGGTCTTGCGCACTCCAGACCTTAAACACTAACAGCCCAAAGCTAGATAGGCAGAACCAGAGACTCTGGGGAAAATGTGGAGTCTTCAGAAGAAAGAGAACTAAGTTCCCTGACCCAGGGAGGTATGGGATTGCTGTGCATGAAAAAGCTGAATCCCCACAAGAGGTTAGAGATGAGTGAAAACTTACCTTTTTGCAGTGCCTTAGATTTAAAAGGATTTTCTCTCTCGTTCCAAAACTGAGAGTTTGAGAAAATTAAATTGTAATTTAATTACCCAAACATTTTGCTAGAAATAACCTTCCACATATTTATTTTACCTGTTTATTAAAAGTAATCTCTGAATTTTGTTTTGTAGATGGTGAGAGATGAAAACCTCAAGTTCATGAAGAATAGAGATGTGTATAGTAGTGATTACTTCAGTTTTGTTTTGTCTTTAGCTTCATTGAATGCTGTAAGTAGCTAGTTGTAATACCCTCACCTCAGGTGCTAGATGCAGAGCCCCGTTTCCTATAAATGTGCTACTTACTGGGTGATATCATCAGGCGGGCAGCTTGGGGCTGTGCCCTGTGAATATGAGTGGTGTGGTTTGCACATACTGGATTTTTACATTTTGTGACAAATTTGAGGGACTGTGATTTTGAGTGGCTGTGGGCCTTAACAGTTACTTCTGTCCTTTATGGATTAACTTTTTTTTAATCTGTAGTCATATACTGTCAGACTCAAAATTAACTTTACAGTACATCTTTGTCTAGAGTATCGTTGTTATAATTTGCCAAAAAGGGCAAAGGCCCTATTCTGAAAGGGCCTCATTGAAGCCTGCGTTCGTCATATGAAGAAGATACCATAACTTTTTTAAAATTTAAATGAGTGTTTTCTATTATTAGCTGGCTAGGCATTTGTTTTTCGGTTTGTTTCTTTTGTTTTGTTTTTTTTCTTTGTATTTGTTTGCAGCCTAGGCTATCTCCAAGGATTTTCCCAATTGAAGATGGCTTTGAATTACTTGCCTTCTGCCTTTACTCTTTAAGTGCTGACATTAGGGTTTTTTATTATTGTTATTAATTTTATCATTTAATATTATTACATTTTATAAAAATATATAATGATCTATAAGATTTTTCTGAAAGACACCCTCTTTTCTTTCCTCTCACAGACTAAGTTGAAGCACCCATATTATCCTTGCATGGCAAAGGTGAGCTTGCAGCTTGCCATTCAATTCCTTTTCCAAACTTATCTACGGACAAAGAAAAAACTCAGGTAAGAGTTTTATTATTCTGTTGTTACAGAAAACACTGGTTATTTCAATGAAAAAAAAAAGGTTTATAAATTCTGCTTTTCAAAATATTGCAATACTACTAGCTAATACAATCAGCTTACTAAGCCACATCCTCTGTCTTTAACAAAGGTTTAATGAGGAGGATTCATTTAAAAAAAAAAAAAAGAAAAGAAATTACTGTGCTACAAGAAATAAATTCCATGTCTTTGCCTTGAGAATTGGTCAAAATCATATCTGTCAATGCCTTTAGAGGATTTTAAGAGGAAGGAAATAGGGAAGGCATCATTCTAGGCAGAAAAGGAGAATCTAGGTAGCAAGCAGTATTTGCCTAAGGCAGCCATGCGTGACTGGTTAGCTGTATTTTTCTGGTGCGTGTAAGGGACTTGTGCAGACTAATCACCAGGTTCTGTATTAGGTCTAAAGTGTAGTCAGTGCAGTTCATGGAGGAGTTTTACGAGGACATGTTCAGTGTGGTGCAAAGAGCTCCACACATCATCGCATCTAAGTCATCACTGACGAGGTGCCTGGATCATTCTAGGTTCTGGGTTAGCAATAGTTGGTCCATAAACATATGACTGAAGGAGAAAGAAAGCTGAGGGGTACTTTGTAGAAAAATACCTAGAGAAAGAGGAAGCTTGGAAGAGGAAGCGTGGTTAAAGTTGGAAGACCTTGAAAACTCTGGCTAGCAGTGTGAATAAGCTTTTCAAGTCTTGAGTTTGGGGAAAGATTTTTTTTCAGCCAGTCTCTTGAAGAACAATAATTAATCATGCGGGCCTCATTTTATGTCTAATCAAAAGTACATTAAGTGATAATAGCATTATTTAAAAAGAATACATTTCTGTCCTTTAAAGTCTGCATAGGATTAAGTATAGAAATTCAGTTGGCACTTTCACTTGTGAAACTTACTCATGATCTCTACATGTTATACACACTGATGCCATTTTGTCACTTTACATTTGAGAGTGGGCACTAAGGTCTAATGTGCGGTGTGAGATTATGGGTATAGTCAGGCCGCTTTTCCTCTGTCCAGATCTTGAAGCAAGATATTAATGGTTTTTGCAATATGATATAAAACATAGCTGTTCTAAAGGTGAGCCCCTGTGATACACATTTAGTTGTGCCAGACAAACTGTTACAGATCTGGTCTTAATCAGTTAAAGTTGGCTGATGAAGATGTAAGCCAGAGATGCAGGCACCTGCACATGTTTTTGTCCTGTGGGGGGAGAAGGAGTCATGCCTACTAAGCTAAACATGGAAACACTGAATCGTGTTTTTGGGTAGCATTGGGTATTTATCAGCCCTGTCTCTGGCCCCAGTGGAATAGGGAGACAGGTGTGGCACTAAAGAGTGATGCTCTGGGGTTGCTAGCTGGAGCCTAACATTGCTCTCTGGCCTTTTAAAGGGTTGATACTGAAGAATGGATTGCTACCATTGAAGCATTACTTTCGAAAAGTTTGGATGCTTGTCAGTGGCTTGTTGAATATTTTATTAGCTCTGAAGGACGAGAATTGGTAAAGTAAGTGTCAAATCTTTTAGTTAAATTTGTATCTTTTCCTGTCTTTTAAAAGTAAAGCTTCTTGTAACACTTTGCATTTCAACTGGAAATCACTTTTCAGATTAGAGTTCATTTGAAGTTTTTCACTGAAGTAGTAAAACTATAGGCCACTCCAAAGTCATCTGTTGGGCAGGACCCTGGCAAGGGTTCAGTGAGTACAGGAAGAGAGCGTAAGGTGATACTCACAGCATGCAGACCCTGAATCTTTGCTCAGGAGAAGCATACAAGTCCTCTTCCTCAGGTGCTCACTCTGGTAACAATAAACAGGGAATCTGAGGCTTCTATTACAGCCCATCACTGTACAGTCCATTTATGCTTAGATTCTGGCCAAAAAAGTTACTATAGGGGAAAAAAAAAGTTACGATGGCCCTACTATGTACCTGTGAATAGATGACTAGTTTTCAGATAAAAATTCTAGATTCTCTAGTCACTTTCATTGCTTACACCTTATTCTCAGTTGAACTCACTGAGTCCGTTTCCTTTCTTCTTGGCAAGCTTATATTTCTATGAGGAACCCAGCAAGACCCTTTCAATGTTATGAGATCTTGTTCTGTCTCCTTGGTCTCAGTCGGTTCTTTCCTCCCTCTGATTCAGCCCTCAGACTTCTCATGTGAGATCTGGCTAATAGTCTAGCCTCAGGTGTCATTGAGAAAGTGATTAAATAATACTCGGGCACTCATACACATGCCACGCACCTGCCATAGTCTGTTACATCTCCAGGTTATAAAGCATTCTTCCTTCTCAAAATGAATCTCCATATCTGCAGGCCTTCTCAAGGAACTCAGCCTTTTAATTAACTCTTGTTCCTCCATCTTTATCTTGTAGACTTTTTCTGTTGGGTGTTCTGGTAGTTCTTGTGTTAAAACAGACACACAGCAGGACATCCAGAAATGCAAGTCCTTTCCTAAGGGAGCACAGTCTAGTAATAAGTTAGAAATTTCACTGGATCCTTATTTTATTTTTTTATGTTAGTGGGATAAAACCAAGGGCCCCACACATGTAGAACTGAGCTACATACAAACCCTAACCAGAACTCTTAATCTCATACATACCCCGTCTTTGTCTCAGCTCCAGATACTCATTTGCCTACTTGATATCTCCATTTCTTTTTCCTATAAAATTATGGGTGGTTTTTGAAACAGCTGTGTCACTTTACTTCCTTCTGGAAATGTCTTCAGCAGGTTCTCCTCACACTATAACAAAATCCAAAAGCTTTACTTGAGCTTCACTCTGTCCATCCAGGCTTGCAGTGTTCGCTTGCTCCTTGTAGTCAGCACATAGCCAGCCTGACTTCCTGGCTCACTGAACATGCTGAGCTTTTTTCACCTGCCTTGAGCCCCGTATGCCTGACACTCCTGTCTGGAACATAGTTCCTGCTGCTCTCGGCATAGTGATTGCCTTTTGCTCCTTCACATACCAGTTTAGCTTCCACATCCTCAAAGACTGATGCATCAACCCTGCTGCTCTGTGTACTTCCTGGGGTTTTGCCTGTCTCTCCTTCTGAGCTCAGCTACCTAAGGACAGATTCAAGTCTGCTGGTTCCCTGCTGTATACAGTGCCTGCCACACTCTATACAGATATTTGTAACACACACCCAGATATTTGTTCACACACATCACCCGTATGCATTCAGCTCATGAAAGGAGAACTAATAAACATTTCTTGGAAGAGTTATATGTCTGCCCCTTTAAAGTTCTCAGTAAAGATAACCTTTTTCCCAGTTTTCTAAATCAGTTTGAAAGTACCCTCCCAAGGACCATGTCATTTAAAGAATAATTATACATTTGGAAAGTGCATAGAAAAATATTTCATTTGGCGCCTTATGTGAAGGCAGGCTTAATTTCCAGTGTCTCTTGAGAATTCCTCTTCCTTTGGAAGTAGTTCTTAGTACTCCTGATATCTGGCATCCCAGTGGATTTCCTGATCTTTTATATTTAATTACTTTTAGTCATTGTGAATTGATGTGTTTTAAGAAATTAATAACAGGTGCTGGAGAGATGGCTCAGCAGTTAAGAGCACTTGCTCTCAGGTTCCAGTACTCTATGATAGCTCATAACCATCTGTAACTACATTTCCAAGTAACCTCATGCCCTCCTCTGGCCTCTTAAGGCACCAGGCATGTATTTGGTACACTTAAGTGCAGGCAAAACATTCATACACATAAAACAAAAATGGTAAGGTCTTTTTTTTTTTTTTTTAAATCTAAAAAAAGTAAATAAAAATGATTTTTATCTAGTTTTTTCTCTAGAACCTCCAGGATTTTTTTTTTTTTGCATATGTGTGTGAGGGGGTGTACCTAGTTGCCCATGCATATGGAGGTCAGAGGACATTCCCAGGAGCAGTGCCACACACACCTTTTTTTAAAAGGCCGGAACTCATTGGCCTAAGGATCCACCTGTCTCCAATTTGTAATCCTAGAGATGTGCATTATATTGCCTGTTTGTTTTTTGTTTTTGTTTTTAAAAAACATGGATTGTGGGGATTGGACTCCTATTTGCAGGGCAAGCACTGTACTGGCTATCTCCCCAGCCCATAGAGACTTAAAGACAGCTTATTATTGCTCCTATTAAAATATGTCTTCATAAGCCAGGCATGATGGCTCACGCCTGTAATCCCAGCACTCACGGAGGCAGTGACAGGCAGATCTCTGAGAGTTCGAGAGCAGCCTAGCCTACAGAGTAAATCCAGGACAGCCAAGGCTACACAGAGAAACCCTGTCTCAGAAAAACCTAAATTAATAAATGATTCAGTCAGTCTTCACTAGCACATACAATACACACACACACACGGAGGGAGAAGGGCGGCTAGCGCTCACATAGGTTGAATAACCCTTTTCTGAAATAATTGGGACTGGATTATTTTGAAAATTCTTTGAATTGAGGGATATTTGCATTTATAGTGATGTGTCTCAAGATGGAACCCACATACAAAACATTCACTTGTGTTTTATTACCTAAACATACACCAGATCTGGAAATAAAGTCGTTTGTTTGCTAAACTGTGTAATGGCGTAGAAATTTCCAAATGTGACATGGTAGTGTCACCTAAAGATTCCAGATTTACTGCCTTTTGAAGTGAGGGTGGGTGGTCAGCCGTATAGATATTTCTGTAGCTGAAACATGAAGATGGTGATGGCCTCTTTCACATCAACACCCCATGCTGCTTCTTCCTTTACGGAGGTTTTTGATGTAGGTTTTTGCGGGGATGTTCTCAAGATGACTTAAAGAAGTGTAAACGCTAACACAAAGGACACACTACACCCTTAAGGACCTTTTATTACAGACAAAGAGGTAGCAGACATGTCGGCAAAGCTTTCTCTTACCTGTCCCAGCTGTCTCTGGGCATAGGGTTTGTTTTTCCTTCTGGTTTAAAGCTAGTTTCAGATACAGAATTCATAGGATTTGTCAGCATAGATCTCTGTCACATAAAGGAGTCTGGCTTTTTCCAGTATAAACACCTTATCGTTTTTAAACCAAACAAAAATACGAATGTCTTTAATATCTTCTTATATCCTGCTCAGACTTCCCCCAGAATCTTAGAAATGTCATCTTGTAGATATTCAGGCCCTACAAAGTTCACACATTGGCTTCAGTGTATATGTGTCTCTCATGAGTGTTAACCATCAGTACTTGCATCCCCTAGTTTTCCCTTCTTTGTCTTGTTTTTATTTTGGAGGAGACTGGCCACTTGACTGCTAGACTCCTCCCCCACCCCCATTCCAGATCTGCTTTCATTCTTTAGTGTTACACTAGGAAATATACAGGATTCCTTGAGAGTTCATGCATCTGGTTGAGCCAGAGTGCAAATGTTATATGGCTGTCTGTTATCGGTAAAGCATTTGAGTAGACCACCAGAACTATCTGTCTGGTTCCTGTGACATATTTATAGCATGTGGAGTGATCCAGGGAAGCCTGCTTACCTGTCATTGGGCCTAGAAGCCCTCAGAATACTTGAGTCATTTTACTTCATGGCTATTATAGGTTGGCGATGTGTAGAACAAGCTAGGGTTACATGCTTGTGTCCTTCTCTATATCTCGTTTCTCTTTATTTTAGGGTTTTCTTGTTGGAGTGCAGTGTGAGAGAAGTACGAGTTGCTGTGGCCACCATTCTGGAGAAGACCTTAGACAGTGCCTTGTTTTATCAGGATAAGGTCAGTCTCACTTGTAAACGTCATTCATTCTATTTTGATCAGATGTTCTCAGTTGTACAGAGTAAAAAAGATGACCTATAATTGGTGGCTGGACTGGTCTTTTTGTCAGATGGCATGTGCACACGCGCGCGCGCGCACACACACACACACACACACACACACACACAGTGACTTTCTGATACATGCCAGGATAGAAGATGCTCTGTCCGTTCCTCTTTATGTTCCAGATACCAGGATACACTGAAAAAGTTGAGGTTGCTTTTGACTGCTTTAGGATTTTCCTTCTAAAACACTCTGACCAGTCTTCTCTCGAGAGCTTGTGTTAGACTCTATGAACTGAGACGGATCGGCTTTGAGGACACTAATCTAGGCTGTTTCCTCAAAAGCTGTTTTCCTGATCTGACTGCAGCCAAACCAGGGCCGTTGGTTCCAGGGCAGGATCATTCCTCCACAGTCTTCATCCTCCCTCAGCTTCGTTTCTATCCTTCTAGAATATTTTCTTCTTCCTAACCTTATTCTCTAGTTTTGTCTTCAACATTCTAATTCAGCATACACATGAGAAACAATCCCCACCTTTGGTTCCCAGAGGTTTTGACCCTGGGGAAGTATGTGGTGTACATTCTCGGTCCGGTTGTGCAGTCCGTGACTAAGTCTTCTCAGATACAGCAGTTACCCAAGGTGCTGTTTCACACAGCTGATACCACATGGAAAACTTTGAAAAACAATACTTCCAGGATAAATTGGCTCCTTACATGGACTCCAGGCATTTGTTTGCGTCAGTGAACTGCAGATTATAGGAATGACGGCTTTAAATTCAGATGTTGGCTTTGCTGTGCGACCTTGAGCATGTCCTTGAAGGATGCTCCAGATCCAGTGTCTGGGCACCCCAGTACCTAGTGCCTTGCTACCACCTGTTCCAGCAAACACTGGTAGACCAGACAAGTTCAGCAGAGTGCTGCTCAGCCAGAGGAACAGGAAGCCAGATGTGTCCTTTAGAAAGGTCCTGAAGTCCTCCTCTCAGTTCCAGGGTCATTAGACTCGTGTATATTCTGAAGCAATAGTTTTCCATCAGCGTAAGCAGCAGAACCTCTCATCAAACAAAACTGTACCTGGAGCAGACTAAAGTAGATCTTTGGGAGCTGCTTAGCCTGAATGCTATTGCTTCTGAGGGAGATGTCTAAGATGTCTCAAGAATGCTTACTCTAGACTGTCTTACTCTCCTTCTTCCACTGTATATCCCAAAAGAAAAGGCAGATTTAATGCAGTCTCCCTGCCGATAGAGTCAAGATATAGGACATCATCAGCCTTTTAAAGACAGGAGAGCAGGTAGTGCAAGAGAAAGGAGTAGAAGGTGTAAGCATGGAAGCTGCTTCCTGAGTTCAGTTCTATTTACTATCCAGCTGATGTATTTTTGTGTTTGTTTTCCCCACAATGGACATTAGACCTGTTGGCACCCACTATATACGATACTTTGACAAGGAAGTGCTATGTAAGTGCTAACTTGTATTGTATTTATAATGGGTGTGACAGGATGGATGGGGTATTCCAGAAGTCTCTGAATACCATTTGCAAAGGAGTGACCAAATCAGAGTAGTGAGCCTGGTCTTAATGCTTGGATAACAAATGAATTTCTAGGGAGTTGTCCACAAACAGTTGGGGTGGGAGGGAAAGCAGAAGCAATGTCATACCAAAATGGTTTCTAAACAAATAAAATGTTTTTCAAAGCTTTCCATGAGGCGTCAGCGGGCTTTCAAGTAAGTTCCTAGTTGGGTCGGTATTGCCGTGTCATCTGTCAGGCTGTTGCTCTCCATTTGCTCCATTGGCTTGGTTTCTAGCTCTTCTGCCTGTGTCTGTGTTTTATTCTCTGCATCTGTGACTGTGAGGAACCAGCCTAGTGGAGGGAGGGATTCAGAAATCCATCTCCCCTTGGTACCAACCCTCTGTAAGACAAAGAAATTGGTTCTGGAGAAATGGAACAACAGGGCCAGTAGGATCATGCCCTGGACTCTGGTACCTAGGAAAAACACTAGCCTCTCCTTTAGTTCTACAGTACTGACACTCTTCCGGAAGGTAAAAGGATAAATCTGTTTTGCTCTCCAAAGCATAAATCCATCTAAATATGAGACTGGATTGTATCAATTTCCCTTTGTTCTTATGGTGGTTTACTTCAGGTTAATCCTGTGACGAGTGTCTGTCTTGTCTTCTTTTTCTTTATATAATTTCCTCTTTCCTCTCACCAGTTAAAAAGCCTTCATCAGTTACTGGAAGTCCTGCTTGCTCTTTTGGATAAAGATGTCCCAGAAAATTGTAAAAACTGTGCTCAGTACTTTTCCCTATTCAACACTTTTGTACAAAAGGTAAATTACTATTTTCTAAATTTTCCTAATCCGGTAGATTTATAATCTAAAAATATTTCATATATAGAAAAGTGTTAGATTCCATTCTGTGTAGTTCTGTGGTTTCATGGTGTTTCTAATTAAATCCAAGTTAATACATTACTTTACTTGGAAGGACTCTGATACAAATAGGTGTAGTTACTGGCAGCAGTGGAAGGCAGCAGCAGTGGTTTGCCTAGGAGTCATCAGGAGGCAATGCTCAGAGGTGTTAATTAGACATTAGCTAATTCACTACACAGAAGTTGCAGCACTTAACAGTGATTTCTTAAAGCTTCTCATCTGACTGTAGCTTTAAAACAACTTTCTATCTGGCTGGGAGTATAATTTGTCATTCTGCTGCCCTGTGACAGCAAGGTATTAGGGCTGGAGATCTTCTCCTGCGGCACTCGGCACTGCGGCACATGATCAGCTTCCTCCTCGGAGTCAGTCGACAGAACAGTCAGGTAAGGACTGTGTTCTGTTCTCAGTGAGATGCTGTTGGCTCTCACTTGGTGAATGATAAATGTTTTAACTTCATTTAGTTCTGGGTATTAATACTATATAGGCTTTAAAGTCTTTGGAGATCAGCGGAAGAGGAGGTTCAGTAGGACAAGGAGTGGGTGGCCTTGGAGTCCTCGCCTTTCTTCCCCCAGGGCTGTGAATGAAGCTGTCTGTGAAAATGGACTCTTAAAAAATGAATTAAAATGAATTGCGTGTGTGTGTGTGTGTGTGTGTGTGTGTGTAGTTGGGTGTTTCCATACATGGCCTGGTAGACATTTCTGTATAGCTTTGTGGGTTTTTTTTTTCCATCCACATATTTGTTTCTTTTGTTTGATGGAGTTTAAATACATAAAATGCTATAATCCAGTAATGATCAATAGAGTGCTTCTTGTGCAGTAGGTACACCTGCTCATTCTGTGTTGGTACCATTTGGATACACACGGCTTGGTAAACTAGGCAGTGCTACCCCCATTCTCTGAGAAGTATTTAAGCACAGCTGTGCTGAATAACTTACGCAGGATCACAAAGCACGGGTGGTGATGAAACAGGCTCTGGGCCCAGCTCTGAGGATTTCAGAGTCTGCGTCTTTTCATTGTGTGCTGTGCTTTGCCTGGGCAGTGTTGTCCTTTGTTGAGGACAGACTTGCCACCAACATTCCTAAGCTTCTCTCAGCTCCTGACTCTTCATCTTTCTGCTGTCACTCTTAAAGCAGTAAAACAGTACCGACACCAGGGCATGCTGTGAGTGTTGGCTGTGGTGAGATCTGGAGTACTTCTTTGCCATTTCAGATTCATCACTCAGACTGATGATTCACTTGAATTCACTGTATTTGCACTACACATGCAGTGGATATTATCTTGCATTTGTAGAATACACCAGTTTTGAAATGTTTTCATTCTTAATATTTCACGTGGTCCTCAAAACCACAAAGTGGGCAGAGCAGGTAGCATTATGTCTGCCATTCTTTGAAGCACTGTAGGGAGCATGTGCCTCCTATCCTCCAGCCTCATAGCTTTTCCATTATACTGAGGCTCTGGAAATGACCTGGCACGTCACGAGCATGCCCAACTTATACTGCAGACTTGGTTTTAGAATCTGAGTTAATGTCTTTCAGGGAGCAAACCCTTTAAAAATACCTTTACACCATTGACTTTTTCTATGTTGACCTCTTGCATTGTGGGCATCAAGAAACACTGTGGTTCAGTCAATCACCAGGAAGCAGGTTCTCTCCCACGCAAAGTCATACCATGTTCTCATCTTCTCTGATGGCAGATACGCCGATGGAGTTCAGCACAGGCACGGGAGTTTGGCAATCTCCACAACACTGTCGCGTTGCTGGTCCTGCATACAGACGTCTCTTCCCAGAGGAATGTTGGTAAGTTTGACTGTATGTTCCACACGTCAAGGACCTGAAAAGAAGTTCTGATGTTAGGAACTGAAAGAATAGTGTATGTTTCTAAATGTACTGTTTGATATTTGAGGAGTACTTAAAGTTTTTGTGGTTTGTTTGTTTGTTTTGCTGTTAATGCTAAAAAAACCCACTTTATTAACCTACTTTGTTGATAATAAGTTAGTTGTTGATTTGGAGCAGAGAGGAAACAGTTTATTTTAAAGTGCTCTAGGATTAAAGATTCATTCAGAGCTCAGTCATCATCATAATGTAAACAACTTATGTAGCAGGAAAAATAGCCAAGGTATGTTGTTTCTTAGCTGTGTGAACTTGACCACGCCACTTGACCTTTCTGATCCTTTTTGCAAAAAAGTTTTAGTAAGGATTAATTAGATAAAACACCAAAGTGTTTTGTGAAAGCAAAGGGGATTCAGAGGTAAATTAGTGAAATATTTTTAGTATGTTAGAATCAGAAATATACTTTTGTGTTATATGATTATCCAGTATTCTAATCACACATGTGTACTGTGTTTCTACACAGTCCCTAGGCTCTGTCCTGACAGTCACACACTAGAACTACAAAGCAGCTAACTACAGGAGTGTTTACTGTGGGCTCTACTTTTTCGTGGTGCTTGTATTTACTGTGTTCATTCCCCACTACAAACTGGAGAGAAATAAGAAAAATCCCAGAGTGCATCATTCCAGCTGAAAGATACTTTAAAACTGTATTAAAGGGACCTTGAAAGATACATGAATGGAGTTGTAGTTTGCTTTCTGTTACTGTGATAAACACCACCTTAGGATGGGAGAGTTTATGTGGATTACAGGTTATAATCTATCATCTGGAGAAGCCAGGGCTGGAATTCAAGGCAGGAGCTTGAAACATAAACCAAGAGAGGAACACTGCTTACTGGTTGGCCTGATGGGCTTTCGGCTTGCTTAGTCACTTTTCTTCTACAGCTCAGGCCACCTGCCTAGGAATGGTGCCACCCGTAGTGGGATGGGCCTGCCTACGTCAATTAGCAATTCAGAGAACACCCTACAGGCTAATCTGATCTGGGCTCATTTAGATGAGGTTCACCTGAATCACCAAGAATTCGGGTGATTGTTGGTTGTGTCAGGCTGACAGCTAAAGCTTAGCCATGAGACATGGTTGTAAGTGCAGTTTGCTTCCTTTATCTGACTCATTCATCTCAAAAGATAAAAATCTGCCTAACATTGTTTGTTTGTTTGTTTGTTTGTTTTGTTTTTGGAAGGGTTCAAACAGTTTAACAAAAGAAAATAAGAATGTCTATCTTCGTTTTTCTAGAATAGGCCTTTTTCTCTCTGGGCTGAGTCTGCTTTAGCATAGGTGCTCTTTCTCAGAATAGTTGTTTAAAGAACAGTGACTTGTCCAGTGTCTCTTTGGCAGCAGCTTTGGGTACTTTTTCGTAGCTACAGCAGAGGCAAACTTTGAAGAAAATAGGAAATTGTTTATAGCTCAGTATTCCAGTAGAGTGGAAGATGAAGTTAGAGGCGTGCAGCAGGTGTGTGTGCAGACTGAGAGTTTCACTCTTTGGTGGACATGTTTCATGGAACATTTCCAAGTGAGACAGGTTGTGTTTTGTGTTTTGTCTCTTGGGTCTCCTAAAGCTCCTGGCGTATTTAAACAACGACCACCGGTCAGTGTGGCTCCTTCCCGCCCGCTGCTGCCCCTCCACCAGGAAGTCGAAGCCTTACTCTTCTTGTCTGAGGGGAAGCCTTACCTGTTAGAGGTATGTCACTGCTACGCCGAACTCATTTCTTTATGTCATTTTCTCCTGTTTGAGCAAAATCCTTTTGTTGGTGTATTTTTCCAGTTACTCTGGTGAAAGGAAATATTTACTGTTAGGAGAAGAAATGCTTATTTTCTATCTGTATTTCAAAAAAACATTAAGGGTAAGGCCTGCTGAACGGCAGAGCACTTGGCCAACATGTTCCGTGTCCAGCACTGCTTGGGCGGATGGATGAATTTGTTAAGTGGCCATTATTCTTCAACCAAGAACTAGACTTCTCGGTCCCACCCAGCCAGCTACCCTTACAGCTCAGGGAAGGTGAATGACAGCTCGCCGGTAAAGTACTTATCTATCAAAGGTTTTGTCCGGTTCTGTCTGTCCCTGATCCTAAAACACTGAAGCCTAGAAGCATGTGTATGTGAGCCCTAGGAGTATGTCTGTGGGCTGTTCCCAGGCCTGCACAGGGCATATGCCATGTGTCTCACCCTCAGCTAGCTCTTGTTCCACCCAGAGCTACCTGCCCATGCACTTTGACTTCCAGAAGCTGATTTTCCATGGAGATGAGTTTGTGAACAACATATATTAAATGTTTAAATCTTTTTTAAGTTTAACTTTATTTTTCTGTCACCAGTCATTAACCTCTCATGAGAATGCTTGCATTTGAGAATTGATGAAGATGACTCGTCAGGGAATAAAGAGGCATGTTTGTGCAGATGTCTATAAAATGGCAGATAGACTCAGATACCCTGAAACCTATCCTTAGACTTCAAACAAGACACCCAGTCTAGGACAGTGTCAGTGACAGTATCTGAAAATTCCAGTGAGAGTGAGAACAACAGATTGCTGACTGTGGGCTGCTTCTTACCCTTTGTGCTCTCCTACCAGGTCATGTTTGCTCTGCGAGAGCTGACTGGCTCCCTCCTGGCGCTCATGGAGATGGTGGTGTACTGCTGCTTCTGTAATGAGCACTTTTCCTTCACGATGCTGCATTTCATTAAGGTACAACTTCAGTTAAGCCAGCGACAGCTGGGAGCGTTCTGTCAAGTTTCTGGGAGAGCCTTCTCTTGCTCCCAGGCAATAAGGACAGTGTTCTTCATAATGAGAAAAATAGGACTATGTTCATTTTTATAAAGAATTTATAACTCCACTAATGGTGACCACCAGATTTGTTCCGTTTCATCTTTTATTTTCTTTGTATTTTAATATAATTGAGAATTTTTTGAATGTATAATTCTGTCTTCTTTCACTTGGTATTGTAATTTTTTTGTATTTCATCCCTCATGTTCCATAATTCACTTAGCTGAGATAGCCTTAGGGGCTTATTTGCTCCCAGATAACGGAGGATTTGAGGAAACTGAGCCCTGGAACAGAGAGCTGACCTGGCCAGTGACAGGCAGACAGTGGTAGAACTAGAGCTTGATTCCAGAATTGTGCTCTCCACTGAAAAGTTGCCAGAATTTTTATCCTTTCACAAAACTTTTTCAGAATCAGCTAGAAACTGCTCCGCCCCATGAGTTAAAGAATACATTCCAGCTACTGCACGAGATATTGGTAAGTCACTCATTCTCTCATGACTCACTTGCGTTTACACGTTTACTGTTTAGCGTCGGCTTATAAACCACTAGTTCCTTCCTGGTTTTTGTTCAGTTTGCCTGCATTTACTGGTTTGTCTTCATATCAGTCATGTGTCACATGTATTATTGACTTAGAGAGAAGTAGCAGTGGAAGTCTGCCTCCCTGGAGCAGTCAGTATCTCAAGGAAGCTAGGCAGTTATACTACAGTGATCAGAGGAATAATGGGTGACAGGCGGCTTTTATTGAGGCCTCAGTTGTGTAACCCTGAGAGCGATGCTCAGAGGTCACTTGCTAGGTTTGCAGATAGGACATTCTTTGTCATACCCTTTCTATTATAACAGAGGACTCCATGGATTTCACGGCTGTGACTAGAGAAGAGAACCATGGAATAGAGCTTGGGAGGCAGGGAGAGAATGACAAAGGCAGGTTACAGAAGGCTTCTGCTGCCAATGCCAGGACATACCAAGTTCTTCCTGTAGAACAGCACAGGGTGTGTTCAGCCAGTGAATGTGAATGTGAAGTGACCTAGCCATAAGACACCTTTGACAATTGTTTTGAAGGAGGAACTAAAAGCAAGCAAGGTTGGAGATTGGGAGAACAGGAATGCAAGAGCTTGGCAAGAAGAAGAGGCAAACAGTAGAAGGCCAGCAAGGAGCAGATCAGTTGGGAAGAATAATAGAGTTTGAGGATTTGGAATGAGCTGATGAGAGAGACTAGTCAAGGGCCTTCTAGAAAAGTGACTGTGTCCCTATAAAAGCCTGGTGTGTAATAATTGACCGTGGCTCAGAGGAGGCACTGAAATGGCGTAAAATGTAAAAATACATCATGGAAAGTACATGATGGGTGCCATCCACTAAAATCCCACCTTTCTGATTTTTTTTTCCCCCTTTGACCCCAGTCCTGTTTATGAACTCTAGGAATGGTACTGAGCTATGTATCTTTGGACTGGCTGGCAGCATACCCAGGCAGCAGGCTACAGTGCAGCCCCCCGTGTCAGTGTCTAGAGATGTACAGCAAAAGCCAGCTATGGTTTGCTGGTGAGACAGCAAAGCTTAAGCACATTTTTGCTAAATAAATGAAAAATGATCTTGTGTCCTTAGGATCACAAAACATCAGTTCTCACAGCCCTCAGAAAACAATGGATATAGTGGTTAGCAACACATACATAGAAAATCTTTAATAGTTTTATATTTGGGGTTTGATTTAGGGGTGTGTTTGAGATACGTAGTAATGGCATGACATCCGTTAGAATTGAGCTTTGTTGTAGACACTAACTTCTTGAGTTGAACTGTGAGGAGACACAGTAACTTCTGCCCAGGCTGCTGCTGTCAGTTGCTAACTTTGTCTCCTTCTCTCAGGTCATTGAAGATCCTATACAAGTCGAGCGAGTCAAGTTCGTATTTGAGACAGAAAATGGATTACTAGGCAAGTATGCCAACTTAGGAGCAGGAGCCTGCAGTGAGTTTATAACTAAGCCCTGTTCCAGTGGGCATGGCCCCTCAGCTCACCCCGACGCAGAGGAATGGCTGACTGCTCCATCAGAAGTCTTGTTACTGTCACTGAGGTTCCTCATCCTGACAGGAAACTTTCCTGCTACTCAGTACAGTGCAGACTAGGGTTCTTTCCAGTTCAGGGAAGGTTTGGGAATGCTGTAAAGTTTTCTGCAAGCTACAGGGGCCTTTCTGGTAACAAATCCTTTTCCTTCTTCAGCAGCGATGGGTAGAAAAACTAATACCATAGACTTCCAATATTGTCAGATATATCAAGTATGATTGTCCTTTGACCCACATGTCTGTTGTCTACCATATTCTATGTCTGGGCTTTTTGTTGTAGAAGTCCGAATTAGTTTTAATACACTATGCATTAGAAATGGTTCAATAAGAAATACCTGTCCTTTTCCACCACTCACTAAACTCTTCAGCATCGAGGTCACTTTGGATTGTGTTGTGTATAGTCATAGCTCACATGACATTTCTGTCACTGATAGACTATACCTAACATGAGATTATTCTGCTAGTGCTATCGCTGTCCTTCTTTGTATAAGTCCCCCCTGATCTTTTACAACAAGGACCTCACCTGCCAAACATTTCTCAGCAACAAATGGTAGCAGTAAGAGGACCCTAAGAACCCAAGGTCCCCATGCCACAGGGCACTCTACTCATAGCATCAGCCGTGCCTGCCCATCTGGGACATAAAGCATAAACACGTGACAAGAAGAATGAATATTGATTACTTTTAAGTTATTAAAATAGAAAATAGGAAACATTAACTGCATAAATTTCCATTTTGAAAAAATAGTTGTAACCGGCTGTTCTTGCTGGGTAGCAGTGTGTGGGAGTTGAAGCTGTCATTCTTCCAGCTCTAAGAAGTCAAGCTGCTGTACACACCTGTTAGTAAACACAGTAAAACACTAGAATTTACATGGTTCTGCTGAATCAGGCCCTTGTTCCCCACCCGCTTTTCAGAATCATTTCCGTAGCAAGAACCGTCATTGCCTGAACTCCAGGGCCTTCTTGTTAAAGTGTCTTTTCTCCCTCCAGCCTTGATGCACCACAGTAATCATGTGGACAGCAGTCGTTGCTACCAGTGTGTCAAATTTCTTGTCACTCTTGCTCAAAAGTAAGTACAAACTGAAAGTAAGTTTGACCACAGAGTGAGAACTGCTTAGTTTTGGGAACCGAGAGGATCTGACTGATTTGGAGGCGTGCTTGCTTGAAAACTGCAGGAGCCTACTCAGTTGTCTACCCAGAGAAACTGAAGGGGAAGGTTAGAAAGTGACAGAATTTCAAAAAGGAAAAACGTGGCTCACAGGCGTCACGTGGCTTTGGAGACCTCAGGAGTAGCAGTTGGTGAACTTGCCCAAAGTCCCCAATTTGAAAGTAGTCTCTCAAGAGACCAAAACTTGTCACCTACGTCTGCAGCGGGTGCTTTCTTGCGTTGCCTCATGTGATTTTACTGCAGTCTGGAGGGGGAGGTGTGAGTTACAGATAGTTGGAGTGCCCAACATCTTAGAACTAAACTTATATTTTGAGGTTGACTACAAAGTGAAGGTACTTTTTACCCATGACACAACATACAGAGCTTATAACCTTG
The DNA here is from genome assembly GCF_030254825.1 of Meriones unguiculatus. Classification (NCBI taxonomy): domain Eukaryota; kingdom Metazoa; phylum Chordata; class Mammalia; order Rodentia; family Muridae; genus Meriones; species Meriones unguiculatus. The sequence goes on from NC_083360.1 coordinate 84,675,188, forward strand.
ACCTCGGGAAGTGTGCAGTCCATGCAGTTCAGTAAAGATAAGCTCTTCTGTGTTGGCTGAAGGAGAGAACCACTCCCGAGAGTTGTTTTCAGGCCAGCACATGTGCACCGTGGTCATAAAACGTAAAAAGTAACCAAATATTTTAAAGAAGAATTGTACTTACCACCATCCATCTATCTCTAGATCCTTTCATCCTTCAGAACTAAAACTAAAACTCTGAACCCCCATGAATACTGACTCCCCATCTCCTTCTTCCTTGAGCCGCTGGTAACCATTCTACTATCCACCTCCATGAATTTGATACTCTGGGTGCCTCGTGACTAGCTTTCTTGACTTAGTGCAGTATCTTCCAGGTTTGTCTGTGCTCTAGTGTGTCAGAACTTCCTTCCTTTTGGAGGCTGCTACTGTATTTATGTGCCACATTTTGTGTGTCATTCTGTAGTTGATGTTGGGACCTTACAGTGGTGCTAGTTTAAGCCTGTGCAGCCCATAGTCAGACAGGGTCAGTGACTCCATAGTGACTCAGCTGTGTCTGACCTTAGCCTCCTTTTCTATCCCAGTTTGTAGGCATAGGAATTGCCGTTCTTGGACTTGTATCAGAATAAGAATGAGATGTGTATTGGGCTTAATCTGTTGTGCTTGAACTTGTGCTTGAACTTCCTAAACTGAAAATTAGGGCTTGTTTGAAATGATGATTTTTCTTAGTACCCTGGAGGCAGACAGGTGTCATCCTACCGCGAGTATGGGTTCCTTGCTGAGACTTGATATTAGCAGCATCTCCAAGTAGTGCTAGGACCAATAGCAGCAGCTAACAAGTTGCCTGTCAGTGCCTTCACATGCCATCTATACACACCAGTAGCAGGATCACCTTCAGTGGTGTCTTTAAATGTGAAGGACAGCTGTGTGAACAGGCAAAGTAAAACAAGAAGGCAGAGGTGCGCCCAGGCATGCTTTAAAATTATTCTTCCAGAGTCTCATTCTCCCTTCAACACAAAATTAAAGATTAGCTTGATTGTATAAAGATATTATTAACCAAATATGTCCTTTGTTGTTAGTTGGGTTTATTTAGTTCTCTTATTTAGCTTTGAGTTTTAGCAGGACTGTTGGCAAGAGTTAGAGATAGTGAGACCAGGCACTCTGCCTTTACCGCCTTCTGGAGTGCATGGGGAAGGAGGTCTTATCTGTCCAAACTTAAAGGGGAAAATTCAATTTTAGTAAAAGTAGTATACATGTTTCAAGATGAAATACTATAGATGAATGATAATATTTTCAAATAAGTAATAATAACAATCTCCTTGATTGCTAGGTGTCCTGCTGCTAAAGAATATTTCAAGGAGAACTCCCACCACTGGAGTTGGGCTGTGCAGTGGTTACAGAAAAAGGTAATAGAATTCTGAACTCTCTTAACTCTATAACGTAAGAATGCAAAACCACATGGCTTACCTGGAAAAGATTTTTTTCCTAAACTTGTAGAATTACCTCATTATTTTCAGATGTCATATTTTTAGATCCATTTATTATTATTATTATTATTTGTGTGTGTGTGTGTGTGTGTGTGTGTGTGTGTGTGTGTGTGTACATGCACATGAGTGCTAGTGCCTACGGAGGCCAGAGGTATCAGATCCCCCTGGATTTCTAAGTCGCCTCACATGTGTGCTAGAAATCAAACTTGGGTCCTCTGCCCTTCAAAAATCCAGACATACATGTATTAAGTTGTGTCTTAATATGGTAATGCCTCTCTTCCACATCTCAAAGGACTGTGTTTGTATTTTCTTAAGATTTTATTTTTATTTATATATAAATTGTGTGAGTACACACATATGCTTGTGAGTGCCCACAGAGACCAAAGGGATCACATCCTCTGGGCCTAGAGATGCTGGGATCTAAATCTGAGTCCTCTGCAAGGGGACAGAGGGACAGTGCAGGACTTCATCATGACGCTCTGACTGGCAGCAGGTGCTCATAACTACTAAGCCATCTCTGTAGCCCCAAAGGCATACATATGCTGTGTTTTCCTTTTAGTTACTGACACCTGTGCTAAAGTGTAGTTCAGGTAGCAGGCACAGTACGAGATGAACACTAGCAGAATATACTGGAGAAATGGGAACATGTTCTGTAGGTGTGAGGACCTTGCACTATAGTAATGCTGCTGTGCTGATAGAAATGATATGATGTGGGGATGAGAGGTGGATGGCGTAAGCAGCCACGTGACTGTTGGAATCGCCATGCGTTGTCAGTGAACAGGTCTCTGAGCCAGTAACGTATAGGGAGGATAGATCCATCACTGCACAAGTGGGTATGTCTGCAACAGGACAGAGGGACAGTGCAGGGCCTCATCACGACGCTCTGACTGGCACACACCTTAACACTTTAGAGTGACTTATTTTTTGAGTCCTGCTTTAATATGTTTGAACCATGAATGCTCACAAGTCACATCTGTCTGAACTTTGCAGATGAAAAGCTGTAGGGTGGTGGGTATTCTTACTGAGGAACGCCTGGTGGGAAGTGGAGGACAGGCTTCCTTTGATAACTGAGGTGGTGGAAGTCTAGCTGGCCTCACACCTCTCTCTGTTGGACTTCGGTGTGAGGTGGGAACTGTGCACTCGTGGGGGCTTCCTTGTCACTTCTGCTTGGCCTTTACTCCCAGATGTCAGAGCATTATTGGACGCCACAGAGCAACGTCTCTAATGAAACCTCAACTGGAAAAACCTTTCAGCGAACCATCTCAGCTCAGGTGAGGGTGTCTGCTCCAACATGCTTTGAAGCCCTTGTGCCAGGTTCTTAGAAACCACAGTGAAGAGACGAGAGGGAAGGGTAGGAAATGAGATGCAAAAGCAGCCATTGGGTTTATGTATGAAAGACAGAGGTATCCTCAGACCCAGTGGGAACAGATCATTTGCCAGAAAAAAGCACTACTGCAGGTTGGGAAGTGGGTCTTGGTGGCAAGGAATTATGAGGCGCTTTGGTGCTGAGGTGCCACCAAAGGTCATTGAAGAGTGGTTGCTGCTCAGAAACAGCTCCTAACTTGTCTTCTTGTGTTTGAATCTGTGCAGGACACATTGGCATATGCCACAGCTTTGCTGAATGAAAAAGAGCAATCAGGAAGCAGCAATGGGTCAGAGAGCAGTCCTGCCAATGAGAATGGAGAGAGACACTTACAACAGGTATCTTTGGGGCCTGCCTTTGGCTAAAAGGGCAGTATTTGCTGTCACGCGTTCCAATCGTCAAGAACCAAGGGACCCTGTTCCAAAGAGTGGGTAGAAAGATAGGCCAGCTCCGCCCTCCCTCTGGTGCTGTGAGCTGAGAGCTCACACAGCTGAGCAGTGCAGCCTCTTCTGGTACTCTTCATCCTATAGCCTCCTGGCTTTCATTCCCACCCCCACCCACCACTGTCTACCATCCTGAGTTCCAGGGTGAAATTCTGTACCTTTGACTCAATTTGCCAGTTCTTCCTTACTACCCTACCAACACCGGTGCTTCATCAGCATCCCATACCCAGTAGACAGCACCCTGGGTACGAAGCCAACCCCTTTCCATAGCACTCACTCATTCTTCTATCCTAAGCTTGCTCTCTGTGAGAATCCCTTGATTGTAACTGGCTGCTTTCGTGTCACATCCTGAAACTTTTCAGGTGTTTTCCTTTGCCATTGCAGGATTCTCCATGTATTCTGCTTGACTTGATTCCAAATACCTCACTCCCCAGCATTTTGTTGTTGTTGTTGTTTGACTTTATCAAATGTATTTGTTCCTTCCACAAGAGAATGTCTCCTCTCCTCCCCTATCCCTACTCAAGTGAGATCTGTTCCAAGGCATGGGCTTCAGAACTGCTTATTAAACATGGAGACCGAATACCACCCACTTGGCTACAGAGGAATGACCTAACGGGTAGTGCTTGGCTTGGAGGAAGGGGTCACTTAGTCCCCCTCCTCCGCTTTTTCCCATTGCTCCTTCAGTCCTAAAGAGAGTCTGCCTGTGTGGGTGGAGAAGAAAGTATAGCCTGAGGCCGGTCCGTGGCTCTTTCAGTGGCTGAGTAAGACCATACAAATGCAAATGTTTTGCATAATCATGAGTTGCCAGAAGGAGTAATAGTTCACTTTGTGTCTTAATCCTTTCTAATAAGCAGAATTAAGTTGCTCAGTGAGGATATGCTTAAATTACAGAACACAGGTAAAGAAGTCAGTGGGGGAAACCCTTGCCTAACTTCAGTTGCAGAAACCTTAACTTCCAGGGCCTAGAAAGATGACTCAGTGCACTGGCTGCTCTTCCAGAGTACACATGTTCAATTTCCAGCACCCACATGGCAGCTCACAACTGTCTATAACTCCAGTTCCAGGGGATCTGACACCCTAATACAAGCAGGCAGAATACCAATGTACATAAAATAAGAAAAATAAATAAATCATTTTTGAAAAAAATAAAAGAAAGAAACTACCCTTAACTTCCTTTCTGTGCTGCAGGGTTCGGAATCTCCCATGATGATTGGTGAATTAAGAAGTGACCTTGATGATGTTGATCCTTAGAGCCGTGTGCCCACATAGGATGCTCAGCACCTTTTGGAAACCAGAATCTCATCCTTGAAGGCCTTAGAAGAGCCTTGCGTGGGAGCAGGAGTGTGACGAGGACCGGTTGCTCCAGAGGAGACTCTTCTGGCCAGCAGCCAGCTGGGAGCTGTTGGGAGGTTCTGCACATGGACCAGCTGTCCCCGGCTCTGCGTGTGCATTGACACATGGTTTTAGGAAATAAAGCTGGTGGCAAGCGTCTGATACATGAACATAGAGTGAGGGCGAAGGGATAAAGCTATGGCTCTCTCTGTGACACACCGAGAGGAAATCCTTTGGTTTTTATATTTTTAGTTATGTGAGGGAAAATTTTTAATCTGCAGTAACATTGAATAGGAATATTCAATTTAGAATGATGTAAAGATGTGGTAGAATTCCTTTTGTTGTAAAATAGTAATTGAATCAAGTTTACACAGACCTTTGTATTTAATATGTCTCCCTCTTTGTACAGAATCTCTGGTTTGTCTGGGTGAGAGACCTCAGCATAATCTTAGATCTTGATGACATGCTTCCAGTATCAGAAATTGTGGCATTATTAAGCTCTTTAAGGTATTTTCTGATTCAAGATTGAAAAGAGCAATAAGAAATTTAAAACAAAACAAAACAAAAAGCTATGTTCTCTAGAAGAATAGGGTGCATTCTCTGAAGTCAGTCACTGAAGAATGATGGGTTGTTCCCAAAATAAAATTTAAAACAACAAAATTAAAAGCACTTTATAAGTTTATTGAGTTTGACTTCATAAAAATATCTTTTTAATGCTTGGAGACATATTGAATAAACTAGTCTTAAGTCATGTGATCTGCAATCATTTGTTTTGCTTAAACGTAATTCCTGTGACCCTTGTATTGATTGTATATTGAGTTAAATACCAAGCTGGGAGCTGCTGCTGTGTGAGATTCATCATAATTTTACTGCAGAGAAAGAATTCAAGACTTTGTTTCTTCTTGACGTGACTGATGCTGAAAGACAAGATTTTAAAACTTGCTTTCTCTGACATCGCTGGAGGGTTGTAAGACACCACCCATTCTGTTGCATTTGCCAACATGGCAGCTCTCGCTTACTTCAGGCTGTGGTTACACAGCCATTTCCTGTGATCTGTGCATTTTATATGTTGAATTGCTCAGTTACAGCCTTGTTTCAACTTTAGTTACATGTTCTGCCTTATTTTCCACTTGCCATGCACAGGAATGGGGGAGCCTCTGGAAGTGCCAGGTCGCCACTGTCAGCTAGATTTGCCAAGTCAAAGAGGCACAGCCAGCCCCAAAGTGCCTTTTTGGTTGCTTTTGCATTGTGAGGACGCGTGGTAGGCAGGTGGCATTCCCTGCTGTGTGCTTCAGGGAGCCTTTATCTCACTATTGAGCCGTAGATGCTCCATGCAGCCAGCTTCATTTGTGGGCGCTGTGATCTAACAGGCCAGCTTTGGTCAAACTCACGAAGATGGAAGGGACAGCATGGAAGAGCATAGCTGTGTCCTCAGGGAAACAGACAGGCAGGTGATCTGAGTCTGGTGTTCTAGTGTTTGGATGTGAGGGTCTAAAATTGATTTTGAATACCTGAACACCCATGTCCCATTGTTTCCCTTCCTGATTCACGACCTCTCCACACCCATGCTTGCAGAAAGATTATGTGGGACACACATTGAAATGCCAGCGATGATACACAGAGGGATGTCATTGCCGGCAGCTGTACTCAGGAGCCCCAATTCAGGAGTGAAATTGCCACTTCTAGTCAGTCCCCTTATTTCCTATGGAAACGACGCCTTCCGCCCCTGCACCTGCTGTCCTCACGCAAAGCTGCATCAGGAGCACCGGCACGGTTCACTTTGGTCCATCTTCTTCCCTTGTTGCTGCAGTGAGCATCCTTCCACATCACCAATAACCACTTGATTTCCAACAGCTTCAGTCCACTAATACTGAGGACTTTTTTAAATGCTACAAAGTGACAATTATGACAGGCCTGCCTTGAAAGAGTTGTCATTTTTACTGCCAATTTTTGGATGAAGATGTTTTTATAATCTTTTACAGTGGTCTGCAATCAAGCAGGAATTGCACAATTGACTCAATGCTGTGTGTTCTCAAGAAGCTCCTTCAGTCCAGGCTGACCTCAGGACTGCTCTCCTGCCTCTAAGGCATCCTGGGACAGACAGATGAGCCTCCCACAGGCAGCTTGCCTGGAGTCCCCCAGGTGGACCCTCCTGGTTGCCAACAGCTATTAGCCGTAAGACCCAGAGCCTGAGCCACCAGACTCACCTGGCCTGCGCCACCCCCCCGCCCCCACCCCCACCCTGCTAACACCAAGGTGTGTACAGCAGCTTTTGAGCTTGGAACAAGCAGACTGGAATTTTCCTCTGCTACCTCTTGTGTACAAAATCTTGTTTATAAAACTTCGAAAGCAAGTAGATGAACTAGGGGAAGGCTCTGGATTCTGAATTTGGTTCATGTGTGGTGGAGTTCTTAGCTTCTAAGAGTATAAAATAAATTTTTCAAAAATGTAGAGTTGGAGTCTCACAGACATTTTTCTCCAGATGTCAGACTGGGGCCATTGGGGTCGCTGGGGAGCAGCATAGACGCATTTGATTCCTTCCGGGTGTACTGCACTGACAGTGGGTGAAGGCCACAGCACAGTCGGGGGGCTGCGTGTCCTCTGATCCCCGGGATCTCTGTGTGCAGCTCAGACAGGAACAGCGGGCTCAGGCTCAGGGCCTGTAGCCTCGGCTCCCAGAAGCTGTTTGTGGCTCTGGTCAGTCGTCCCTGTTGGGCTGCCTTGTTCTCATGGCTCTCAGCCCCTTCCTGTGTATTCTTGGTGACTACCTGCCACCCGTCTGCAGGAGCCAGCTGTCCACATGTGGGGTAAGGTCATTGCCACGGAGGGGCAGGCAGGCCTCTCCGCTGGGCAGAAAGCAGGTGCCGGTGGTTCTGGTGCCTTAGGCCATTAGCATCTGTCAACTATAGTGCTTTTCTCGTGTGCCAGAAAACCATTTGGAGCTTTTTGGCATATCCATTTGTTACATGTACTACTGTATAGGGGTAGACCTTGCTTAAGACAGAGACAGGAGGTTCCTCACTGTGTCAGTGGGATATTTGCACATGGCACACTGCAAAGAGGTGCAAGAGCATGCTTTTGTTTCAAATCGGGCAACCATAGACTGCTTGCGGGAGCGAATGAGTCTGTAAGCACTGCTGAGTGTAGTACCTGCCACTTGGGGTGGGGGGGAGGATGACAGATGTTGGGAGCAGGGAGTGCCGGGAGGCATGAGCCCCGAAGAATCTGGAATTCTGAAGAGGACAGGGCCCCCAAGACAAGAGTACCAGGTGGCCATGAGAAGGCAACCACTGCTTTCCTAGAAGGGGCACAAGGAGCGCGTTCCCATCGCAGGCCTGTGCGCCCCACCATTCAGCAGATAACCGCGAGGTAAGCCTCTTAGACGCTTGGCTGCAGGCAATCACGTCAGCTGCTTTTATTCTGAAAACTCACTACATAATAAAAACTCTACAAAACCCAGAATAAATATCAAGTTACAAAAGCAGTACAGGTGGGGAAGGCTTTCTGTAAGAAGGCAGAAGAGGCGGGATGGAGAGTGGTGTTCTTGTCAGCTTGTGTGGCTGAGTATAGTCAGCTCTCTGCCACTCCTAGTCTCCTCAGAATCTGTGGGACTGGGGCTAAGGGAGCCATAGGACAGGCCTGTGCTCTGAGGAGTGGGCCAGGAACAAGCTGCGGAGGCTTCTTGTTTGCTTCGGAAATGGGGCACCCAGCCTGGTATTGCCAAGAGGCATGGCTTCAGGGCCAGCCACTCTGGATTTATGTCCCGGCACCGCTGGCTGTATGACATCACCAGGCACTCCCCTCTCTGCTCCAGTGTGCAGGGTAGTAGAGGGCGTGGGGTGAGGTGAGGTGAGGTGAGTGCTGTGTGGTTCTCCAGTGTAAACAAAGTTAGCTGGGGGCTCACAGCAGGGCCAAAGCCTGGGGTGCAGCAGAGGAGGACATCCGGAAGATACAGCCATGGCCTCACAGCTGGAATCACCCCTGGCTTTCATCGTCAGCTCTGGATGTGTGTGTGACTGGTCTGCATTTCATCGGGGAGCCCAAAATGGTGTCTCCAGTGTGAGCAGGCTCTGAGGGGTCCCAGCAGCTTTCACACTTTCCCAGTCTGGCACTTAGTCTCTGAACCCCCAAGGGTCTCTCTCCGATAGCATCTTCCTGCAGGCCTGAGGCCTGAATTTGCCTTAGCAGCAAGTGCCCTCAGATTCCGATACACTGAAACAGCCAGCTGGAGTCGACCACAGCTTAACCTCTTTGATGGCAGAATGCCAAGCACAGGCCCCACCATGAGGGAGGGCCTTCCCCACACATTCACCAGGAATGGGTACCCAGGGTGAGACACCCAAGTTCTCCTAGGCAGTCTCCCCACCCTTGGCCAGCTACAGGAGGGCCAGGCAGGTGTGACCAAGCCACAGGCGCCATCCCTGCCTCAGGCTGTCACTGGTGAGCCCAGGAGGCCTTTGCTGAAGGCTGGCTCCGGCAGCAGATGGCAGTGGCTACCGTGGCTTCTTCACTGGCCCTGCCTGCTGTGCCGGAGTCATGGCTTCTTGCCACACACGTGTTGTCCACAGCGTAGGCCCCCAGAGTGAGGGATGGCCCAGGGAGAACATTGCATCCAGTCAGGGTCCAGCCTGCCTCACAGGCCACGGTGACCTGCCGGAGTCAAGAAGAAAGCCTGTGTCTGCGGCTTGCGGGCTGTCCAAGCTCCACTGCCTCAGACCCAACCAAGGAGGATTGCACCCACCAGACATCTAACTTGGCCTCATTCACTTCCTCTAAGCCGGCACCTCTGCAGCCTTCCATCCCATTTAACCGCAACTCCGGCTGTTCAGAGGCTCAGCAGAAACCTTGAGCCCGTTCCTCCTCCTCACCTACCCACACCTCCCCCCAGCTCCTACCCCAGCTCAGGCCCTCACCTCCTGGCCCCCAAGCGGTACAGGAGTCAACCTGCAGACCTTGTTTCTGTTTGCGTTCCTGCCACTCTTCAGAGTTCAGCAACTGTACGCCTGGTCAGCCCCCAGGTCCGAGCTCACTCAGAGCCTTACAGGACTGCAGCTCCCTGGGCAGTCCCTAAGGCCTGCCTGGCTGGCTCTTTAGCCCCACCTAGCCTGTCTCCAGATTTCGAAGTCCCACCTTGCCCTGCTGGCTGGGATGATCCTGTCACCAGGGTCACACTGTCACCCCTCTGGGCCTTAGTTGTTTTCCTGTGCCAGAAACGTTCCTGGTGACAGTCCCCTGGGGTTATCATCCCATCTGAGGGGTATCTCAACCCACCGCTCTTCCCTGCTCCATTTTCCTCCGTATTATCCTCTTGGTACTCTGTAACTTGCTTTGTTTACTGTCTTCTCCCACCAGAATGGACACTTCCTGGTGGGTCAAGCAGGAACTGCCCAGCTTACCTCCTAGGACCTGGCCCAGCCAGGAGCCATTCTCTCAACTGAGATTCCCCTGCACAGAGCAGCTTGCAGCCTCACACTGTCCCCCAGAACTCCGACAGGTCCGCTATGGGCCTCGGGCACTCTTCCCAGGGCCCACTCCTCTCAGCCTTCACTTGCCCAGCCGTCACGTCTGCATCGCTCTGGGTCCTGACAGAGCCCCTGCCCCAGCTGCCTCCCAGCAGGTTTGGTAATGGCCGGACTAGAAAGTGCTCGGGCACAGACTTGCCACGGCCACGCATGCCCTCAAAGAGTTGCAGGGGTGGACAGCAAGCCGTGCTTATCCGGACCAGAGCAAAACCAGGCCTGCCTGCTGTTTGCACACAACAGTAAAAGCTGCCTAGCTCATCTGCCTCCTACCCCGACACATAATAGCACAGGGCACTACCAACACAGGACAGGTGGCAGCCACCCCCCAAGACCCAGGTACCTAGCCATCCTCAACCCATTCACCTGCTCTGCGGGCCCTGAGATCCCATGCTCCTTGATTTTGCACTCCAGGCCTGGGGCATGGCAGCAGGAAGCATGGACACTGGCTTCCCGGTGGCCAACGCGCTGGCCAGGCTGATGTCTGGACCTCAGCACAGGCTGCCACTGGACACCAAGGTCTTCTACCTCCCAGTGGAAGCTGCAGCCTAGAAGAGAGGACATCCAGCTCAGACGCAGGAATTTTGTGGACCTCCTGTCTTTCTGGCCCCAACTGGATGCTACGTCTTTCGAGTCTGAAGCTTGGGAAAGATAGAAACAGCTCTGGGTAGAAGAGATGCTGGCTTGAGCAACACCATTCCCAGATTCTCACTTCAGATCTGCCACTGACCACTTGGTGGCTTTGGGAGAGCCCTTCAAACTCTCGGAGCCTTACTTTCTTAAGAAAAGCAGGATCTCTTCTGCTAGAGAAGAGGGTTGGGGGAATAGAACAGGGCTCCTCAGCCTCAGGAGCTCAGAGACTCTCTGAGTCCCTTCCCCATCCTACCCAAAAGTTAAGGTGTGAGCCCAGGTCTGCGTAGGACATCTCAGGACTCCCTCTGGTCTTGGGGGTAAGGGACACCACCAACTACAAAACTACACGGATAGTGGTCACTCAGCTATGCTAAACCTCGGTTTCCCTTTTGTAACACTGCAAACAACGTAAGAGCACTCACAGGGATGCTAAGAAGAGGAACCAGGGCAGCATATAACCTATTTCCGGCAAGGACTCTGCATATTAGGGTGTGGGGGATGAGAGTTTTCTGTGTCCTAGCTGCAGGGCCGCAACAGAGCCACCTGCGTGGAGGGACAACTGCCTTAGCTCAGCCTTTCACAGGGGTCACCTAAGACCATTGGAAAGATGGACATTACCTTTCATAAACAGTAGCAAAACTCAGTTCTGAAGTAGCATCGGAAGTAATTTTATGTTTGGGGGTCACCACAACATGAGGAACTATACCGGGTCATTAGGAAGGTCGAGAACCACTGTCCTAGTGGAGCTTTGCCAGGCTACAGACAGGACAAGCCAAAGGCTGGCTCTGCTCCAAACATGCCCTGGGGCTTAGCTGTTGACACTCCCAAAGGCAAGTGAGAGGCCAGAAAAGTGCAGCCAACAAGGAAGGCTAGGGAGCCTTGCCCAGTCCAGGCTGCAGCTGCCTGCTTGGTCCATCTTCCCCCTGTACATCCATTCTGCGCGTGGGCTCTGCCAACCCCACTCTTCACTCTGGGACCTGCAGCGGCTCCCCGGCCTGTCCTCCGCTGGAAGCTACCTCTGAGCGAGCCATTCCCAGTGACTTTCCAATCCTCCCCAGCACTTACCTCCATTCATCCGGGACGGCTCAGCCTCCTCCTGAGCTGAGAGCCATCATCCCCTCGTGGCATTCAAGGTCCTCACCTCTGACCTCTACTCCTTACCTAGAAATGTTTCTGACGGTGGCTGTTAATGTTCTTCAGCCCAGAGGACAATGAGATGACAAGGGTAGCTAATGTACCTGGTCCCAGCACCAGGCTGCGTACATGGAGGTGATAAGGAACCTGATCCCACTGCTGAGTGGCAGTATTCAGACTGGGTTTGTCCCTTGGAGAAAGGCCTCGGAGCCTTCCCTCGGATGGTGCCAGGCACCTCCAGCCTGTGCTCCACCTCACCCTGCCATTATTACCCTCTTTTGCAGAAGGAAGCTAAAGAAAAGGGATCATGCTAAATGGAAGCGATGGAGGCCAGCATAAAGTGGACCCTGGGTCTCAGGCTCTGAAGGACCAAACAAACTCTGACATCAAGCACTTGAAAACAGCCTCTTTTTCACAGCTTGGATTGGACTCCTACCTGTGAGGACATGGTCTTTCTGGCGGCAGTGGACACGGGCCTCCAAGCCAGCTCTGGCTGCAGGGGTGGCGTGGATGCTGCAGTTGGCACGGGGAAGCAGGCAGCACCTAGCCACAGCGTAGACACCCTCACCCCCAAATGCATTGAAGGCCTTGCAGACCCGCTGGCTCCCCATGGCCTGAGTCACAGAAAAACAGGAACCAGTGAGAAGGAATATAAGGCAGGGACAGAGGTACCCAGGCACATGGTTGAGACCCCGGGAGCCCTCAGCCTCATCCTTATCCCCACTACTCTAGACAGCTCTATCATAAAACTTCCAGTACAGACCCTGGGTGGCTAACATACCAGCTCCAGGCCCAGCCTGGGAAGTTTCACAGGTGCTGTCCCTCGGAACTGGCCCTCCTGGTCACGCACCGCCCTCCAGCCAAACTCAGGGTCACATAGCATCTGAACGCCCTTCCCCCCAACTCCAGAGCTACAGACTAGCACGGCGAAGCAGCTCCTAAGATGTTCTGCCCTGAGGCCCTGACCACACGTGCAATGGACGCTGCCCATCCTGGATGTGAAGCTCTCTGACCATGCCTTTAAGCCTGAAAATGGGGACTAGAAGAAGACCCTGGTGGGGAACAGACAGACACACAAACAGAGCCAGAGCACCTCAATCTGGTCACCACGTCGCCTCCCGCTCCGGGAGAAGCTGGAGCAGCTCAGCAGCTCCTCTTCCGAGGCACAGCGGGCTGTAGCAGTAGCTGTGCGAGTGGGCCCCGAGTGTGCTGACCACACTGTCCTGCAGAGCAGCTGCCCACCTGCAACAAGGCCCAGACGAGCAGGGTCTCAGGGACGTTAGGAGAGAAGGGCCTTCAAGATTGCTGTTTCCCCATGAAAATGTCATCAAGCCCTTTCAGAGCTTCCATGCTCAAACAACAGCCAAGAAAAGACCATCCTGCCATCCTGCTCACCTGTCCCATGGGTGCTGGGTGGCAATGCGGCCACCAGGTTGGGGGTCAGCACCTGCTGGTCCTTGGGGAACCAGGCCATGTTGATGCTGTCTTTGGCAGAGAAGTGGATCAGCCTCTGCCGCAGCTCAGCCAGGGTGAGCGCCGGCTCCCGAGTCAACATTGTGGCCACAATGCCTGGGGGTGCAGAATTATAGAAGGTGGCGGCCTGGCCCTCCTTCCCAACCACAAGGCTCCTGCCAGGGTGGGCATGCAGGAACAGATAAACATGCATGCACACACACACACACACACACGTTAAACCTGCTCATCGGGAAGTCTAAACACCTGCACCTTTGGGGGTGAAGATCATGTAAGAAGACACCCCCATCCTGCCCACGGGCATCGGCAAATGCAGGTAAGACATCCACCAAACCCCACATCAAACTGCCCTTCTCCAGGGAGCCCCTCAGGCTGTACAGGCGCCTCCACGGTGCTCCCTCTAAGAGAGCCCTGACTGCTTTCTGTTCCATCTGTTTGCACACCCAGCGTTCTTCAGGACATTGTAATAATGTCCCCCCCCAAAAAAAAAAAGCCTATAAGTTGAAGGCTTAGTCACCAGCCTGTGGGAAAAGACAGAAGCTTTGGGAGGTGTGTCCTAATACAAATAAGTCATCGGGGATGTGCCACTCCTCTTGGCTTCCCAGCCACGTGAGGGGAGCAGTTTTGCTCTGCCACGTGCTCCCCACCACAGCATGCCCTAAGAGAACGGTACCAAGAGACTGTGGGCCGAACCATCTGAAACCACGAGTCAAAAAAAACACTTTCCTTTAAGTGCTTTACTTCAGACCTCATACCAGGCTGGCAAAGTGTCAGGCCGCAGGCACCATCAGGTCGCCCTCACATTTGCCCTCAGGGCACAGACCCTGCTGTCTGCCAAAGGGCCATGGTGGCAGGATGGGGGGAGGTACTCACCAGCCACATGAGCGGCAGCCTGTGATGTCCCGCTCTGGGACATGAAGCATGTGCTGCAGTCACTGGATGCGCCGATAATGTCCTTCCCAGGGGCAAAGAGGTCCACACAGCATCCAAAGTTGGTCCCCAAGGTCCCCAGGGTGACTGGCTGGTCCTGGGCATCAGTGGCCCCAACGGTGATGACCTGGCAAGGTAGGGAAAGATCAGGGCCAGAGTGGGTCAGGCCCGTGGACTAGCCAACTTTAATTCCCGCTCGTGTACCTCCTAAACACCATCTCCTGTGAGAAATGCAGGAGGCTCCCTACCATGTGCCAGACCCATCTCCTGACTCCCTGGGAGCCCAAGTTCTAGGGTAGAGACTGAGTAGGAATAGTGCTACTGTCAGGCAGGCATAGTACTGTATAGAAGCCTAGAGCATAGATGGAGGAGCCATGCTGGGCATTGGCCATGTTAAATCAAGCATCGTGGTAAGATGTAAATGGGCCCACTGGACCATCAGTTCCTCCAAGGAGGCCCCTCCCAGGATGCACCTGCCACGACCCCAGATATGGTAGATCATCTGAGCATCATCGCTTGAGGGCTTTGGGGCCAGCAGTTACCTCCAGTCTCACTAGGGTCAGTTATAGGTGGGGAGCTGGAGAGGGAGGCTAAGGAACTGGACAGGACAGTAGGTCTGATGCATAAACGCCTCAGGGTCTTGTGGGTGATATAGGGAAGCAGAGGAGGTGTGGAGAAAGCTGGGGCTACTATTCTGCCTTCCAGGGGACAGGAGAGGGTCTGGATAAGACTCCAAGTCTTGAGAGGAAGGAGGGAGAAAGGGCTAGACCATAGGCATGGCTGTGTGGGTCACAGCTTCACACAGACACTGTGTTGGGGAAGGCGTGAGTCCTCAGAGTCCCAGTTTGGGGTCTCTAGTCATTTTCAATCCAGGCAGTTCAGTCAGTGACAAGGCCATCTGCCACCTTCCCTGCCTTCTGGAGCAACAGAACAGAACCACCTACCTCTGGAGCAGAAGCTGGAGAGTAAAGGCAGGCATCATCCCGGAAGTTTCCAGCTGCGGCAACCAGCACCACCCCAGTCCTGGCCAGATGCTGGCAGGCAGCATTAAGGACCCGGCTGTACCCACCCGCCAAGGGCAGTAGCACCACTAGCGGCCCTGAAGGCTGGATTAGCTGGCTTTTCCGAATAAACTCCAGGCCTGGGGGGGGGGAAAAAAAACCAATCCCAGGTCACCTGCTAGAGAATCGATGATTTTTGTGGTGTTTTGGCGCCCTGATGCATAACCAAACCTATCTGAACGCTGCCTTGAAAGTATTTTTATATGTAACTGACATTTAAATCATTTACTCACTTCCTTCAAATAGGTAACTTCCACAACATCGATGGTCCTCACCCAATCTATTCATTGCCTGGAGAGAAAAGACTGGGTCCGTGAAGGAAGAATTCTGCCCCTGGGTTAAGTTTAGACTCAAAACTGAAGGAGCTGAGTGTTTCCCCAGAACTAGATGGTAAGCCATTATTGCTGAAAACACCACACCCTTTGATTGCAAGATGTAATTGCAAGGCCATTCTTATTTGTCAATTTGAAAACATCTGGAATTAACTAAAACCGAAAAATGGAGGGCACAGCTGTGAGGGATTTTTTGCTTAATTTGAAGTTGGAAGATCTACTTGTATTCCAGATCTATGAGGTAGAAAGACACGCCTTTAATCTAGATCTTTTGTGTTGAAAAAAAAACCTCTAATCTGGGCCATATCTTCTGCTGGAAGCCTATATAAGGACATGCAAGAAGGAAGCTTTTGCTCTCTTCCTGCTTGCTCTCCCCTTGCTAGAAAGTCTATTCTTTCATTGGCATTAGAGCCTACTTCTTTGGGATGTACCAAAGACCAGCTGAGACATCCAGCCTCATGGGCTGACCAACTGCTGGATTCTTGGACTTGCCATTCGTAGCCAGCCATTGTTGGAGTGGCTGGCCCTGTAAATCATTCTAATAAATCACACCCACACTCACACAAATATATATATATATATATATATTTGTCATTCTATAAGTTTGGTTATTCTAGAGAACCCTGACTAATGCACAGAACATAGAGAAATCAAGCTAGAAGTGAGTTGGAAATTTCCTCCCTGCCGCCTAGCTCTCAAATCCAAAAGATGCTCTGCAGGCTGGTGGGAGATAAAATTCAAAATAGTCTTACCCAGCTGGAAGCTTTTGAGTTCAGTTTAAACCTGTCCCAAAACACATGCTCACTGGTACAACAGTGGTATGGCTGTTATGTAGGTAAACAACCACTTTCTGATTGGATTTGTGGCTCGCTCCACAGGATGGGATTTGTGCCTAGTTCTGTCAACCTGATCAAAACCCCACAGCTGGGAAGATCATAGGCCCTAAGGGGAAGCCCACTACTATTGTTTTCGCTAAATAGCCATATTCTCAAATTGCCCTCTAAATGTTTATGCTGATAGCCATAGACTTGTGCTACTCTCAACCTCGGTCAGAGAAGCTTCTTTTTGAAGTGGACAGCAATTAATGCTGAGACTCATAACTGGTCAAAGTTCTGAGAATAAGTGACTGTGAGTCCTCAGCCATAACGGGGCATCTTTATCAAGCTCTCTCCTACCAGGCTGAAGGAACATCATGGAAGAAGGGGTGAGAAAGAATATAAGGACCAGGAGATGGGAAAGCATGCTGTGAAATGTTATCTTCTGAACATGACAAGGCCTAGTAACCATGCTTAGCTCAGAAGATGGGATATCATGGATGACAAAGGTGCTCATGGAGCCCCACCCTAATAGCTACTGGGGCAAAGGGTGCCATTCTCTTCAGCAGTGTGCTGTTAAGGTGCTCATACTCCACTAAGTAATGCTCTTGCTAGCAGCTGTAATGAAACTCCGTGTGTCACAAAACCAAAGACATGAAAATAGAAGGGAGACTTACCGGAAAGAAGGGGTTCGGCAGAGAGGGGGAAAGAGAAGAGAAGATAATAGGAGGTAAAATGACCAAAAGATGCACATGTATTGTCAAACGCATAATGGACCTTTTGAAAACACTAGCTTTAAAAAGGAGAGCGTTTCCACCACTTTTCGCTTCTCCAGCTTCTCTGAGGACTTGAATATGCAAACTTACAGGAGCCTCACCAAACTTTGCTTTATGCCTTTCTAAAAAACTTCCTAGACCTCTAGAAATGAGCCTCCTTGGGACCCGTCAGGCTTCATAAGCCCCCACGTCCCTCTGAGGCCTGCTCAGAGGCCCCCTCACCACACTTGGAGTTTTGTATCCCAAATAACCAGAGACCACCCTGGCACCCACTCGGTCTCTGTAAAATGGGAACACACGCTGTTTAGATTGTCTCAGGAGTTGGAGTTAACGAACCCCTCAGCACCCCCATAATGCTCCACCACAAAGATGAGTTCCCTCAGCAGCAACAATCCGTCCCCACTCTGAATGAGTGTGAAAAGCAGTTTTTGTCATAGGCCTGCCCTAGAGATAGCTCTAACCCTTGCAAGCCTGGAACCTGGAGGCCTGAGTCTTCACTACAGCTTTGTTCCTGTTCAGGCTCCTATTCTGTCACATACACGGTCTGGCCAAGCCAACCTCTCAGAACCTTCTGGATCTGGTTGTCCCTGGTAGGGCTGTGGCTGAGGTGGCAACTGAAGTCCAAGATCATGTTCATAAGGGTTGGTTGCTGAGGCCCCTCACACCAGGAGGAGGTAAGGGGCAGCGAAGTGGATGCAGGAATACGGGTGACATTTGGGATTACAACTGGCTATCAGGTCCTAGCTTGTGTAGACCAGTGCTTAGGCCTGACACCCCTGCCCCCTTAGCTTCATACGCAGAAGCCTGTATCAGCAGCTTCCTCATGCTGAGCCTGTGTAATGTGCCAGGAGCTTTCCCCACACTGCTGGGGACCTGGAAGAGGTCCCCACAAGAAGGCCTCCAGAGGTGGCCTCACCTGGGTGAGAACTTCCAGGAAATGAGCAGTCTCTCTCTACCCTGTGGCCTTCAGGGGTGGCAAGCTGGACTGAGGTCGGTCAATAAGGGGGTGGGACAGGCACAAGAGAGGTCACTGATGGGACAGAGGTTATTGATTTAAGTGTGTGTCAATGACTATGCTCTAAGGTCCCAAGCACGGGGCTGGAAAGATGGCTTAGTGGTCAAGAGCATGCAACATTCTTGACAAGGATCTGGGTTCAGTTCCCGGTACCTGGTGTACATGCATACATGCAGGCAAAAAATTCACGCTCCTAAAAATCAAATAAAGTTAAAAAGAGATCCACAAACAAACACTTAAAGTCCCAGGCTGGGCTCATAGGCCGAGCTGGTTCCCGTGTGCTGCCTGGGCCTGCTAAGGGCCAGCATATTACTGGTTGGTGGTAGTCAAGCCATTATCTGCTCCTTTAACACAGAGGCTGGCGGGCTCCAGCTATGGTCGCTGGCCAAGTTACCTTCCCTGGCTGGGTTTACTGGCTATTTAGCCACCACTGAATGCCAGCCTCAGGGTTGTGTGCCAAGCCTCGTCCTCTGCGCCCGGCACAGTGAGAGTCAGTGAACTACTGCTCCTTCCTCACCCCTCCCCTGCCTACACACTGAAGTTCTAGCCCTCTGGGTCCCCACTGGAGGGGACTGATGGAGTAACCTTCGAAAGCCTGGAGAGCTCTGTTGCAGCTCCCCCACCGGGAAGGCGCCCTGCAGAAGCATGCAGAGGGCCAAAGCTGCCCCCCACCACCTCAAGGCTTCACAAATCTAATGCGGCGCGACAAACAACAACGCTGTCAGGGCACCCACGAGGGCTAGAGAGATGGCTCATCGTTTGAGAACGCCATCTGCTCTTCCAGAGGTCCTGAGTTCAATTTCCGGCATCCACATGGTGGCTCACAACCATCTGTAATGTGATCTTGTGCCCTCTCCTACCAAGTAGGTGAATATGCAAATAGAGGACTCACATACACAAAATAAGTAAATCTTAAAAAAAAAAAAAAAGGCACCGACAAGGTGGAAAGCTGTGGAAGAGTCTGTCCTCACCCAGAGACCCACCTGAACTGAGCCCGGCCCCCTCCCAAGCCTCAGTTTCCCACCTGCATTCTTGATCCCTGGGATCCTGGCAGGTCTGTCACCTGATGGTGAAACCTTGGTTCCTGCTCAGCTTTCGCTGCATTCACGCCCGAGTCAGAACAGGGTCAGAACCCGGAGGCCACTCACCTATGAGGGTGCCACTGACCGTGCCCTTCCCTTGACAGTTGAGCACTCGCAGACTGTGCAGTCTGGTGCCCTTGGCCACACCAGCATCCCGGCCGCTGACCACGCCTGCCAGGTGGGTGCCATGGCTGTCACACTTGCTCGCCTGGTCAGTCAACACAGAGATCGTGTCAGAGAGTCCAGTCACCCGATGATATATCAGCACATGCCCCGAAGGACTGACATCCCACCCCACAGATGACAGGGAAAGTTAGACGGTGCCGACACGATGCTCCGAGGTGGCACTTCTGTCCGCCTTACCCCACCTCTGAGACGTAGTGAGGGTCACGTGTCACACCCACCTGTCGGTGGAAGCGTGTCCCATCCTCCTCAGGCACACTGTTGAAGTCAGTGATGGTGACCCTGCCCTCAATTTCCCGATGGCCACTCTGGACGCTGGTATCTAAGAGGTACACCTCCACTTGGCCACCTCCGTCTTCCCATCGCAGCATTTGAGGGAGGGGAGAAAACGGTCGTGGGATTTATGTTATTGCTCACAGCCTGAGCTGTCTGTTGCCCCACCTACCAGCCGGCTCATGGGATCTCCCCAAGCTCCTGGAAAGCTGCATGCTACCGAATCTTTGTTTTACAGTAAGGACAGGCGTGGCCTTGTTAGAGTAGGTGTGGCCTTGTTGGAGGAAGTGTGAGTCACTGTGGAGGCGGGCTTTAAGGTCTCATAGGCTCGAGTTAGGCCTAGCATGGCAGTCTCCCGCTGCCTGCAGATCAAGATGTTGAACTCTCAACTCCTTCTCCAGCACCATGTCTGCCTGCG